>NC_034606.1:49644440-49675718 GCF_900095145.1 Mus pahari | reverse complement strand
GACTCAGGGGAATGCTGGGAACCCTTCTTTGTATTTAAGCCAGTCCTGACAATAAAGATTAGGGCTTTGATCAGACACTTGCCAAGACCCCATATTTTCCTTTGCAGCCCTGTTCTTTCTCAGGAGTTCTCGTCCTCCAGTTCGGATCCACAGTGGGTTCAGCAGGCAGAGCAACACATTTGCCTCTCAAGTGCGAACCCACCCCAAGGTGTTCTGCCCATGCAGACAAGGCGCCGGTCTGCGTGCAGGCAGGAACACCACAGTTTGTTTGGGTTTTTTTGTTTTTATTTATTTATTTTTAAGACAAGAACTTTCTACATTGCCTTGGCTATCCAGTAATGTCCTCAAACTCACAATGTTGACCAGGCTGAGCCTGAACTCACAGAGATCTGCCTGTCATTGCCTTCCAAATGCTGGGATTAAAGGCATGCAGCAGATTTTTTTTTTTTAAAATGTGGATTTAGGGAAATCAAACTCAGTTGTTTGTACTTAAGCATGGTACTGACTGAGCTCTCTCTCCAGTCCAGAGCTATTTTCTTTTAAAGTGTAGTTTTAAGATAATAATAATAATAATAAAAGTGAGTGAAAGGCACAGAGATTTGTCATGCATACCCTGGACATGCTTCACGGCTCTCACGGACCCTGCCCACAGGGCAGGGCATTTGTGGGAGATGGGAGACCCGCACTGACACATGGTCCCCCAGAATCCACTGGGGCTCCTGAATGACACACCCACAACAACTGGTTCATGTGGGGAGGTGTCACTGAGCTAGACATCTGCCAAGCTTCAGCAATTTATCCTCCTCTCTGGGAACCTCCCTTTCCCCTGTCTCCACAGGGCACAGCTAGAATCATCTAGAAGACAATGCCTCTGGGCATGTCGGTCATGGAATTTCTAGATGAGGTTAACTGAAGTACAAAAACTTACATCATGGGCGGCACCATCCCATAAGCTGGATCCCAGATTGTTAAATAAAGGGAGGGGGACCGAGCACCAGCATCCTCTCCCTCTGATTCCTCACTGCAGGTATGTTACAGTTACACTTCTGCTACTGGGATTAAACATTTGGACTTAAAGCACCTTAAGGAAGAAAGTATATTTGATCTTACGGGAGGTCAGTCCATCCCTGAGGGACATCAGCACAGGAAGTCAAGCAGGGACTTGAAGCAGAGTCCTCGGAGGAAGGCAGCATATGGGCCTGCTCACTGGCTCACGCTTAGCTAGTGTTCTTATACATCTCAGGGCTACTGTGGATGGGGCCTCCGATCATGAGTCAGGACAGTCTCTCACAGACATGGCCACAGGCCAATTTGACAACGGAGACAGTTCTTCAGTTGAGGCTCCTCTTCCCAAGTGGCTCTAGGTTGTGTCAAGTTGACAAGAAAAACTAATCAGGACATGCTGTGATGTGACCAGATGTTTTAAGCTCCTGCCACCATGACTGGACCACTAGGATGGTATATCCCTTTACATTGTAAGTCAAAACGAAGCCTTCCCTCTTTAAATTACTTTTGGCATGTGTCTGTTGTGACAATGAGAAAGGTGATGTCGTGGTTTGTATATGCTTGGCCCAGTGAGTGGCACTATTTGGCGATGTGGCCTTGGAGTAGGTGTGCCACTGTGGGTGTGGGCTTTAATACCCTCATCCTAGCTGCTTGGAAGCCAGTATTCTGCTAGCAGCCTTCAGGTGAAGATGTAGAACTCTCAGCTCCTCCTGCACCATGCCCGGATGCTGCCATGCTCCCACCTTGATGATAATGGACTGAACCTCCGAACCTGTAAGCCAGCCCTAATTAAGTGTTGTCCTTTATAAGACTTGCCTTGGTCATGGTGTCTGTTCACAGCACTAAAAACCCTAACTAAGACAGGTGACTAAAATACCATATTTCAGCCAGTGCTAGGCATGGAGCCTTTCCAGGTTCTGCAGAGTTGCACCCCCACTTAGTTCTGTGGCCCTGTGTCCCCCCCCCCAGCATTTTGCTGTTCTGATAAGAGTTCTGTCAATTTAACACAACCCAAAGTAACACGGGAAGAGGGACCTTAACTGAGGACATGCTTCCATCAGATTGGCCTAGAGGCAAGTCTGTAGGACATTTTCTTGATTAATAATTGATGTGGGAGGGCCCCGGCCCCGCCCACTGTGGGAGGAGTCACTCCTTTGCAGGTGGTTATATAAGAAAGCGGGCTGAAAGCTGTGCTCCTCCACGGTCTCCGCTTCAGTTTCTGCCTCAAGTCCCCATCCCGACTTCCGTTCATGATGGAGTATAACCTGTAAGCTAAAATAAACCTTTCCTTTCCAAGCAACATTTCATTATGGTGTTTATCACAGCAACAGAAACCAACCTGTGCTCTGGGCTTGCCATTTTAAAAGATGGATGTGTGGCCATCTCAGCTCATTTGTGGATGCTGGGGCCCGCTCAGGTTAACGCTGGTTCGATTTACATCATGAGGGTTGAACCTTGAGCTGCACATGCGCACATGCGGGAGGCAAATGCTCTGCCAGTGAGCTACGCCTCCAGACTTTGGTTCTGTCTTTATTGCCAGATTCTGGGCTCAACCTCAGCTGTGGCTTTCCTTTGGCTGGTGCACTCCACGCTTCCAGCAAGTGTGGCTCCACCAAGGAGAGCCTTCCTCTCCTGCTGCCCTCTACTTGGACACCCCCTTCTCATCTGCTGGGTTCCAGCCTCCTCTGAGAAAGCCCCCCAAGACCCTGCCCATAGAGGGCATCAGTCACATGGCCCTCTTGGCTGTGACTGGTGGACTTGTCACCCCACCCCCACCCGACCGGTTTCTGGGGCATCAGCCACGTGACTCTGGGTTGCACCCTCCTGTCTCGGAGTGTGTGTGTGGGGTCAATCCAGATGAGCGTCCACTGCCGACGTGACTGACACTGGGTCCCTGAAGGGCAGAGGCATCTGCGGGCTTGCCTTCTAGGAATCCTGGCTTAGGAGCCATGGGGATGGGAACGAGTCCAGATGGAGCCTCTCAGGAACTGGACCCTCAGTTTACTGTCTGTGAAGTGGGTATAATAAACCCTGTCAACTGCCTCACATGATGCTTGTGAGTTGCTCAGCAGTGACCGGCAGCCAGTATGTGTGTGTGTGTGTGTGTGTGTGTGTGTGTGTGTGTACGGGGCACTGTGTATCCATGAGACTCCTGTCAGCTCAGGCTAAGTCTGGATGTCCCTGCTTTCTTCCTTTTCCAGTTTCTTCTGAGTCTTACTTTGCCCTGGCTCAGCATAGGGGCCAGTCCTCAGCCTTCTTGCATCCTCCCTTGGCCCCACTTGGCAGAGGGCTGGTTTGGCGGGGTCTGCTCTGAGGAGGTCCCTGGGGCCCTGAGCTCATTGCTTATGCTCCTGGCCAGGGAGGCTTGGTTGGGCTGTGAGCTGCAGGCAGAAAGCAAGGCTGACTCTTCCCTGCTGCTCCTGGCTGGCCACGGTTCACCAGACTTGGTGAATCTGCAGTGCCTGAGTTGGCAGGCTGAGAGCGTAAAGTGAACGGTGGGCAGGTCCTCTGTCCCCAGATAGGGCTCTGGATGGCTTTCCAGGCTCTTAAAGATCCATTCATCTAGTTCATTCATCCATTGTCTATCCATCCATCTATCTGCCTGCCTGCCTGCCTGCCTGCCTATCATCCATCCACCATCCATCCATTCTCTATCCTGTCCCCACTACATGTCTGATGTCTGATTCATGAGGTCACTGTTTTGTGGTGAACACAAGGGTTGTCAATATGATCACTGACTTTGTGAGCATTCACCATTCACTATATCTATCTATCTATCTATCTATCTATCTATCTATCTAGTGTGTGTGTGTGTGTGTGTGTGTGTGTGTGTGTGTGTGTTAATATTGTCAACCTGACTGGATCTAGAACCACCCAGAGAGAATCTTCTGATTGTGTTTGTGAGAGAGATTTTCTAAGTTGCATTAATTGAAGAGAGATGAGCCCTAACTATGGGTGGCATATATAAAGAAGAAAGCAAGCTGAACGCCAGCATTCACCTCTCCCTGCTTCCTGTCTTGAGCCTCAAGCCCCTGCCACCATGTCTTCCCCCACCACGATCAACTGCGCCCTCAAACTGTGGCTCAGATAACCCGTCCCTCCCTTAAATTGGCTCTGTCAAGATGTTTTTATAACAGCGATGAGAAAATTTACTGATGCAGCGTCTGAGTAAGAATGAAGTAGGAGAGGCTTCATGGCCTGCCGGGGAGGTGGGTGTCAGTCAGCTGAGGGCCTTTGAAAACCTGAACTGAAATCACACACCACAGAAAGCCATTCTTTTGGGAGTTGGGGGGGGGGGCGCAGTGTGATTTTTAGTACATTTATACTAACTGTAGAACATCTTTTTGGAGTTTTTGAGACAGGGCTTCATTTAGCCCAGGCTGTCCTTGAACTCACGGTGTAGCCAAGGATGACCTTGAACTGCTGAGTCTACAGACATATGCCACACTCATCTTAGATGCTACTAGGGATGGACCTCAGAACTGCATGCATGCATGCTAAGAGAGTGCTTTACCAACCGAGCCACATAACACATAAATCTTTTCATGGCTCCAGATATCAGAGGTGAAAAGTAACCTCCTTACCCAGCCCTAACCCAGTGTCCTGGCTGGTTTTGTGTCAACTTGACACAGCTGGAGTTATCACAGAGAAAGGAGCTTCAGTTGGGAAAATGCCTCCATGAGATCCAGCTGTGGGGCATTTTCTCAATTAGTGATCAAGGGTGGGAGGGCGCCTAGTGGGTGGGGCCATCCCTGGGCTGGTAGTCTTGGGTTCTATAAGAGAGCAGGCTGAGCAAGCCAGTGGAAGCAAACCAGTAAGGAACATCCCTCCATGGCCTCTGCATCAGCTCCTGCTTCCTGACCTGCTTGAGTTCCAGTCCTGCATCCTTTGGTGATGAACAGCAATGTGGAAAGTGTAAACTGAATAAACCCTTTTCCTCCCCAACTTGCTTCTTGGTCATGATGTTTTGTCCAGGAATAGAAACCCTGACTAAGACACCTGGTAATCACTCACGTGATTTCTTCTTCTGCTTCTGTGGAGTTGCCCACTCTGGACATGTCTGCTCTCTAGGGTCTGCTCCGCTTGCATCCTTCCCTGCCCCGGGTCCTACTCTCCCTCTCTGGGACTCCTTGATCTCTGCTGACTCCCTGCTATAGAGGAGGGGCGTAACTTGGTGCCTCTGCGTCTCCCGAAGGCTGCGCTGCTCCTGGGTTGGTGGACTGTGCTCTGCAGGATCTACACGCTTGCTTTTGACCCCGAGCCTCAGGCTTAAGTTCTGCAACTAGCAGATGATGATCAGGCCACCTTGTGCAAAAAACACCGACAGCCCATCTCGCCAGGGAGGGCATGAAGACCCAGAGAGGGGAATGGAGGTGAGTTAGAGTGGGAAGGTGTTGGGGCTGGGATTTGAACCTGTGTCTGACTGTGTCTGCACTGTCCCCCTCCAGGCCTCTTCTCCTGTCTTTTTATCTCTTTGACCACAGGTTGGAGAGGGGGCCAGAGGTCCATTTCCAAAAGTCAGTGTGGAGCATTGCTGAGAGCAGAGTGTGGGCTCTGCCACCGTGTCTCCTGTCTATCTGTATCAGAGGGGTGTGCCTAATGGAACTAATAGCCATGTTTGTGAATTCTGGCCTGAGATCAGGATTGAGATGAGCCAGCCTCCAAACTCCCATAAGCCACCTTGGCTTCAGTTCTCACAGGAGGACAACTGGGCTGGAGCTGATCAGGGCGTGGAAAGCTCTCAGGAGCCCTGGCTTTAGATGCCCACCTGGACTCCCTTGTCCCTCAAGAGCTCATTTCACTTCCTCTAAGTCCCCTCAGCCACAGAATGACTGACAGTAACTAATTAGAGAACAGCATAGGGGCAGGGAGGATGGCTCAGTGGTGGGAAACTCCTGAAGACTTTAACCCCTGCCTGGTACCTGCCCCTTCCAACCTAGCGCATCACAGCACTCTGTTCTCGGCTCAGGTGTGCAGTGCCTTCTTTCTATCCGCCACTAGAGGGCACCAGTGCCCTGCAGATGCAGGTTTTGACACATGGCCGGTCGATCCAGTTCTCCAACCTCAGGGCTAGGTTGAGCACTTCCCAAGACTTTAGGACAGAATGGGCGTTTGCTCCGAGGCAAAGTTGGAGCACCATACTTGCACTCTCGGTGTTTCTGTATGGTCACCATTTGGGACACTTCCTGCTGGGCCTGGTCTAGGGTTAGGCTGGGATGAGGTTTGCTTAGGGCTGTGGAAGGAGGTAGGGAAGCTATGGCCGGCCATATGACATAGAGGAATGGGTAAGGAATAAATGTTGTATATACATAGGGGGATTTTTTTTTCCCAGCCTCAAAGCAGAACAGAGTTAGGCTGCTAGCAAGAAAATACACACAACTGGAGGTGATTGTGTCAAATGCAAGTCCACTTCAGAAAGAAAGGTTGTGTGTTTTCTCCCGTTCATGGATCCAGGATTTTATTATATAGATGTATAAGTACATAGGTGTGGGTGATGAGAGATAGCTGGGGGCAAACAGGACCAGTGGGCAGGCGAGAAGCAGCTCCTTAGCGGGGTATAGCAGGATAAATTATACCGAGTATGTTACATACTGATGTGAAAACCGGCTTACGGATCCCAGTGTAATGAAAATAAAAAAAACAAGACGAAAATCAAAACACCCCCAGACCTGCAAATACCCTGATTTGTGTTTCTCTTCTCCAGCGCTGGCTGTGAGGAAATTCATTTCTGCTTAAGAAAATAAATAAAACAACAAACACGGGTCTGGAGAGATGGCTCAGCGGCTCAGTTCCCAGCACCCATGTGGTGGCTCACATCCACCTGTAACTCTAATTCCAAGGGATATGATGCCCTCTTCTGAACTTCACAGGCACCAGGCACATACGTGGCACACAGACATTCATGCGGGCAAAACACTCGTACACTCTAAGTTCCAGGTCAACCTGGTCTACAGAGTGAGTTCCAGTACAGCCAAGGCTACACAGAGAAACCCTGTCTTAAAAAAAAGCCAAAAAAAAAAAAAAAAAAAAGGAATAAACAAACCGAGCATAATACAAAATTTAGAATGCTAGGCTCACGAAAGTAGAGCGTGTCATGTGGAGCATGTGGCCCTTCCTAGTGAGTCCCTTGGGACTGACTGAGTCTCCTCCCTACCCACAGGGCATGTGCCCACCACGCTCCAATCTCTCCCTGATGGGGGACAGGTCTGCTTAGAGCAGATGAACAAACTGAAGCTCGGGTAGGGACAGGGACACCCTGGGGACCTTCTTGCCTTGACCTGGAGTCTTCTGTCCTGACTTCATTCCTCTTGCTCCACTGAGCCTGGGTTGTGGTCTCTGGTCTCAGGTCAGGTCCCAGCCCTTCCTCCAGCCCCCGATCTAGCCCATTCATTGTAGGGAGCCTCCTTGGGTGCCTAGAGAGCTCCTGGAACTGAGCATTCACAGATAATGGTTGCGAGCAGCATTGTGACTGTGGGAGCACAGGCCTTTCCCATTTGGGGGGAATCTGGTTCTAGCAGAACTCTTGCAGCTGCCTCCTATGCTTTGGATTGGGAAAGGTTCTGGAGCTGGGCCAGCAGAGGTCGCCATTACCCTGCTTGAGTGTGCAAGCCTTGGGCCAGGCTTCAAGCTGCAGGCACTTCAAGTAAGCACTGCGGTAGGACAGTTCCAATGGGTTGGACCAAAGTGACTGTTCTGTCCCTGGCCAAGATGTGTCCTCCAAACCTGTGAACCTGCTAGGACCCTTCCCTTCTTGAGGCATCTGTTTCCCACAAACTCTACTGGAAATGGACCTGGAGACTAGGTACCAGTCCATTAGACTGAACCCTAGCTTGAGGAAGAGATAGGAATATTGCCAGTCCAGGAGATGGTGTTCAAAGGATCAGGTAGCGAGACATTGTCCCTACCACACCCTGAAGTGATCTCTGCCGCACCTCCTTGCCCTCCACCACCTGTTCTGTGCCCTGGGGGACTGTCAGAGCCTAGGTAAGTGTTAGGTCACCTGAGCTCTGCACAGAGGAATTGCAGGGGGAGGGAAGAAGGGTGCCACGCAAGGATGCCATTAGAGCCTTAGTTACCTTAGCAGATGACCATAGACTAAAGGCTTTAACTACATGGATTTATTTATCCGCTGAGTTGTGGAGGCCAGAAGGCAAGTCAGGATCCAAAGGCTCTGCCAGCTCCTGTGGGCTGGGGCATCCCTTGGCTTATGGGCACATGGCTCTGTATCTGCCTCCACTTTCCTGGGTCCATCTTATGTCTTCTCCTCTGCTTCATTAAAAAACAAACAAACAAAAAAATTCTATGTAGTGTATGTGTGTGGGTCTGTGTTTCTCTCTGTGTGTCTGTGTATGTATGCATATTTATGTGTGTGGGTCTGTCTCTCTGTCTGTTTCTCTGTCTGTCTCTCTGCCTCTCTCTCTGTTTCTCTGTCTCTGTCTTTCCCTGTCTCTCTCTGTCTATGAAAGTGTATGTGTGCCTCTCTGTATCTGTCTGTCTGTCTGTCTCTCTCTCTATTGCTCTCTGTGTGAATGCATGTGTGTGTCTGTCTCTCTACCCCGTCTCTCTGTCTCTGTGTATCTCCATTTCTCTGTCTCTCTGTCTCTGTTTGTCTCTGTCTGTCTGTCTGTCTGTCTGTCTGACTGACTGTCTCTCTCTCTCTCTGTAGGTCAGAGAACAACTCTCAGAAGTCAATCCTTTCTTTCCACCAAGTGTGTCATCAGGATCAAACTTGAGCCATTCGCCATGGCTGTATTCACCTTTATCTGCTGAGCCATCTACCTGGCCCCCTCTGCCTTTTTCAAAGACACAGATCAAGAACCTACTTCACAGTCTAGGATGCTGAGACCAGGCCTTCAAGTTAAGGCCACAGACATCCAAGTTAAGAGTTGAATATTCAACCCACCACGTCCCCAGGCCAGTCAGAGCAGGGCTGGCTGGGATCCAGGAACTGTCTCCCAGCCCCCCACCCCACCCCCGCCTGCCACAGGGCCCTGTCTATCGTGAGGTGTGGCTCTTGCTCCACAGTGTCTATGACTCCCATTTGCATCTATCGCCCTGGCAGTAGCTGCAGGTGTCTGTGTGTACGTTGGTCTGTCCTTCAGAGTCCCCTGCCCTCAGAGCCTACTCAGGGGTCTCTGTACCTACCCTTTGAAACTCAGCTGTGGCTCAGAGCTGCATAGAAGGCTCTTCAGGGATTCCCCCCAAACTGGGGAGCTACACCCTAGTTGCCCCCAAAACTCTGCTCACATAATATCTCCTTCTGGAGACCACTGGCATCCCTCGGTTGGCTCATTCTGCTGTGTGTTAGACGGGCTGTCCCTTGACGGGGTTCTGATTCCTGGGCCCAACATGGCCCAGCAGTGGGTAGCACCTGTGACACATGAGTTGGTCAGGTGATATGGAGGTCTGAAGGCTATGCCCACTGGGTGGTCCTCTTACTTTGAAGACTTTGAACTCGGGTCCTGAGTCTGTCTGGTGTCTGCCCTCTGGGTACTTAAAACCCTATCCTGGGGCAGTCCCTTCAGTGCACAGTACAACGGGGGCTCTTTACTGCTAATCTGGGTGGTGTGGTACTTTATTAAAACTATCCCCTCCTTTGTATAATGTGTCATGGTGGCCAGGGGGATGCCGCCAAGATGAGATGTCACTGGGTCCTAATTCCATCTGTATGGTACTATTTGAAGATTGTTTTAGGTGGGAAGGGCATAATTTTGATTATCCCATTTACTAATGCAATCATTCTCAACCTTGAAAGTGAAAGGACTTCCATTTCTGGTTGTCAAAGACCCGGAGGGTCTCTGTATGTCTTCACATGCCCAGGATTATCTGGTTTGTCCCCAAGGTGGGTTTTTCTGAGGCAAGGGGGTTGTTGGATACAGGTCCATCCCCAGAGCCAGCAATTAGCACTAGAGGAGAGACAGCAGGTGCCCAGGATGATGTAACTCAGTTGCCAGGTAACAAGGGTCACCATAGCAACAGCTGTCTCCTTGGAGTAGTAAAAGCCTTGTTGCCCCCCAACCCCATCTTGAAGACTGGAGTGAGGAGACAAAGTGGAGTTGACTGACCACTCGGCTGTCTGTCTTCTGGAATTTTCACCGCCCCTTGCCTACTTTGAGCCTGGGGTGACTGTCGTGGGGTGAGGGGTCCCTGGGACAGAGCTAGAACCCTGGATCTGCTCCTGGCTTTTCTACAGAGTCCCTTGAGTTTCAGCCTTGTCGTGCCTCAGTTTCCTCAAATGTAGGTGCTAGTCTCTGCCTCTGTTCCCCCATTTACAATGTAGCTGGGATCCCCGGGGTTCTGCAGAGACGGAGGTGGGGTGGTGGACTCATCTCATCTCTACCTCATCCCCTGGTGCTTGCCTCTCCTGTAACAGCAATTCCCCTGCTGCCTCCCAGACATCTAATTACACCATTTCCTGTCATCTCCATTGCTGGCAGTTGTCTCTAGACTCTCTCTCTCTCTCTCTCTCTCTCTCTCTCTCTCTCTCTCTCTCTCTCTCTCTCTCTCGACCAGGTGCTTAGCTTGCTTCAGTCATCCTTCCCATCTTTGCTAGAGTTCCTATTGCTGAGATAAATACCACAATCAAAAGTCGCTCAGGGAAGAAACGGTTCATTTCAGCTTACAGCTCGCACTCCATCATCCAGGGAAGTCAGGGCAGGAACTCACGGCAGGAACCTAGAGGCAGGAGCTGATCGAGAGGCCATGGAGGACCACTGCTTACTGGGTTGCTCGGTCTGGTCTGTTTTTTGTTGTTGTTGTTGTTGTTGTTTTTTGTTTTTTTCCCATAGCACTGTAGGATCACCTGCCCTGGGGTAGCACAGTCCACAGTGAGCCAGGCCCTCTCATGTCAATCAAGAAAATGTTTTGGGACTGGTGAGATGGCTCAGTGGGTAAGACCACCCGACTGTTCTTCCAAAGGTCCGAAGTTCAAATCCCAGCAACCACATGGTGGCTCATAACCATCCATAACAAGATCTGACACCCTCTTCTGGAGTATCTGAATACAGCTACAGTGTACTTACATATAATAAATAAATAAATCTTAAAAAAAAAAAAGAAAAGAAATCTGAAATTCCCAAGTAAAAGGCTTTGGATGGGAACAGGTGTTGCCCATCCTGGCTCCAGCCGAGAAGGAAGAGTTAATGTCTTGAAAGAAATGATCTTGAACACACTTCAAACTCAGCAGCTTTGGTTCAGCAAATGCAACAGTTACAAACAAGAAGATGCTAAAACTCTTTAAATGATGTCTGTTTCTGGGGTATGGAGGAACAGTGTAGTGGGTAAATGTGTAAAGCCTGAGTTATTCAGCATCATGAACTAGAGCCTGGATTATAAGAACAAATTGAAATGTCTTGGAGCACAAATAAAAGGCACACATCAATAGAAGAATAAATAAAAGACTTTAAAAAAAAAAAAAAAGAATGTTTTACAGGCTTGCCCACAGGCCAGTCTGGTGGGGGCATTTTTCTCAGTTAAGGTTCCCTCTTCTAAAATGACTCTAGCTTGGGTCAAGCTGATGTAAAACTGGTCAGCACAGCATCTATCCCTGGCGAGCCACCTCTCTTGTGTTGTGTGCCCCAGGACTTTACCGTTTGCTTCTCTGTGCCTGTGCTTCCCGGTGTTGCAGCTGAAGATCAGCACGCCTGTCTGCTAATGGCTCAGGACAAGGAGATACCACCCTATCTCAGCCCAGCACGGCACCACAGTGACAAGCCAATGAGCACTACTTGAGGACAGGCCACCTCATTTCCTACAGCTTCAGGTTGCTTAATTGTCCCTGGATATGGGGCTATAGGAAGACCCAACAATCACGAGTCTCCACTCAAGACTGGCCAGAGCCCATGCCCGGCTGCAGAGAGGGTACTTACTGTCTTGCAGCCATCTCTGTCCCAGACCCTGGCCCCCATATCCTTCCTGCTGTCCCCAATTCCACTTCTGTTCTTCATCCTTAAGCCATTAGGTTGCAAGTCATATGTATTTCCTGGGGTGTTGGCTTCTGGCCGTCAGATCTAACCATCCCTATCCCCACTGGGAGGTCCTGGCCCCAGAAGTCACTGCCAGAGGGGCCCAATTCTGAGCCATATGAGTGGGATGTGGTAAGCTGCCAGGCTTCCTTCATCCTCTATTAGTTGTCATGGAAACATCCTAGCAACCATACAAACAGGATGTGTGCAGCTGGTTTAGCACAGCTGTAGGAAATGGGCAACTTCCCGGGACCATCAGAGGTTAGTTGGGGGGCTCTATGACCACAGTGGGGACAAGGGACCTTGGCTCCACCCCAGTCACATGCATATCTTTCGGTGACAATGTGTTGATTTTGACAACAACCCAGCCCAGGCATGGCGTGTGGACCCTCTCCGACAGACCTGTGTCCTGCCCTTTGACCTGTAGTGGACATCATCAGCTAGAGAGAGGGTGGACTGACGAGGAATAGTTTCTAAGAGCCCATGAGCACATCTTTAACTCTGCCTGTTTCCTCCGAGGGCTCCTTTCCAATCCCAAGGGAGGCAGGGTCCCACATGGTACACTGACATTCACACACACTGCGCCTCACACAGACACATATGGGCACACCCCCTCCCCAGACACACAGATGCAGAGCCATGCCTCACACTTCCATGAAGAGAAGGGGGGGTAGGAGGTCCCTCTACCACCTGGGACAGGTGTATTTTAGGGGTGACCGCTGCCAGCCAGCCAGCTATATAGCTGGGTCATGTTCTATCTGGAGGTAACATCACCACACAGGGCTTTGGATGAAGAGCAGGTTACCTGTCATCGCAGATGTGAGTGGTGGGCTGTTCTTGTAACTGGCTGACCACTTTTGTTGAGGTTGTGACTATCAGTTTCTTGTTTATTCTTATTTCTCCAGTCACGGTCATTGCTGTCTTTATTGTTGTGGCTCTAATTATTGTGGCCCTTGGCCTCCATGGCTCTGTGCCAGCTTCTCCAGCCATTACACATCTCACTGGGTGATTCTGTCCCTAGCAGACACATGACCAGACCATGGCAACTAGAGTCATTTCAGATTGTCACTCCCAGAAGGAGGAGGCCAACTGACCTTCTGGGGAGAAGCCAGGGACACTGCCCCAAATGCTTCAGTGACAGGACTTGCTCAGTGCACAGGGTCAGTGCCATGCATGGCCGGTTTGCAGAGCTGGGTGGTGATGGTACACACCTTTAATCCTAGCACTAGAAAGGCAGAGTCAGGCGGATCTCTGAGTTCAAGGCCAGCCTGGACTACTGAATGAGTTCCAGGACACCCAGGGTTACACAGAGAAACCCTGTCTCAAGAAGAAAAAAGAAAGGAAGAAAAAAAGAAAAAAGAAAGGAAGATAAAAGAAAGAAAGGAAGGAAGGAAGAAAGAAAAAGAAAGAAAGAAGAGAGAGAGAGAGAGAGAGAGAGAGAGAGAGAGAGAGAGAGAGAGAACCGAAGGGGCTGGGAATGTGGCTCAGTTGGTAGAGAGCTTGCCTAGCATGCCCAAGGATCTGGGTTCAATCCCCTGCACTGCATAAACTGGCTGTGGTGGCTCACACCTGTCACCCCAGCAAGAGGTGGGGAAATCAGAAGTGTCAGGTCCTCTACACTCACACAGTGAGTTCAGGCTAACCTGGGATCCGGAACTAAGAGAACGCCAACAACTAATAAGAGAAGGGAAGAAAGTCCTTTCTACGGTGTGTCTCGTTTCTAGAAGTGGTGCCATTGGGTAGTGTGGTGGCAGGATGCCCCAGCTGAGATGTTCTAGTCACAGTTCACAGGTGTGTGTGTGTGTGTGTGTGTGTGTGTGCATGTGTGAGTGTGAATTCTGTCCAGCTTTATCATATGCAAATTTATATCTCCATCATCACTGACAAAGGTTCTAATACTCCCTTATATCCCTTCATGATGGCTCCCCATCTTTCCAGTATAACTGTCATTTCAAGTGTCAGATAAGGGCTGGCAAGATGGCTCAGCGGGTAAGAGCACTGACTGCTCTTCCGAAGGTCCTGAGTTCAAATCCCAGCAACCACATGGTGGCTCACAACCACCTGTAATGAGATCTGACGCCCTCTTCTGGTGTGTCTGAAGACAGCTACAGTGTACTTATATATAATAAAAAATAAATCTTAAAAAAAAATTTAAAAAAGTATCAGATAAGTGCAAAGGTCACATAAGTGCTAGTGTCACATAAGTGCTAGTGTCACATAAGTGCTAGTGTCACATAAGTGCAAGGGTTACATAAGTGGTAGTGTCACATAAGTGCGAGGGTTACATAAGTGGTAGTGTCACATAAGTGCAATGGTCACATAAGTGGTAGTGTCACATAAGTGTGAGCGTCACATACCAGTGCTGAGCCTCTGAGGATCATGTCTTCAGTCAGCACGCTGTGACCTGAGCGTGTGCTGGGGGTATCCTTCCCTCTGCTGGGCCATGCTACTGAAGAATGGGGCTGGGGCTGGGGCGGGGCTGGGGGCTGGGGGCTGGGGTTGGGGCTTATGTGTGTGTGTGTGTGTGTGTGTCACAAAGCTGCTCCAAGCCTTGTGGATAGAATTTGCTTTGATTTTATGTCTTCATTCTCTGAGATAAGAG
The DNA here is from genome assembly GCF_900095145.1 of Mus pahari. Taxonomy (NCBI): domain Eukaryota; kingdom Metazoa; phylum Chordata; class Mammalia; order Rodentia; family Muridae; genus Mus; species Mus pahari. The sequence goes on along the minus strand of NC_034606.1, from coordinate 49,661,147 downwards.
CAGAGGAAGGTAATGGCTGGAATACAGGGCAGCTGCTCTCTGAGATTTCTGGTTGTCACTATGTAGACCAGGCTGGCCTTGAACTCGCTGAGATCCACCTGCCTTTCCCTTCCAAGAGCAGCCCCACCCTGCTGAGATGGAGCGGTGGAGCGGTGTGAGGCTCACTGGGCTACTCTGGGTCTTCAGCTCTAGTCACTGAACGGCCACAGAAGTCAGAGAATACACACATGGATGAACTCTGGGGTAGCGTCGATGCGTGGAGCGTGTTCGTGACATTTTAATAATATTTATGTAGTAGCTTTACCGTGTGAAACCGACAACAGAGTCATTTTGTCTTGCACAGATGGAAATTTTATGTGTATCTTTCCGAGATTGCTATGATGAAGGACAAACTGTGTGCATGTGGGTCAAACTGCATGGTCCGCGGCTCACCCCCACAAACCCCCACTGGCTTCCTGCTTGATATGAATGTTTTACCTGCAGGGTACATGGTACCAACTGAGCCATGGGTTCTCTCAACAAGCCAGGGGCTATTCAGTGAGGTCAGTGGGTGGAGAGGGCTGGTCATACTCATCTGTCACCCAGTGTGTTGGAACGCTCTCAGCTTTGTGCCTGACACTGAGCCTCTGAGTCCTGATCCTACTGGCTTGGTGTTTCGCCACGGTGTCCCAAGATTCCTTTTACGCCCTGCCTTCCTTGTGGAAGTATTTTGGGTTAGAGAGAGGCCTGGGGTGGGGGTCGGGGCGGTGAACCCAGGCTCTGAGCCTGGATTTGGGTCTAATATGAGTCCTAGGTTTGTTTTTTTGTTTTTGTTTTTGTTTTTGTTTTTTAATCTGAGGTTGCCTTGTCTCTAATGCCACAGGAGACTCTGAGAGCCAAGATGGCTCAGGCAAGGCAGTATGTAACAATAGCAATGTTGGGCAGACTTGAGAGGGTGTGTGTGTGTGTGTGTGTGTGTGTGATTAGGTTTGCAACTGCCTGAGGGACTCCTAGCTCAAAGGAAAGGACATTGAAAACTAAGGCACCTGACAGGGTATAGTTAAGAGACCTGGCCACACCCGGGTAATTTCCCTTTTGGAAGCTCCTGGGAGGGCCATGCCCAGATTGCTCCTCCCTGAGCCTCCACAGGGAAGCAACCTCCCTGTCCCCATTTCCCTTGAGGGGCACTTACAGGGATAGACAGACTGGCATCTCATAGTTGCCTCAACCTGGTCTTCTAGGTCCTGAGTCCCCTCTCCCTGTTTGAAAATTTAAGGGCCAGGTCACCCAGAGCCCTGGGTTGCTGAGTCCCACCCCACCTCCCCAGGCAGCCTCCACAGCAGATCTGAGCTGCCTTTGGAAGCCACTCCAGAGTGGGAGAATTGGCCTCCGATTGTCATGCAAATCGTAGGCTATTCTGATTAGCATATATGCATATTCATTTTGCCTGGCAGGTGGTCCCAGCTCACAGCAGGAGGAAACTTCTGGCTGGTTAGGAACAGTTGGAAAGCATTGGAAGAAAGCCGGCCATTGTCTGTCCTGCTTAAGCCATAAGGTAGAAGGGAAGTTTGTCTGTAGAGGCCCTGTGGGATTTGGGGTTCATGGGGCCCCATGATGAGAATCTAGTGATCTTGGAGATGAGGTATAAACATACAAAGGTCAGGGCACCTGCATCAGTGACTCACAGGCACAGGGACGGTGGTGGTGGTCCAGAGCTGTAAAAGGAAGCTGGGCTGAGCTGCACCTGAGGAAGAATGTGCCAGTCTCAGGGCAGAGTCACCAGGACACCATCTACCCTTCAGCTACAGGTTCCCCTGTCCTTTGTGAAATTATAGCACATACCTGTAAGCCGAGTATTTAGGATCGAGAACGGAGGATCAAGAGATCAGGGCCATTCTCAACTGCATAGTTACTTGGAGGCCAGCCTGGCTGGCCCACGTGAGGCCACCTCAAAAATCAGCTGGGTAGATGGATCCTTGGTTAGTGCTTACTATGTAATTCTGAGGACCCTGAGCTCCGATTTCACAGCACCTGTATATAAAAGCTGTGTGTGTGTGTGTGTGTGTGTGTGTGTGTGTGTGTGTGTGTGTGTGAGAGAGAGAGAGAGAGAGAGAGAGAGAGAGAAGCAAGTCTCTGAGCTTGCTGCTAAGCAGTCCAGCCAACACAGGGTGCCCCAGGCTCTCTAAGAGGCTCTCCCCTGAAAGCAGACAGAACTCCATGAAGAAGCCTGAGGCTCTGAGGCTCAGAGACAGGTCTGCCTCCCTGTCTTACCCTGGTCCTCTCAGTTGCCAGAGGTTCAGTCTTCGTGATGGTGACCGACTGTGACCCACTCCATCATCCTTGATGGCCCCCCAGGATCTCTCATCTGAGCTTCTCCTCCTAGCTTGCCAGTGCAGCCACACCGGTTACCTGTTTGGGCATCCTGCTGGACCCTCCCACTCCATCCCTCCTCCCGTCCTAAAATTATCAGGCCCTCTTCACCATTCTGGCTCAGCTATGGACCTGGCCTTGATTTCACCACTGCAGGGCCCACTCAGTCTCTCCCAGACAGCCTGTTCAGGTAGGGGCGGGGTCACAGCTGCTGCTGGGCAGGCAGAAGGACTCTGTGTTCCAAACTTGGCTTTCCTGGAATTACCACTTACCTCCTGACCTTCTCAGAGTATCACCCCAAATTAAAATCTATTATGAATGAGGAGCTACAGACCTAAAAGCACTGTGAACATCTCCTGTGTGGCAGGAGGAGGCAGGAGGAGGCAGGAGGAGGCAGGAGGAGGCAGGAGGAGGGAGGAACTGGGTAAGCTGCTACCCAGAGACTGCAGAGGCCCCACCAGCTCGGTCAGAGGGTGGCAGGCTCCTGTCCTGATGCTGTTGTCCTTTTTGTTTAGTTTTAAATTTTAAAAGCCTTTGTCTTGTTGAGGTAGGGTCTTTCCTTCTATCCCTGGCTGGCCTGGAACTTGCTTCGTCATCCAGGCTGGCCTTGAACTCATAACAACGTGTCTTCCTCTACCTCTCAGAACTGGGATTAAAGGTGCACACCACTATATCCAGCTCTCCAGTGGCCTTTTAGAAGACCCAGGTGCTGGCCTGTGCACCAGGAAGCTAGTTTTTAATAACATCTGCAGCTTCTTGTCTGCAGACAGATGTCTACAGACACGCTCTTTGAGTCTGAACGTCTGCTAGCACAATAACCCACAAAGTTTCTAAGGAGTCAAGACCTCAAAAAATAATGAGAAAGGAAGAGTGGGGTCCCATGGGGAGCACCCAGGTAGGGAAGCCAGGCTGGTGTGGACTCAAGCTCTGAGAACCTTCTGGAGGTAGCTGGGCTTGGGGCTGCTGCAGAGGGGAGAGGGTCACCCCTCCTTCTGACATTCCATTTTAATAACATTCCACGTGTTCTAATTAAGCCTTCCGTGCTCCCTTTGAAATACTAGCAATTACAAAGATGAATAATTGCATAATAAATATTAATTTGCATCATGGTAATGAGGCCCAGAAGCATCCTGCTGTTAAGTGAAAATTTAGCTCTTTCCCCTCCCTGGGTGGGGTGGGGGGGAAGAGGTGGGGATGTTCCAGTCCAGGAGGGACTCAGTGGGGATCCAAGCTACCTCGGGCTACAGGGATAGGCTGTGCTGGATACTTAGAAGCTAGAGTCCCACCTGTCTCCACAGTTCAATACAATGCATGGAGTATGCATGGCTGCTTTTCTCTGGTTCTAAATAACTGACTCCAGCAGTCTAGGGCATGACTGGAAGTTTCCGAGTTGTGTTAATGAGATCCAGCCCCCCTACCCCACCCCTCCTCAGTCTTGCCAGCTGCCACCAAAACAGCCAGAGACGGAGGGCCATGAAGTTTGCTCTGTCTGAAGGGACTGCTGATGTAAGACTGTGACAATCCTTAGCTGCCTGGGACCCCTGAGTGGACCACGTAGAGCTGGAGATTGATGCAAAAGCAAGAGGAATTTATTGTTCCAGCACACTGAGGTCTGTCCTGCATCCAAAGGAGAGGTGACAACCCCGGGGAAGCCCGTTTGACCAGTTTTTATACAGTTTCCAGGGGTGGAATAGAGCAACAGCCACTAGGCACAATGTGATTAGCAGGAACAGTATGACTTTTAAACTGGTTGGTCCTTAGGGAATAAGGCAGCAAGGGCTTCCCATATCTGCGTGTGGCTAACGGTCCAACCTGAGGAATGTGTCTATGTACTCTGCAGGTGGCCAGTGGTCAGTCCCCGCTGTGGTCTTTCTGAGGAATGTGATCAGCCTCTCCCTTCTGGAGGGGAGGGTGCCTACATGCCCCAGGACCTCTTCACTGAGAACTGTCCTTTCCCCATGAGCTTCTGAAGTATTACCCAAGGGAAGCCTAGTGATGGAGGACTGGAGTGTCTTGCTCTCTGCGGCGTCCAGGTCCGCGTTCAGGAGACAGTGGCCGTCCACTGGGTGCTGATTTGGGAGTGAGCCCTTTGTCTTTGCACACACCAAGCAGGTGCTCTCCACCAAACCTGCCTTCCAGGCCCCTAGGCCCAAGCCTGGTCCCCTACCCCCTGGCTGTGCAAACCTATGGACTGAGTACAGATCTGCTCTGGTGACCCTGTACTTCCATGTTAGAAATGGCGAGACTCTGCTTGCTCCTCCCTGGTCAGGCAGTTGCAACTTTAATTTGGCAAAGCTGTGTCCCTTGAGCTCAGAGCCTCCCTCCGGGTCGGGCCTGTTTGTTGGTCAGCTTAGTTTGAAAGGATTCAACCCAGGGTTGGTCCAGCCAGTTGTTTTGGAGTCAGAGGTGAGGCTGAGTGTCATGGTGGGAGCCTGTGGTAGAGGAAGAAATCTGCTCACTATGTGGACGACAGAAGTGGAGAGTGGGGAGGGGAGAGGGACTGTACTAGACCCCACCTGCTAAAGTTCCCACCATCTCCAGTAGCCAATTAGGATAGGCGCATATCATCAGAGAAGTCCGTGGATAAGATCAGACCACCATGATACAGTTGCCTCAAGACCCTCTGTTAGAGTTGAAGTCAACACATGGGTTTTCAGGGGTGATTTCTGGATGCAAACCCCAGCACCCCATGTCTGCTCAGTGTAGTCTCTAGGAATTAAGTCTCCTCAAAAAAAAAAAAAAATGCTTCCAGAGTACACAGCTGCACCTGGGCCTTTCATCCTTCTCACTGCTTTCTCTCTGGACCTGCTGCTGAGCACACGCAGTGCTTTCTGCAGGCTCTTGGTCTCATCAAAGTTATAAATCCACGGCTGTGGGTTTTCCTCGTATAGAAATGTAAAGCTATCCCTTCCCTTCCAGACGGACAGGGGCTGTGGCCTTCCACCCTGGTCTCCCTGGTCTCTGCTTGGAGCAGCTGTGGCTCCCAGGATCCTCTGGGCCTCCTGTTTCCTACTCTACCCCTTTTTAACCTAAGAAATCTCCATCCCGGATGCCTGCCGTTGCTGAAGCTGGTGAGTCCTGCTGCAGTTGTGGGGCCTGAGGGTAGCGTGGGGGCCTCTACCTGACTAGGGTATAGAATGTGGGGGAGGGGCGTGGGGTGGAGAGTGATTGAGGAAGGCACCCACTCTCCCTCCACCTCTAGCTTCCATGTGCACGCAGCCTTTTGTGGGCACGTGACCACACGAATGCATGTGATTAAGGGGCATACGTGCCCCTCACACGTAAGCACCCACATTTACCCCCGTTACGCATACTGGTTGTGAGGCACATACCTGTTGATGTGTTAGAATAGCAGGTAGAACCAAAGCAGCACGCTGGGCCAAAGCGGTTCCATGTAGAAGAGGTTTTATTGCAAGGGAGAGACAAAGGAGTGGCAGACAGAGGAGGGGGGGGAGGAGAGAGGAAAGAGAAAGAAAGAAAGAAAGAAAGAAAGAAAGAAAGAAAGAAAGAAAGAAAGAAAAAGAAAGAAAGAAAGAAAGGAAGGAAGGAAGAAAGAAAGAGAGAAAGAGAGAAAAGAGAGAGTGAGGAAGGGGTGTTCTTATTTATATGGAAAATGATGTAACACAAGTAAGGGTGGGAAGTGAGCCCAGTGAATGCTGGGAATATGGTACCTGTTGCAGGTCGCAGGTTTCACTGTTGCCTCTTAGGTTTGGAATGCCCTGATGCCAACACCTGTAATCCTGGCACTTATGTGGAAGTCAGAGGCAGGAGGATCTTGAGTTCGAGGGCAGCCTGGGCTACAGAGTGAGTTCAAAGTCAGCCTGTTTTGTCCTGAGGTCCCGTGGAGACCAGGCCACGTGGGCCACAGTGGTTTGTGAAGATGGGAAAGTGTCAGGAAGCGGGGAAGAGATGGGGAATCTGCAAATAGCGACAGGGAAGGAGAAGTTGCAGATGTTGGTTCAGGAGCTTGGGACAAGTTCCACCAGACCCCCTCCCCTCCTGGAAGAGACCGGTCATGCAGCACTTTGGCACCCCTCCCATCCGGAAGGGAGAGGCTATTTACATTCCTCAGACCACAAGGGGGCGCCGTGGGGAACCGACCATTGGCCTCCTGCAGGTGAGGGAGTCCCAGAGCTCATTGTGGACCTACAGACAAGGGAACTCCTTGCCACCTTATTCCCTAAAGACCAATCAGTTTAAAAGTCACACTGGCCAGGCGTGGTGGCGCACGCCTTTAATCCCAGCACTTGGGAGGCAGAGGCAGGCAGATTTCTGAGTTCGAGGTCAGCCTGGTCTACANCTACACAGAGAAACCCTGTCTCGAAAAACAAAAACAACAACAACAACAACAAAAACAAAACAAAACAAAAAACAAAAGAAAGAAAAGGAGGGAAAAAGAAAACCAGCAGAGGACAGGATTCCAGAAAATAAGACGGAGGGCACTGGAGAGCCTCAGTAGGTCCAGAGAAGGGTTAATTTATACAGCAGGGGATCCCTGGAGGTACCTGGGAAATGGTAGACCAGGCTGGTCATCAAGTGGTGCTTAAGAAGGCCAGGGACATGGGGAGGTGGCTGCAGCTGTCCCCAGCACAGAAGAGCTGCTCTCCTCCAGGGGAAGGAAGAATCTCCTGAACTTAGCCTTAGGTAAGTCCCTGGGGACAGTGGGCTGCTTGGATGCCAGTTGGCATGGTGTAGGTCAGTGGTTCTCAACTTCCCAATGCTGCGACCCTTTAATACAGCTCCTTGTGTCGTGGTAACTCCTAATCATAGATTGCTACTTCATAACTGTAATTTTGCCACTGTTATAAATCATAATGCGAACATCTGATATCCAGGGTATCTAATCTGAGATCCATAGGTTGAGAACTGCTGGGTTGAGGTGATGCATTCTTAGGTGCTGAGGTAGGTGAGGGCTCCTTTTACCTCCCAGAGCCTCAATTGTACTGTCTATAAAACAGACCAGTTTCCTCTCAGGATCACTGGGAATACCTGCTTTTCTTCTGTCCATTGACTCTCTGGGAGTTAGTCTCAGGGGCGCCTGTGTACCTAGCTTGAGGGTTTGACCTGAGCCTCTGGGTCTGTCTGTCTGTCTGCCTATCTGTCTGTGTTCCTGTGCTGTTACAAGCCCTGGGGTGGACAGGATACAGAAGGGATAGAGAGCACCCGAACGCCCCTGTGTTGGTCAGATTCTCTCCTTCAGTTTCCCTGAGACCCTACTGTGTGGAAGTCTTACCTCCATTCTAACTTGGCAGGGCTGGAGGGGAAGCCGGTGCAGAAATTCCAATCAAAGGCAAATGTGCCCTGGAGGGGCTCTGTGCTCTCCCTGCCCTGCTGGGTCACAGATACTCCTGGTGTGGTTGTGTCTGCCGTGGGGCTGCTCCAGGGTTTGAAGCTTCTGATATTTCCAGTGGGATCGCTAGTTTGGCCTGCAGGAGCCTCCTTCCCCGGTTGGTGTCTGCACCCTGGTGGCCCAGAGCAGGGAAAAGAGCTTCAAAGATGGAGGAGGGGGCGGTGGTGACTCGCCTCTACTCCAGACCTTATGAGCTCAGCCACGCCCAGTGCTGGGAACTCTGACTTGCTTGCTGTACAGCTTCTGCAGGGCCACCCCTGGTGTGGACCGTCGCTTCCCCACTGTCTGCATTTCAGATTTAGTCTCCTATGATCTCTCCCCTCACAGCCACTGCAGACCGCCGCAGGAGGCAGACCTGTGACATTCTCCAGCTATTCCAGCATGGGCACCTTGGCGCGTCACAGTTTTACCTCTGGCTCTTGACCTTTTCTTTTGATGGCTTGTCGTGAGTGACTGGCCCTCTGAGCCGAGGGACTGTTATCGTGGGGAGTTCTGCTGCAAAAGGCTGATCCCAGAAAGGCATGCTGACTGTAGCTACTATGGAGGGGTGGGAAGTTATAAGACCCTCACCTGACTCTTTATTACCTGCTGTTTGTGACTCTGTCTTAATTGCACGTGACAATGGTGAGGGGCTAGAGGGACCAAGGGAGACTAGGGGAGAGGGGAAGACTAGGGGATAGGGCTCCATCTGTGCATCTAAGGGGAAAAGCTGTTGGGGAAGGGCAGTCTAGGTGCTATCCCTTGGGGTAGGAATGCCCCCACCCCTGCGTGTAACCCCTCGCCTGTGTTGTGTAAGGAAGGCCAATGAACTCATTGGCTCCCCAGAGAGAACCTTGGTGGAATCGTACCTCAGTTTACCATTGGGGCCTTAAGAGAAGGGGAAGCCATTGCTTATGTCTCTCCCTGGGGAGAAGCTTTAGCCACATGGCTCTACTCCAGATCTTGCTGAGCCCAGCAGGCAGGCAGAGGGGCACCCTGAGGCCTTTGCATCTGCTGTGTCTCCCCGAAACTTCTGAGAGTTTACATCATACGTCTCTCCAGGCTGAAGTCAAGGGGAAAACCCCCAGGCATCCCCAGTAGTCCTCCCTTCTTCCCCCTCTCTCTTCCTGCCTTCCTCCCTTTCTCTGTCCTCCCTTCCCTTGTCCCTTCCCTCCTCCCCTCTTTTCCTCACCATGGGGTTCTGCTGGGTGGTGGCAGAAAGACTTCTCTACTCTGGGGGGATTAGCTTTGGCTGTCCTTAAAGTTTTGCCTGATGATTACGCTATATTTGTGCTTCTTGCTGGCATCTGTGCCTCCCACACATGGGCCAGGCAGGACCTTCACTGCCAAGACACCAGTGCCTACAGCAGTCACTGGTCCTGAGCGTAGAGGTTGACATCTGACTCGGCGACTCGGCGGCGCTTCAATCTACCCTGCAAGCCCCAGTGGTACCTGTAGGGGGCAGCCTTGCACCGATGTGGACAGGCCTATGTGGTCCATTTGCCAGGATCTGGTGTAGTTGACAGGTGGGGCAGCTTTGCAAAGCCCTTGTTCCCGTGGTTACTAAAGTCAAGTGCATCGGGCCACAGGGAGCATGGTGCCATCCCATCTGCCTATTGCTGCCCATTGCTGCCCTGCCCTGCTCTGTCGCCACCTGCTGTGCTGTCTCTACCTGCACGCTTGGAGTCTCAGTACAGGGACTGGGCTGCTCCTGGACAGCCCATTGGGCCAGAGTGTAACTCGAGGCTGCACCCTGGCTGAGCCTCTCTTCGAGATGTCAGAAGATAGTGGAGAGGCTGCTTCTGAGGGTTGGAGATGTTTACCACTAAACGCAGAGCTCCTGTCACCATGGCAACGTCCCAATCTCCTCAGATCCCCACATCTGCCCGGCACCTGGCTTTTCTTAATTTGAGTCTCAGACATTGACTCATGGAGCCTCCCAGCATCCGAGAATTCAGTTTGTAATTATCCCATCCTACAGGTAGGGAAACTGAGGCCAAGAGTGGTCGGAGACCCAGGTCTCACATCAGGGTTATGCTCCTTTGGCTTCTGGCAATGGCCTCTGTATTCTCCCCCTACTAGCTTCTTGGCAGCTCGTGGCTCACTTTGCAAAAAGGTCCCAGATTGCTGCCTTCATGTCTGGAGCGGGCTGTGTGCCAACTGCTTGGCCACAGATACCCGCTGAGGGTCAGAGTACTGGCGATCCGGTGCACATGGACACATAGGGCAAGAGGCCTGGGCTTAGGGGAGATGGGGACAGGAAGAGATGAGGAGGCGGTCTCTCCTTCACACAGGGGGCCTGGGCTGTGCGATCACCTGCAAATTCTGTTCTTGTCTCAGCTCCCCTTGTCTGTGATATGGGCTGCTCTGGTGAGCACATTGTGGGGTTTTCCCTCCTGGAGGGCTTTAGCCTCTTGCCCACATGCACATCCCTAACTTCTCCTTCAGCCGCCACCTTCCTGAGAAGCTCCTCCGAGATGCACCCTGCCTGGGGGTGACCCTGGAAGGCACATCTGGTTTTGCAGCATACAGCATACTCCCTCCATGGATAGGTCTCCTTCTAAGTGCCCAGCCTTGGCAGAGAAGTGAGCCTGGTAGGGGCAGGACCTCCCCCTCTCCCCCCCCCCCGTCTTAGGCTGTTCCTTCAAGGGATCCTCTTGTCCCTAGGGCATCAGGGATGCCACTTATTGGTCAGAACCACAGAGGAGGAGCCTGCTCCAAAGCCCTTATCCTGGGTCCTTCCCATCCATGATCCTCAAGGATGGGCAGGGAAGGCAGTGGAGAGGGACAGCCATTAGCAGATGCTGTGTCAGCTGCTGATTCACTAAAGTCACCGGTGTCACTCTGTGAGCCAGAGGCTTGGGCATCCCCCACCGTCCTCTAGAGGCTTTCTAGGCAGCATTGAAAGCAGGATGGATGGTGGATCTCCCATGACACCACCCCCACCCCCAGGTTCCCACCTCCCTCCCAGGCTTCTCCCCCTCCCCACCGCGCTCCAGGCAGGGATCTCCTCCTATCTTCCACTTCTTCATCTTCCAGGGAGGAGCAATTACTGGTGCACTGAGGCTGCACGGTGCCACCCAGCCTGCGCTTGTCCCACGTCTGTCAGGAGCCAGCAGCCTCATTTACCCTGCTAACTGCAGGCCTGATAAATGTGAGCGCCATCAGATGATCCTGGCAGAGGACAGAGAAACACAGCCTTATGATTGCTTCCAACCCCCAAGATGAGACTTCTTGGCCCTGCCCATCCCACTTTGTGCCCCTTGCCACCCAGGTACAGAGGCACCCTTACTATTGGAATCCCAGCATGGCACACACATCTTGCTCAGGGAAGGGCTGGCTCCTTTAGGGTCTACAATGTGCTACAGGCTCTGGCTTCTTTATCACTGACCCTTGGCAGGGAGAGGCAAGACCCTGAACAGCTATCCAGGGCCTGAAGAACAGGCTGCACAGAGCCTCCACTCTGTGCAGTCTTTGGCTCTTATTCTGCGTGAGGCCAGGAGCCCTCTGGATCTCAGAAAGAAGCTGGGATGAGGACAAGAGGTTCAAGGACACCCAGGACCAAGGATGGGCTGGACTTGGGACCATTAGCTGGTGACAAGCGGCTGCCTTCTGAAACGGACCCAAGAGTAGCTCTGACTAAGGGACTCAGGACATAAATAAAAGGAGGACCCAGGATAGCTCAGGTATGAGCCAAGAACTGGAGCCCCACTTTCTGAGATGGGGCAGGAGTGGGGCTTCAGTGACCCCATCTGATGAATCTGATGCACTTGCCAAGGATTCAGTGTCCCCACAGTTTACCTGTTGCAACTTTAGTCCATGGTGGAACAACACTGTGAGGTGGGACTGAGTCTCTGCCTTGAGTCTTGGATTAAAGTCCTTAGTGTGTGATGGCCTCACCTCTCAAGTTCTGGGTCTGACAGAAGAGCTCTTGTCCTTCTGCCTTCTGCCATGGATGAAGCCGCTGCAAGCCTCCCCAGATGAGAGCACCATCACCTGGGATTTCCTGGTCTCCAGAATTGAGAGTCCGATAAGCAACTGCTCATTATCACGCGACTCAGATGTCCCATTATAAGTACAGGTGAGCCAAGCAGGGCTGAAGTTAGTCTGGGATGGAAAGGGAAGTTTTGCCTGGGGCTGCCTCGTCATCTACCTCAGAAAGGGTTTTCCTGGGTCATTTGCTGTCAAAGTGCTACCAAATTGGGGGACTATGATAGCATAGGCTGGAGGCTGAAAACAGACTTTCTCAGTCTAGGGGGCCAGAAGTCTGAGACCAGGGTATACATCGGAATGTGATTCCTATGTATCTAGAATACACAGGAGGGTCCCTTCCTGCCCCCCACTGGCTCTAGGTTTTTCTGGAAACAGGGACATTTCCCTGGCCTCCTAGTTTCACCCCTCCCACCTCTGCTTTGCACCCCACTAGTCTCTCCTGTCCAGGTTTTTTTTTTTTTTTTTACATCCAAATTCCCTCTGGTAAGAACATGGTGTAATGGACCTGTGCCCACCCATCCAGTATGGTCTCCTGAGTCTCTGCTCACATCTCTCCTCTCTTGTCCCTCCCACACTGGCCTTTTGTTTTCCTGGAACATTCCACGCTTACCACTCATGGTCTCCAAAGTACCAGACAAGCAGTTCTTCACAGTGACGCAGGTGGTGGGAGTCCTCACATGGGTGACCCGAGCTCCAGGCGGGCAGAACCAAAGCCTGGCATTGAACACCTTGTCCTGCTGTTGCTTTGTCCTTGGGAGGCAGGTTAAGGATAAAGGAGGCGACGTGTGAGACAGTGATGGCCCCTTGTGGGACCATGGCCCTGACTACTCCGCCTCATCTGAGAGGACTACACTGGTGTCCCCAGAGTCTGGAGTCGCTGTTTCCAGGACAGCAGGACTTTGCAGAAGCAGAGGGCAGTGTCAGAGGAACACCCATCTCTTGTTCGGTATTGCGCAGATGATGAAGGGCAGAGCCCTGCAGGAGTTCCACACTGCACAGTGCATCTGCCTGAGAGGTCTCCTGTCAGAGGGTGGAGGAGAAGGGGCCCAGGGATGACTCAGAAGCGAGCTGCGGGGTTTCACGCACCCTGTCAAGCATTTATGCTGGACACAAATTGCCTTTCTTCTTTGTAGGCCTGTTTCAGGCTTGACAGACCCATGAATATTTGATCAGGGAAATAATTTTCTCAGGCACTCGAGGTTGGAGGGACCCCAGAAAGGCAGGTGTCCCCTAAGGGACAGGAAGAGACTATTCAGTGCCGAGAAGAGCAGGCTTGGCACTAGCCAGCTGTAAAACGTTGCTGGCTCTTCCTGGCTGGTGAGGAAAGTGGAAATTGGCTTCTCTCGAGTCAGATGCAGTTGTGCAGGCTGGAAGCGGGTGTTCAGGTACAGGCAAGGACAGGATATTAGAGGGTCCAGCCTGCAGTTGGTGGGGTGGGCATATGCTCTCCTAGAATGTCATTATAAGGAGACAACCCCCACAGAAGTCTTCTGTGTCTATGAGCTCGGCTCCGAGAATACACTTGATCTACAAGTCACCTCAGAGAGCATCCAAGGTCCTCCTGCTGATGTCAGCGCTCCTGCATCTGTGGGAAGATGGCGCTGATCAAGCTTTGTGCCTGCACGTGGGTGGCGCTTGGAGCAGGGGTGTGGTGTGTACACACAGAGCCCGGGTACTCAGCTGGCTCTGAGCTAGCTGGGACTGGGGAGCTCTTAGCTGCTTCTTCCTCTTTCTGGCTAGAGAGGGAAGCTGCTTTGATCCCCACTAAGTGCCCTGATTCTGGTGGGCGGGGCATGGCGCCTGTCTTCCAGGTTAGAGACTTAAGAGCCAAGTTCTCCTCTGCAGGTGTTGGGGGACAATTAAAGGAGCAAAGCCAGTCCCTGCTGGCATGTTTTCATCTTCCTACTGGGGTTGCCAGTGCTGGCTCTAGCCACGTGACCTTCCCCAATCCACCTTGAATCTCGCATTGTCAAAGGGACATTACAGAGGCGATGATAAGATTAGGACCCTGCAAGTAGGCTAATTGTTCTGGAGTATCTAGATGGCCTGACATGGTCACAGGGTTTTACAAGCGGTGATACTGAAGCAATTGCTCAGACAGCGTGGTCTGGAAGGTTTTAAAACAATCGGCATTACGGGAAAATAACAGATGACGCCAAATAAGTCTGGCTACTGTCATGGATGCCGTCACTCTAGATTGTCCACAGGTGACATGTGGCTCACCCCTGGATGGAGACTTAAGATGCCAATGAGACACAGGATGCGTGAAGCTGGGCGTGGAACTATGAGTGAGAGCCTGTGCAGCAAGGACCCCTATATGCAAATGAGCTCCAAACCCCTCCCTCTATGCAAATGAGCCCCAGATCCTTCCCACTGCGTCATCCAAGCCTTTTGTGCTCTGCTGGTTGGGCTCACCCCTTGGAAGTGGATCTTTTGAAAATCAGTGGCCATGGCTTCTGCTGTAACTGTGTGTCTCTCCTCAGTTCTTTCAGGGTTTTGTGAGGCGGGGTGGATAAGAACCTAGAACCCTTTACCCTCAAGGGCAGGAACAAGGGCAAGATCTGCCCACTCCCCAGATTCCATCTGAGTACCCCCGCCCCGTTTTATGGCTTGCTGACTATTGTGCAGTCTGGGACACAGTTCACTGGGAACTCCAGGGTGGGGTGGGTGGGTGCTGGTGGTGGTGAGCGATAGAGTAGATAAGAAGGTAACCGCATCGTGTCAGGCCTGTCCCCACTCACGCCAGAGAACGCAGGGAGATAATCAGCAGTTGTCCACCAGGAGAGGCCTCTCTGGGCCTTTCTGTTCCCCCTCACCTTCCGTGGTCGCAGTCCATTGATCAGCTCCTGCCTTTTTCCAGCAAAGTTACTCAAGAAGGAAGCCACACCTTATATGCTGATTGACAGATGGGAACTTCAAACAATTGTGGAACAGTTAGAATGTTTCCGATCCAGAGGCTAATTATAAATTATCTTGGGTTATCTTTAACTCCCTTTAATGATAGACTTATAGGTCTACCTCTGGACGGGGTCTAACAGTCTTGTAATTATTAGGCAAATATTTTGGAATGTATGAAAAGACCCCGAGCTTTCACCGATCCAAACGCTAAGAATATCACCTGAGTGCATCTAAGACTCAGAGCAGAGATGTCCCCAGACATCTGGAACTCCCCTACCAACACACTTGAAAGCATGTTGACTTACGACTTTCTTTGTTCTGTTCATAAAAACTTCACGCACCTGCCGCACCACTAATGTAAACGTGTCCCCGGGGCCGTAGTCACCCTTACCTGACTCCAGAATGAACTTTCTCTTATCTCCGTTGAGGCTTGAGTTTTCGAATTCACATGTACGGTCTCGCTCACGGCTACCTGCTGCCAGGTGAGCCTGTGACGTGGGTGGGAACGGGGGCCTTCCTTGGCACCTGTTCCCTACCTGCCTGGATATTTTAAGCTCTGGAGTCGTCCCCACACGTGGCTTTGCAGGTTTGTAGTAGCAGTTTGGAGAGCTGTTGCCGAGTAGGAGGGGACACAGTGCTCTCCCAGTCCTTGAAAGGAGACTGGCTACGTGGTTGGTTTGGGTAGACAGAGACTCTGAGGAGAATTCCATACCAGCTAGAGCCAGGGAGAGACAATAGACCCAGCAGGCTGCAGTGGGGGTATGGTTTGAGTCTCTCAGTTCACAGGGGCAGAGGCTGCTGGTGGACAGGCTATGGACTATTTGGTGTTGGACAGCCATGTTGGGATCACTTCATGTGGTCTTCCCATCAGGGTGGGGGAGGCAGCAGCTTGGTGTGGAGTCCCAAGTGTCAGGACCATACCTTGTCACCTGTCCTAGGACCTCCCCCCCCACTCCCCCAAGCCACTGCATGGTCAGAAGGGCAGTTAGGTCCCAGGGGAAAAAAAGGCAAGTCCCAGGAGCAGGAGGGGGAGGTCCCAGGAGCGGAAGGGGCAGTCTCAGGGGCGGAAGGGGAGGTCCCAGGGGCAAGAAGAAAATTCCTTGCGGATCTTTGCTGGGCAGGCCGTGAGGGAGCTGTGTTCTTTTTTTCCCTCCTAAACAATTTCCCTCTTGATTTTAAGTTTTTTTTTTTTTTTTTTTTAATGTCTGTTTTCATGAAATTCATTCAGCTTTTAGGAATTATGAGGAAAATCAAATAAAAAAGAAGCAGCAGCCCCCCCCCCTGTGTGTATGTATGTGTGTGTGTGTGTGTGTGTGTGTCCTGGAACTCACTCTGTAGACCAGGCTGGCCTCAAATTCAGACCTCTGCCTGCATCTCCCTCCCGAGCTCTGGGATTAAAGGCGTGTGCCATCACCGCCCTTCTGCCCTGTTTTCAAATTCTCTTCAGTTGCTTCATCTCTTCCCTGGCTTTCACTCTGATGATCTCAGTCTGGTTCTGAGAGGACTGACTCTGTGACAGGCTCCAGAGCTGTCTGTCATCGAAGACACTCTTGAGAAAGAACAGGGACAGGCTGGGCACAATGTTTCTAGTTGGGAATGAAGGCAGATGTGTAGACAGACACGTGTGAGGCGGGGTAAGGCAGCCAGTGCTTGAGAAGACACCAGCAGAGCTTCAAGTGGGGTGAGCTCCCCACCTCTTTTCCTTTACCAGGTGCTGTCCTTGCACCTTCCATCAGCCCCCACAGCTTCCCTCACTATAGGTTTGTATGGGTTTGATCACTAACATCTCAGGTAAGAGCCCAGAGGAAGAGGCTGGTCCAGGGCAACCTCTGGTGGCAGCTGATATCTGAAAGGACCTAGTCTAACTTTTTTCCTCTCCTCTAATGGTAAGAAGGGAAACCTAACCTTTATTTTCCCAGCTTCCCTTGCAGCTAGACATGGCCAGTGATAAGTGGGTAGACCTTCTTTGGGGGAGAGCACCCCCCATCTTCTAAAGTAAAGACAAAACGCTTCCAGGGAGACACCTCATGATTTTCAGCCTTTGGCTTTTCTCTTCATTGTGCTTGGAATATGGTTGTGAAATCTGCATGCACAGCAGCTGTGTTTGTGTGTGTGTGTGTGTGTGTGTGTGTGTGTGT
>NC_034606.1:49636164-49644414 GCF_900095145.1 Mus pahari | reverse complement strand
GAGAGAGAGAGAGAGAGAGAGAGAGAGAGAGAGAGAGAGAGAGAGAGAATGATGCAAATGATGCATTGAGGTTGCTAGAGCAAGAAGCTTGAAGGCACTGGCTCTGGTGAGTGGTGTCTTTGTTAGGGTTTCTATTGTGATAAAACATACAAAAAAACCAAAAGAACACCATGGCCGAAAGCAGCTCAGATTCTATGGGAAAGCAGCTTGGATTCTATGGGAAAGCAGGCTGAGCAAGCCCATTAAGCAACACTGCTTACTGGTCTCTGCATCAGCTTCTGCCTCCAAGATCCTGGCCTGTTTGAGTTCCTGCCCTGACTTCCTTCAATGATGAACAGCAATGTAGAAGTGTAAGTCGAATAAACCTTTTCCTCCCCAACTTCCTTTTTGGTCATGGTGTTTTGTTACAGCTATAGAAACCCTGACTAAGATAGTTCATTTGGAGACTACACCTCTCCCTAGAACTTACCACCCTCCTTCTCTCAGGGCCTGCTCCCTTGGCATCCTCAGAGCCTGCCCATTGAAAATGCCAGCTCTGAGTTTTGCTGTGGGGTGGCTGGCGCTAGTGGGTCAAACAGTTCAGTAGATGGAGCAGGGTGAGAAGTGGTCTTGAGGGCTGAGAGTGTGGAGCTGGAGGCCACTGGCGTTGTGGTGCTGAGCCTGTGCTGAAGGCTGTGAGAGAGTTCCTCAGCAAGCTGTGGGATTTGGGGAGTGGACAACCTCACTTGGCAAAGGCAGGGAAGAGCCATTGGTTGCAGCAGAGAGAGAGAACCAAGCATTTGCCTAGAAGTACCCTCATTGGTGAACCTTTGGATACAGTCTCTCCAGACTACAGAGCAAGCAGACCCCCCAGATCCAGGCTCCTAAAGGACTTAACCAAACCAAATTCCCATGACTCTGCCTGCTACAAAATCCAAAGCACACGGTGCCGCAGGTAGTCTCTGAAGGCTCCAGGCAACTCTAGCTCCTCCTGGCCCTGGGCCACTCCAAACCATTGATGATGCCACACACTGTCTCAGTATCCTTCCTTCTTCACATGAGGACCCCACTCACAGCCACCAAACACTGCCTGGCCTTATTTGCTAAGACCTTGGTTCCAAACAGAGTCAGGAGATTGAAGCTTGGAGTATCCGTGAGTTTTGGTGTATGCCATTCAGCTCGCTACTGGGACAGGGACAGGGACAGGGACAGGGACAGGGACAGGGACAGGGCATCAGGTCACACATGAACCCCAAAGTCTGCTGAGCACCCCTTGCAGATCACAGGAGCTGGTCTCTGGCTCCTAGGCTGTTGGCCACCAGGGCTCAGTTCCTGCCAGGAGTTGGCTGAGCACTGACGTAGGTACTGACCACAGCAGCTCTAATGTTCCCCGTAATTGCATTCCCAGGCCCAGGAAACTCTCACTTGCCTCCCCGAGACATGCAGAGAAGGCCAGTAATTAGATCTGCCTTCCCAAATCACTCCTTTTTTTCAGAGTTAGAAGTAATTTTCTGTCTGGGAATAATTAACTTTGAGGACCTGGGTGAGGTCTGTGGGAGGAAGAAGGTGGCTGGAAGCCTCTCTGAAGAAAGCTGGGAGCTAAGCCTCAGGCCATGGGTGGCCTGTGTCAGAACTGGGCCCCAGGTATCCAATTACCTAGTGGTCCTGCCTGTCATCTCCTGATGACTCCCACACCTTCCTAGAACAGCTCTGTTTTTCAATGTCATCTCCCGGGACTGTGCTTCAGGTGGCCTGGGACTTGGAGGGTAGGAGATTTAAGTCCAGGTCCAGGGCCTTCAAGGCAGGGGATCTAGTGGTGAAGTCATGGGCGACTGTGGGATATGCGTGAACCAGGACAATGCATGGTAGCTGTTCAGAGAAAGCCGTAAAGTTACGGGTCCTGATGCTAGAGGTTGTGGATCGGTCAGGGAGGACGAGGGGTACTGGTTGTCATCACAGTCTCCCAGTGGATACAGAAGCTACAGCCAGGCCTCGGAGCCAGAAAGAGGCAGAGAAGCCAAGGAAGCTGGGATGATCCCCAGGGATGCCCAGGGCTGACTTCTGGGAAGATTCTGTCCCTTCATGTCCTCATAGGCTGTGGCATCCCTGTTGATCTCAGGCAGTGGTCGAGACCCTCAGTCAGGGCCACTTTAGGCCCAGGGATAACAACCAGTAAGTCCCTTTCCCCCTCATCCTGCAAACTTAGGCCCAAGCGATATGGGTACATACCCAGTGAACCACAGGGTAGAGCTGGATCCAAGATGGCACCCAGTTTGCCTTCTACCTGGGACTGTAGGCTGGTTCCAGATCCTTCTGTCACTAAGTGACTTTCAGATAAGGTCTAAAGAGATGCCACAGCCTCTTGAATGTGAATGGTGTTTAGTTAGGTAAGGGTACCTGCTGGGTCCCTGTGGGTTTTGGGATAAGAGTGTGTTTCTCCTGTGGTACCACACGCACAAGGCTTGAGTGTTACTGAGTCCCCATCCTCAAGTGGCCATTGAGAGGCAGAGGCCAAGGTTCCAAGGATGGGTGTCCCAGTGCATCTTGAGTCTCAGGTGTGCCACAGCAGCCCTGAGAGGGCGTCTAGACTGGGATGGGTTCAGGCTCTGTGAAAGACCATGATCTTTGGAGACCCAGAGGTCCAGGAGGGTGGCAGCCAAGCAGAGGCCAAGTTGTGAGTCCCTATGAGGGTAGGGGACATATCAGCCCATGGGTACATAGCTCATGGCTATGTCTCCATCAGATCTAAGTGGTACCAGCCACCATCATGGCAGCTGATCAAACCAGGAGGATCCTCAGTGTGAGATGGGAATAGGACAGGATCCAGTGTGGGAGCAAGGCTTCCTGCAGCGGGGAGAACGCTTAATATTTAATACATGAGCAAGATAGCAAGCTGCAGGGAGACAACAGCCAAGGACTCTGCACCCATGTGAAGCAGACCATGACACTACACATGCTTTAAAGGGGGTGGACCAGGGAGTGGGGACATTTCCAACCCCAGAGCCTGAGCTAAGAACTCACAGGCCTCTCCACCTGGCCTCATCCTTATCCTCATATGCCCATGGTGGGGAACTCACTCCTGCACCACAGTGTAGTCTCTGGCATCTCTGGCCCCTGAGCGAAGCCGACCTCTCTATAGGGTGTCCCTCTGGGGACTTTTCGTCAGGTTCCCAGAGTTACTCCCAAGGGTCACCTAGGAGAAATGCTGAAACCTACCCCCAGACCCTCACTGCTTCTTGTCTGGACCAGGGTCTGTGTGTTCACAACAGTGGCATCTGTTCACTGAGGCCTCAGGGGCGGGCTCAGGGCTGGGCACCTGTGTCTCAGGTCTTCTCAAGCCCTGGTGCCTCCCTTCACAGAGGAGTGAGACTCACCCTGGGGCACAGAGCAGGGAACCTCAGCACAGTGTTGGCAGCGCCATCACAAAGGTAGGGCACAGGTGAATGTTCTATATCCTGGTCTCCCACAGAGCCAGCACTCCTCTGTGCCCTCTACATGGCCAGCAGGAGCTACATCCTGCCACAGGCCCCTCCACATTGTACCCACTTTTTACCTGCTATACCCCCAGCCTTCTTCTTAGGGAGCTGTCTCACCTGCTCCAGTCTTCTGTCCCCCAGCCCCCACTGTTCTGTCCCCTCTGCATGGCTGTATGCTTCTCCCAAGTGTCCTCAAGTTCTAGCTCCTCCCCCCAACATGAACTCCTTAGAAGACTTTCCAGTGCCGCTGGTGGCTTAACCTCCCTCAGCTTTCCCCAGCAGAAGGTCAGCTCCTTGGGAAGGCCATCTTGTCTACAAGGCTGGCTGCGGGGTGCTTAGTCACACAGTAAATGCTCAGCTGTGTCTGCCAACTGCCCCGTGCTTGGAACTCTCGAGAATTGGAAGAATGGATTAAAAAAAAAAAAAGATTTGTTTATGTATATGGATGTTTTGTCTGCATGCACATTTACACCAAAAGGGGGCATGGGATCCTATGGGACTCTGGTTATAGATGGTTGTGAGCCATTGTGTGGCTGTTGGGAATTGAACTCAGGACTTCTGGGCAAGTCGTCTTTGCCCTTAATCACCGAGCCATCCCACCTCTGTCATGGGAAGAATGGATCTTGCAGGGGAGGTGAAGGTGGAGGTGGGGCAATGGCTCAGGGGTTAAGAATGTTTACTGTACCATCATGATGAATTCGAATCCTAGCAGTTATGTATCTAGCTGGGTGCCCTGTGCATACCTGTAAACCCAGCTCCAAGGGCTGGTGGATACAGGCGGTCACAAGGGTGTGCTGGCTTCCAGCCTAGCCCAGAAAGCATGAGGCCCAGGTTCAGAGAGAGACTTTGCTCGACAGACTAGGCAGTGAGTGATGAAAGACACTGGATGTCCCCTTCTGGTCTCTGTGCATATATAGACACTTGTACAGACACACAAATGCATGCGTAAATGACTCTTCAAAACCACAGCGAATCCTGGCACCAGCTATCCTCAGCGCTCTCTCTCTCTCTCTCTCTCTCTNTCTCTCTCTCTTTCTGTGTGTGTGTGTGCGTGTGTGTGTACGTGTGTGTGTGTTGGGGTTGGGAGATGGGGGAAGCAGCAGAGGTGGCCCTGCCTTTGGGCAGCCACAGTCCCTGGCCAGCACTGGGCATGATCCCTGTGGGCTTGGCTTGCAGCTCCTGCCCCTCCTTCCGCCTCCACCACACGTTTAATTTGATTTAGGGAGGGAAGTCGCTATTTTCTTCCACGGTGGTGTTACCACTGATAGTCTATTTCCTGCTTGTAGCTGGATGCCGTGTTGGCATTAATGTAGAAAAATTAGCAGCATCAGGGCTGTGTTTGGAGCCATCCCTCACACTGGAGTCCCTGACGCGTTAATTAAACTTGATAAATGCTTCTGTGTAAAGGTAACTTTCGAACAAAGGATCCACTCACCCTGTTATTTGTCGGATACATGCTCCAGTAAATTGCTTGGAAGGAACTCCGTGTCCCAGGAGCAGACTCTGGGGCCTGTGGTCCTTTGTCATAGGGAGAGGGGGCTGCCCCTCAACCTCAGCTTTCAGGTTGGCGGTGTTGAGAAGGGATGCCCAGGCGTCTCAGCTTGGGGGAAGTTCTATTCACCAGGCCAACAGCAACATGAAGCTGCAGCTGGGTCCCTCTGCTGTATGGAGAGAGAAGGAAACATTGTTACTCTTCAGTTTTTATCAGTTTCTAGTCTAGCCCACCTGATAACCCAGTGTATCTAATTGCTAATTGAGCCCACTTACCCTGGCTACATAGTTAGGAAAAGCCAGGCATGAATACCTCTCACCTAAACACTAGAGGTCTTAGGGTTCATCCAGTAAGAACAACTGAGGACCACTGCATATCTCAGCTTAGAGCTCACTTGGTAGGCAGTCCTTCCTTTATCCCCCCTAAAGTCAGACCCTCTTTCAGGGGGAAGCTGTTAGAGACACAAGCAAATGAGAGACATACTATCCATCAAAGAGACCTGTGGGTCAGCCATCTAGAACTGGTATGGTGAGTTCTTGGTGCTAACAAGCTTCTTTGGTCTTTCTCCCCTGTGGTTACTCTTCTCACGAATACCTTATGATCACAAAATGGCTGCTGAAGCCCCCTCCCTCTTGTCTATGTGCTAGACAGGGAGAAAAAATAAAGGAAGGGACCACAGTGTCTCCTGGATGTCATCTGTTAGGGACCTGGCTTCAAGGAAAGTTTGAAGATAGGAAGACAGCTCCTACAGAAGAAAAGGGACCTGGGCCGGTCCTGGACATCTGTCTGATTCTTACAGGGCCAAGTCGTCCTCTCTGGAGTCATGTCTGCATTGCAACTTTCTAAGTTGGGTATGATGGGACAGGCTTGTACGCTCAGACATCAGGAGGCTGAGGCAGAAGACTCATGAATTTGGAGGCCTTCTGTGGGTGGTAATTTCTGTCTCAGCAATTGTCTTAAGTTTCTGGTCTCTGTGACACTGAGACGTTGAGGTGCTCCTCATGGTTTCTGCCATGTGGCTCTGCATTGTCACACGCCAATGACCTCTGCTTGTACTGTCATTGAGGTAGAAGGCAGCCTGTTACCAAGGCTTACCCTACCTCAGGTCTCCATCACTGTAGTACCGGTACCTAATGTGGCTGAATTGTCTTTCATTGTCAGTGGGAAGCAGAGACACAGGAAGAAATGGGCCTTGGGGGTAGGGCATGGTTGGGGCTTTCCTGGGCGTCGTGCTGAAACTTCTTATAAAGGGTTTTTACTAGGTTATAGAGTGAGGCCTTGTCTCAGACAAACATACAAAAATAAAGAGGCGTGATAACACATTGCCCCGCCCCTTCCAATCCTTCCTCTCTGCTTCCTGTGTGTGCAGCTGAGATGTGACCTCTCAGCTTCCTGCTCTGCCCGCTTGCTCGGGACCAGTTGCTTTTGGTCACGGGGTTTTATCATAGCACCAGGAAAGTAACCAATACACTCAAAGCCCACCCCCACTTCCTCCAGGAAGGCTGTATCTAAAGTTCCATAATCTCCCCAAACAGAACCACCAGCTGGGGACACCCGAACCTATGGGGGGGAGTGGGGAGGTGGACATTTCTCATTCAACCTCCCCCCTCCCCCCCCCCGCTACTACTGGGAAGGCTTTAGCCTCAAAGTGGACCAGCAAAGGGGATGGAGCCAGAGCGATAACATTTTGGGAGCCCACCGGTGGGTAAGTGAGAGCACACAGGGCAAGCTGGAGAAAACGGACACTCAGGCAGCAGTGTGGAAAGCCAGGGAGCATGGAGAGGCTTGCAGACTGTGATGACAACTTCCCTGACAGCTAAGCAAGGGAGTCCACGTCAAACCAAATGGTTTGCTAGCCAGGATTTACTCTCAAGGGAGGGAAAAGTGCAGGCCTCTGGACTTGGCAGAAACAACACTGGAAGCTGGGGAACACCTGAGTATTAAACGCTGCCCCTTTTATACCAAGGGGGATGATCTAGCTCAGGTCTCTGTTCTGGGTGACCTCAAGGAGCCTGGTGGCTGCCAGGCTGACAACTTATGGGACGCTGGCCGGCAAAGGCCAAGCTCTAGGTGACATGATGGGGTGATGAACCCATGCCAGGGGCTCAGTGGAATCCAGTGCTGCCCTGCCATATTCCATGCTCATGTCTGACCTCTGGCCCTACTCCCAATAGTAGCCTGGCCATGTGATGAGGTGACAGATTCTTGTGCACTCTGCAACTGCCCCTTAATGCTCCCACTTTGGTGCTCCCACCTTGGTGCTCCCACCATGGTGGCCAGATGTGGGTTTTCTCTTCACCTATTTTTGGCTCCTCCCATGACTGTGCACTGTCTAAATCCCAGGGGTACCCTGATCCCAGAGCACTCCTCACGCTGCCCTTCCTAGACCGTATGCTAAACAGTAGACCCATGCCAGCTGTTATCCAGGTATGAGTTTGATCAAGATACTACATGGAGTAGTTATGTCATGTGGGTGTTTCTCACTGTGTGGTGTATAGACTTTTCCCACTGTGACAGATGCCCAAGAGAACAGCTTTATATGAGAAGGATTTGTTTCAGCGCAGAGTCTCAGAGGGCCCTGCTCCATTGATGTGGGATGGAGTGAGGCAGAGACTCATGGCAGGAGTGTGTGGCAGAGTCAAGCTTCTTTCTCCCATCATGGTAGCTGAGAACCAGGGGATGGGGAAAGAGACAGGATATGATATAACACCCAAGGACACACCTCCAGAAACCTTCCTCTAGCAAGGCCTCATTTTCTTTTTCTTTTTTTTTTCTTTTTTGTTTTTTTTGAGACAGGGTTTCTCTGTATAGCCCTGGCTGTCCTGGAACTCACTTTGTAGACCAGGCTGGCCTTGAACTCAGAAATCCGCCTGTCTCTGCCTCCCAAGTGCTGGGATTAAAGGCATGCGCCACCATGCCCTGCAAGGCCTCATTTTCTAATGTTTCCAGAACATCCCCAAATAGTTGAAGGCTAAGGCTTTGATGTGTGAGCACCTGGGGGGAGCACTCTGAAGATTAGGAATAGGGGACCTGGGGAGGTGTCTCTTTTAGTAAGTATTTGCTTTGTAAGAGTCAGAACCCGAGTTTGATGCCCGTAACCATGAACCAGACAAAGGTGGGAGGTGGAGGCAGGCAGTTTTCTGGATGCTCTCTGGCTGGCTAGCCTGGTCCCACCTTGGCAAAGTTCTAGGCCAGTGAGACTCTGAGCAACAAACACCCAAGTTGTCTTCCAAACTCCACATGCATGTTTGGATCTCTCTCTCTCTCTCTCTCTCTCTCTCTCTCTCTCTCTCTCTCTCTCTC
>NC_034606.1:49629146-49635174 GCF_900095145.1 Mus pahari | reverse complement strand
AAAAAAAACCAAAAAAACTTGTGTAAGAATACAATGCCCCATGAAGCCTCTTTCAGAGAAGAATGTGAGGAGGGGAGAGCACCATGCACCGCTTCTGCCTACAGCTGTCCCTAGCCTGAACAGTCACACGGCCATTTCTGATTCTTTTAGGAGTTTGAATGGACCATGGCAGGATGCTGGGCAGATGGCAAGGCACAAGAGGGTCTGGTGTGGTGGTTTAGAGAGGGCCTTACGTCTATAGTGGATGTCACAGGAGACACCCTTGTGTGCAAACCCCACAACTTAACAAAATACGCATACTACTGAGACAGCAGCAGCTGGATCTGTAATGTCCCCCAAAGGCTAATGTCCCCCATGCGCTAAAGACACTTATACCCCAGCTAGGACCTGCTGGGAAGTGTGAGACCTTGGGAAGGTGGAGTCTCATGGGAGATTTCAGGGGGTGTGTCCTACAGGAGAGGGTGAAGTCCCTCCCATTTCTTGGCTTTGCTCCTCCACGTGTCCCTTGGTGATGACGCCATCTAATCACAGGCCAAAGCAGTGGGGTAAATGGGTCATTGTGCCAAATAAACCTTTCCTCTCATTGTCTCGTGTATTTCACTGCCATCATAGAAAGCGGACTAATGCACCGAGATAAAGGCCAAAGTAGTCACATAAAACAGTCGAAATAGTTTTGGGGGAGGGGGTGTGAGATCTGCTGTTACAGAGAAACAGATGCTAGAATGACTTGGCTCTTTTACACCTGTACGAGTGGGGCTTAGAGACATCAACACTAGAAACATTGTAGCAGCCTTGGCTGGCCTCAGAATCTTGATTCTATTAACAGAAACACCTCTCTTTCCCTGGCAAGCACCAAGTGTCAGGCAGAGGCAATTGAACATGGTCTTCACAGACTCCCAAGTGCAGCCTTGACTCTCTCAGACCTGCTACAGAGAGGACAATTCCTCCATAGATCTCCCTAAAACTGATACTCAATGCCTGGCGCTCCCTTTGTGGAAAATGCATTGAGCAGCGTGTATCACGTTCCTCCTGCCCTTGAACGTGGGCCAAACACCCGAGTCCTCCTAAATCTCTTCATGCCCATTGGAGCTGTCCCTGGGAATGAAGAGATTTGAGGGTAGACAAGGAGTATGCTTCCCTGAGCCCAGAAATTACTGTAGGGATGAAGCAGCTGGTGGGGGTATCAATGGCCACACGAGAGTCCTGGATGAGTGGAGATCTGCGCTCTGCTGGCAAATCTTTCTGATTTCCCTTCAGTGGAAACACAGGCTGCAAATGTAGAAACGCACCCTGATTAGTTTTCCAAAGCCTGTACTCTAAGAAATGCCAATCAACTAGAGGCCATGCTGATCATAGTTAAAGAAAAAGACAAGAGAAGTGTCTTATGAATTGTACAAGCTCAACATGAAAGATTCCAGTCGTCACACTTAAAGAGACAAGGAAACACATTTCAACAGTAAATTAGTTCAACAATCCCCATATATGTGTGTGTGTGTATTTTTTTTGTGTGTATATATATGCTTGCTCTCAGTCTCTCTCTGTCCCTCTCTCTCCCTGTCTCTCTGTCTCTCTCTGNCTCTCTCTGTCTCTGTCTCTCTGTCTGTCTCTGTCTCTATCTATCTATCTATCTATCTATCTATCTATCTATCTATCTATCATCTATCTGAAACCTCATAGCTTTACACAAACTTCATTTCTTTCCTGTGAGAAGTGCAAATGAACTAGTCACTCTCCTGGGCTTTGGGTTCTGTGCAGTGACTTGCTAGACACTTCCATCTTTACAAAAAAAAGTACTTAATGAATGTGAATGTTATATGTACTTGCTTTCTGAATGTATGTGTTGTTTATGTATAGTGGAACATGTAGGTGTACGTGCACATGTATGCACATGCGTGTGAACATAAAAAGAGGTTAGCGTCAAGTGCCTTGTTTTCCACTTTTAAAATATTGTTATTCGTATCTCTCTGTGTCTGCCTCTTTTTGTCTCTCTGTCTCTGTCTCTGTCTCTCCCTCTGTGTGTGTGTGTGTGTGTGTGTGTGTGTGTGTGTGTGTGTGTGTGTAGAAGAGGGAGTTGTGCTGAGAACCGACCTCAGGCTGAGCCATCTCTCAGTCCCCCGGTGTAGCACTCCATATTGTTTTTATGGTTGTCTCTCACTGAGCCTGGTGCTCACCAACTGGCTACAGCAGTTGCAAGCCGCTTTCATCTTTAAGATGCAGTCTCCCCAGGCACTGGGGAGGAGGAAGTGGATGCTGGCACATTCACGGATCTTTAGCCCGCTTCATTCCACTGGCCAGGATTCAGGAGTCTACCTCCCAGTCTCATGCAAGGGGGCTGCCAGATGCAGCCCAGGAAGGAAAGACACTTTCCCACCCCAGGACCTTTACACAATACTTCTAAGTTCTGCTGATCTGGGCTCAAATGTCACTTCTTCGGGGAGTAACACCAAGGGAGGGCTGGAAGCTTGGTTCCCCAGACACTGTCACCTAAAGTGGTGACAATAGCAGCCTTTATGGCTTGACCCACGTGCTCAGCAGCAGATGGGACTCTTCCTTTGAGAGAGACCTCCTGGCCGCTGCTGGAGGAGAGGCCACGAAGACATTTCTATTTTTAAGAAAGGGCAGCTCCCCTGGTGGCGTCCCGAGGAAAGGGCAGCTACGCATGACGCTGTCTTTGATGAACGGCGTTGACTCCAGAGGCACATTTCACTAATGTTCTCTGAAAAAGGCTTATAAATTATTCAGCCGCACAGCTGTCTGGGAGAGGCTCCGGATGGTTCCTGCTAGGTGGCTGGGAAAAAGCTGAGGCCCAGGAGAGGCTGGGAGGGCAAGTGGTCAGAGCTGCAGAGACTGCTTGTCCTCCCCTCCTCTAGGCATCCCTATGTGGGCTCAAGTTGAGCCACCTCTAAATCTAGTTTTATTAGCGTTCAGTGTGGGCGACCAGTGGTCTCTGGTGATGCAAGTCAGCAGCGAGAATATGGGTGACGCAGGAGAAAGGTCCTCCTGGATGGGGTTTAGAGAATAAGTCAGAGTTTACGTGGTGAACAGCAGAGAGTGGGCAAGAGGCACCCCTGAAGGGTGGAGCTCTGTGGTAAGGTGTGACTGTCTAAAAATGAGCATGGCTGCAGGTTCAGGCAGGCCCAGGACTCCAGGCCACTGGTCCACGCTCTCCTTAGGAGTGGTGGCAAGGGGTTAAGAAGACATTGGACACAGATCTGCCAAAAAAAATGGCTCAGCTTTTTATAACTGACCCCACATTTGATGTCAGAGCCGAAAAGGAACTTTGCCGGATCACCCAGCAAGCATAAAGTTCTGTCTGTCCTGCCTGCCTGCCTCACGGGGGACAAAGGTATGGAGCCACACCCAGGCTGAAGCTGGTCATTGATGTGCCAAAGCCAACCTGTATAACTGTTACTGTTTTTGCAGGAAGCAGGCCAGCCCAGGGTCCTGCTGCTTGGTTGATGGTGTTTGGTTAAGATGGAGCCAGCTGATGGCTGCCAGTGGTTGGCAGAGCTGGGGTGTATGGACTTCCCTGTGATGTCCTCTCCCCTCTTTGCTGTGGCTCTCTGCCTTCTGCTGCTGTTTGGATGCACGCTTGGGAGTGGGGCCCTGGGTGAGTGGAGCTAAGTGGAGATAACCCTCACAGCCCTGACCTCATTGCAACAGCACATGTGTGAGTTGAGTCCTGGAGCTGAGATGGTTTCCTGGTGCGTGGGATCAACCCCCAGGCAACACAATGGCTGACTGCCAGGTCTTGTCTGCAGTTTGGTGGATGTTCTTCTTTGGACTGGCTTCATCGCTGCTATGTGCCTCAGTTTCCCTAGGTTTGAGCGGCACTCTTAGCTCAGAGGGTGAGTGGAGTGAGCAGTGCATACCCAGGACGTGCTCTGGGAGTATTCGTCAAGGCAGATGAAGGTGAATCCATGGGAACCCTTCTTCTTCCTCTCTCCAGCAGAGGCCAGCCAGGGACTGCAGCCTTGGCAGGCAGATTCTGGCTGCAGTCCATACTTGAGACCTTCTAATTGGCACGGGCGAGGAGTGTTTCCA
This sequence comes from Mus pahari, assembly GCF_900095145.1. Lineage (NCBI taxonomy): Eukaryota > Metazoa > Chordata > Mammalia > Rodentia > Muridae > Mus > Mus pahari. Next base: position 49,631,130 of record NC_034606.1, on the reverse strand, counting down.
ACCCCTCCTCAGGCCCGGGTGGCTTCTGGGTGACAAGCCACTGTCAGCTGCTTTTAACAAGCTTCAGGTTCTGACCAAGGTACCGCCTGGACTAGGTCTGGGCTAATTGGATCCTTCTGAAAGACCATCAAAGGGATACTGATAAAAGTAGCCCCAACCAAGTCTCACATCCGCCAGGAAGGTATCCGCAGAATAGATCCCAGCCTCTTAGGTCTGGCCTTCCACTGGGGACACCTCTGCCGGGCCTCACAGCCCCTGGGGGTGGGGGTGGGAGTAGGGGTGGTCAGGGAGGGACAATGACGTGAAGCTCTCTGCAAACCTCTGCATGAAGCCACCCATCTGGAGGAGCAGTAAGCTCAGGGTCTGTTGAGGGACCCCACTGCTCGATGGCGGTGGCGGCTGTTGAGTGATAAGCAGCTGGGGCCTCCTTGTGTCCCAGATTGATCCTGGCACGGCAGGCGCCCAAAGTTTTCTGCTAATTAAAAGCAGGTTTTGACATTTAGGGCTTTTTTTTTTTTTTTTTTTTTTTTTTTTTTGCCAGAGACAGCTCACGCTCTGCTGTCAGCTGAGAATGGAAGTGTCAGGTTTTCCCCCAAGCTGGTGGCCCTGCACAGCTGGGCCTATGGTTGCAGACTTTCGAACGCTTTTATTTATTTACTGACTGTATTTGTGTGATTCTCCACACTTCACAGAGGATTTGACTACGCCTTAAGAGCAGGTCTGACTTCATATGGAGGGGTGGGGTGGGGGAGGTACGAGGCATTTGAGGACGGAAAGGGCTGTGTGTAAATTCCCCGAGTGCACTTGGGCGAGCCACTTGGTCTCTTTGGAGGCTCAGAAACAGGCCTGTCCCTGTCTTTGTCCAGTGGGGGCACCCAGTTACTTCTCTATTGAAGACAAAATAGGATCTACAACACACTGGCTGCTTAATAGAAGCTTCTGGAACAGGCTTGTATACAAAGAAAGGTTCACCAAATTTAAAAAAAAAAAAAAAAAAAAAAGCCGGGCGTGGTGGTGCACGCCTTTAATCCCAGCACTCAGGAGGCAGAGGCAGGCGGATTTCTGAGTTTGAGGCCAGCCTGGTCTACAAAGTGAGCTCCAGGACATCCAGGGCTATACAGAGAAGCCCTGTCTGCAAAAACAAAAACAAAAACAAAACCAAACAACAACAACAACAACAAAAGAACGGGAATGCACAGCACCCATAGGTTCTACCTTGTCCAGGTTTCATAGCTTTTTTGTGCCTCTGTAAAGTGCAAGGCTAGGGAAACTAAGCCAGGGCTCTGCCCTTGAGGACAGGCAGTGTTGGTGGCTCCTATGGGGAGGGAGGTCAAGGATGGAAGCAGGGTGTGGGCTGAGGTTGCAGAGTCCTTCCAGGCTAGCCTCATTCTGGCTTCTTCTCAGTCTTTCCTGAGCTCTGGGCTCCCGGTTTCCACATCCCCACGCCCCAATGTGCCCAATGTGGAATGAAAAGGGTCAGGAGTGGGAGGCTCTATGCAGGTCCAGACATCTTCAGCGGCTGACCTGTGTGTTGGTTTCTAGGAGCACATCCAAGTGACCCTGGACCACCCAGAGATGCCGAGGGAAATGCTTCTGTGGGTTCTGTCAGAGCGACCGGCCAGGAATCTAACATGGAGAGCATAGGCGAGAGACAGTGGCCGTGGAGGGACTCTGTCAGTTCCGTTCTCATTCCTATGACAAGATGCCTGTCAAAGACGATTTAAAGGAAGCATGGTTTGTTTGGACTCGCGGTTTGAGTGTGCACTCCACCGTGGTGAGGGAGACCAGAGGCAGGGGTTTAAGGTGACTGGTCAGTCAAATCGCACCTGCAGTTGGGAAGCAGAGACGAGCATCAGTGCTCAGATCACTTTCTCCTTTTGACTCAGGCTAGGACCCCAGCCTGTGGGATGGTGCCGCCCACAGTTAGCAGGACCCCAGCCTGTGGGATGGTGCCGCCCACAGTTAGCAGGACCCCAGCCTGTGG
>NC_034606.1:49624763-49628986 GCF_900095145.1 Mus pahari | reverse complement strand
AGCCTGTGGGATGGTGCCGCCCACAGTTAGCAGGACCCCAGCCTGTGGGATGGTGCCGCCCACAGTTAGCAGGACCCCAGCCTGTGGGATGGTGCTACCTGCAGTCAGGGTGGGGCTTTCTTCTTCAGTTAAACCTCTCTGGAAATACCTTCACTGTCATACCTAAAGCTGCATTTCCAGGGTAGTTTTTAAATCCTGTCAAGTTGACAGTGACAAGGAACCACTGTAGTGGTCTTCCTGGGAAGCCACAAGCTGACACCCAAAGTTAACCATGCCACTCTTCTGTCTGAATAGAGACCCCCCCCCCACTCTTAGTATGGGCTCCAGCTCACCGCCCCTTTCTCCCCTTTGCCCTCCTCTGACCTCTGACCTCTGACCTCCACCTTCTTTGTTGACCTTTGATGCTCGAGACCTTTCTCTGTTCCCCAACCCCTACCCTAGTGTCCTAAGAGTGATGGCCCCTCATGTCTGTCTGTGGCCCCTGTCCTTACACAACATGTCAATTAGTAGAGATGCAACATCTGGTTGCATGTGTGATGTTTCTCTGGCCCACCCCTGTATCCACAGTGCCCAGTGCATGGTGGGTGGTCCACAGATGTTTTGTATTGAAGGGAAAGTTGACAGTGCCTTGAGGGATGTCTGAGTCACAGGTATGTGTATCTACGTGCTAACAGAAATATTTTTTTTTCCAAAATGTGTCATCGAAGTTCCTTTACAGGTGTAGCTGTTGTAGCAATGGCTGGACACACTGTTACCAGCCACATCTTCTGCCAAGGAAAGAAATCCTTCTATCCCCTCCAAAACTTCTTACCCTCCCTCTATGTGGCACCTCTTGTGCAGTCAAAATCTCTGTTTAGCAGATGAAACAAGTACTTCTAGGCCTGGAACCCACGTCAGCCACAGGAAATTGAATGTAGCATCCACCGTGCAGAGGCCGAGCCCCACACTGCATTGTGTCCACAGTGTCCACCACGCAGAGGTCGAGCCCCACACTGCATTGTGTCCACAGTGTCCACCACGCAGAGGCCGAGCCCCACACTACATTGTGTCCACAGTGTCTACCCATGCAGAAGCCAGCAGACATGGATGCTCCTGAATGCTTGTGGTGGTGACAAAGGGGAGGCCAGGCGTCGGCCACTGCCTCTGACCAGGTATGAGGAAAAGGTCCTTGCGGTTGTCCTCACGATGGCAACTTCATAGCAACAGCAACCAGCAGCAGCTGACACTCTGACGAGAGTAAAAAAGCCAGAGAGTAAAAAGAACCAGTGGCAGGGAATGTGGCTCAGTTGGCAGAGTTCTTGTTTAGCATGAACAAAGTCCAGGATTCAATCCCTGGTACCTGGTAAACTGATCATGGTGTCATCTGCCTGTGATCTCAACACTTCAGAGTTGGAAGCAGGAGGATCAGAAGTTCAAGGTCATCTTCACTTTTTTTAGCTGGTTTAAGACTAGCCTGGGCTATGTGAGAGCCTGTCTCATAAAAGGAAGAGAGAAAGGAAGGGAGGAAGGAAGGATGGAGAAAAGCAAAGGGAAAATGGTTTTTACATGCAAATTCTAAACACACAGCAAGATCTAATGATACGTAATATGTATCCCCCTCTCCTCCCCTCCTTCTCCTTCCCCTCCAAAGCAATGCTCTGTGCCTTGGAGGTGGTCTATAAGGGCAGCAGGGCTATAAGGAACTAAGGCCTAGCCCAGACCTTTATTCCTGTGTGTAGATGGGCCATTGGTTGCCAGCTTCTGGGGTCTTGACCTTAAGCATGGCAGCTCTTGGCAGCCAAAGTCAGCTGGTTGACAGAGATGATTGGGGTGGCAATGGGGAGAGAGGCACAGCACCAAGTACTCCAGCTGAAGGAGCTGCCTTCCTTCTACCAGGAGGAACAGACAGTCCCCAGCACCCCCCATACCCTTGCTGGCAACTTTCCATTAATGAGTGTTCACTGGTGTTGGAGGGCTATTATCAACTGTGATTATACATTTTCGGGACAGTGTGTTTGCCCAAGGTCTCACTGTTGGAAGCAGGCAGCCAGGCCGAGGCCAAATCTCTCCCATCCCAGCAGGCACCTGGTATTTTCAGCTGCTAAGACCAAACAGAGGTGGGGGGAGGTGGCTCTGCTCTGGCCCCAAAGGACAGGACTCCCTGCAACACTGTTGCAACTTCACAGAATATGGGCAATGCAGCCTGCTGCCAAGGCTGATGACCCGGCTGCTGGGCTACGGACAGCCATCTCTCAATGCTCAGCATGTGCGGCGTCTCCAAGAGGGAAGCAATTTAGAAGATGATTCAGCCCGTGCTTTGGCAGATGTTTCCTAGTGTGCTGGGTTTGAAGAGTAGCCTCATCTTTGAAATGAAGCAAAGTTAGGTCTGCTCTGGCTCCCTCCCCATCTAGCTGAGGGTCTGCGTATCTCCACAGCCAGCCATATTCCCTAGGACTGAGAGGCAATGCCCCCCCATGCTCTGGTTAGGAAGCAGGGCAGTGGGTCTGCGTGGTTGGTAGATGTTACATGGGGCAGGGTTGTGACATACATGAACCCTGGGTCCTGGGGACACAGAGTTGTTGACAATGTGTTGCAGTTTACATGAGGAATGTCCACACAGGTTCATGTATTTAAACTGGTTGGCAGCTGGAGGCCCTGTCTTGAGAGATTGTAGAACCTTTGGGAAGTGTGACCTTGCTGGAGGAAGTGGGTCACGGAGAGGCAGGCTTTAAGGTAGCCTGGCCCTGCTTGTGGTGAACCTTTCTCTGCACAGAGATGTGAACAAGATCATAGACACACACATACACACAAAAATACACACATACATGCATACATATATACAAATACAAATGCACACACACACACAAATACACATACATACACACACAAATACATACTCACATACATACACACAAATATATTCACACATACAAACACACACACACACACACACACACACACACACACACCCTGAGCAGGTCAGGGTAGAGAGGACAAATATGTCAGGACTCTGAAAGTGGAAATTTACTATAACAAGACCCTTGACGAATACCTTTAACTCAGAAATTCTTTTAAAGCACCTTTCACCACTGGGCACATGTGGGCAGTTTTAGAAGATGCACACAAGATACTGCAACTGAGCACAGTGGTGAATTAAATAAACTCTACAAAACTGGAAAGAACCCAAGTGCCTGAGGAAAGCCCACAGCAGGGTTATTTGGTGGCTGCTACAGTTGGATCTTCAGTGCTCCCCAACTGTTGGTGCTACCTGGGGAGGCGGTGGAACTGAAGGTGGAGCTCGAGCTGGTGGAAGTAGTTGCTGGGTCTTCAAAGCATCCTGTCTTGCTTTCTGCTTCCTGGTCTGTAGTGATGTGAACAGCCCCAACCACACTCTCGGATCTGCACTGTGGCGCTGTGATAGACTGAAACCAGCCACAACCAGGAGTTAAATGAGTCTTTCCTCATGCAAGTCGTTCCGCTCAGGTCTTGGTCACCAGGACACAAAAGTGACAAACTCAGGGACAGTGGTTGTTTGCTCACTCACAGCAAACAGTCACTGGTGTCCACTCAACATGGATGGATGGACGGATAGCGGAGTCAATGGGTGAGACTTCCTTTCTTGATTTATACCCCAATCAGGGGTTATAAGTACATAAGCAAGCAGGATGATCAGCCAAACAAGTGCTCTGTAGACACTGAGAGGTGGACTAGAATATTCTAGAAGGTGCTGGAGGCTTACGTGGGAGTAACAAAACACCATGGCAAAAGAAAAAAAAATTTTTTTTTCCGGAGCTGAGCATCAAACCCAGGGCCTGGCGCTTGCTAGGCAAGTGCTCTACCACTGAGCTGCATTCCCAACCCTTGCCAAAGCAATCTATAAAAGAAAGTGTTTATCTGGGCATGGTGATGCATGTCTTTAATCCCAGCACTCGGGAGGCAGAGGCAGATAGATCTCTGTGAGACTGAGGCCAGCCTGGCCTACACAGTGAGTTCCAGGACAGCAGGGGCTATGTAGAGAAACCCTGGCTTCAATATCTATCTATCTCTATCTCTATCTCTATCTCTATCTCTATCTCTATCTCTATCTCTATCTCTCTCTCTCTCTCTATCTCTCTCTCTCTCTCTCTCTCTCTCTCTCTATCTCTATCTCTCTCTATCTCTATCTCTATCTCTATCTCTATCTCTATCTCCATCTCCATCTCCTCCATCTCCATCTCCATCTCCATCTCCATCTCCATCTCCAT
>NC_034606.1:49613916-49624618 GCF_900095145.1 Mus pahari | reverse complement strand
GAGAGAGAGAGAGAGAGAGAGAGAGAGAGAGAGAACACAAAGCCTGACCCCAGTGGCACACCTCCTCCAGCAGGGCCACACCTCCTAAGCCTTCCCAAACAGTCCCACCAACTGGGAAGTATTCAGACATACAAGCCTGTGAGGACCCTTTTCATTCAGACCACCACCGATGGTCAAGGAGATTTCTCTGAAGAGTGGGTGTTTGACCTGTATGATTAACAGAGGGCACCGTTCTTGGTAGGAGAGATTCTACACATTCCAGGGTCCAGCTTCAGTAGCAACCCATGCACTCCCCCCTCCCCCCAAATACCTACTGTCCCAAGTGCAGATGTAGAACCGAGCCCCTCCCTCGCTTAAAGTCTCTTCTGCATAAACTAGAGACTCTAGATAGTCTTTCATCTCACAAGGAGCTTTGAAAAGCAAATTGCTGAAGAGTCCAGTGGGGAGATCCACAAAGATCACAGGGAAGGTGGCATAGGGAAGGTGGCAGACAGCTTTCTTGATATTGGATGGCATGACAATCTGGCAACTCAGATCCTGCTAGCATGCTTGGGGCTACAAACACACATCAAAGGGGTTAGTCACTTTAGCAAATGTCACCCACATCCCACGAAGGAAGAACCCTCTACATCTGAGTTTCAGTTTTCCTCTGGCATGTGCTTAGCTCTGGGCAAGCCATTTCCCAATCTGTTTGCTTAGCTGGAGAGGGGAGTCTAAACTATCCTTGTTTAGCAGACTGAACGGTATCTAATTCTGAGGAGCAGAGCTCCAACACTGGGGATGCCGTGTGTCCTGTGTCTGGAGAGGGTTTTCTTCCTCTCGTGAACTGTGCCTTGCTTCTTGTCACTCTGGTGTGGCAAGAGGGAGTGGACTAGTGAGGCTGTTGTGTGGCTTGGGTCTCCTCTGATGTGGTTAGGATTCCTACCTGAAGGTCCATGCCCTAACACCATGGGGTTGGATCCCCGTGGAGGCCACTGTAGCAAGAGCATTTGCTTTGCCCAGGGTCTGCAGGAAGCCTTACGTTTGCTCCTTCACTGATTCATATGTCCTTCACTAATTTAAAGTTTGTCTCAGATTCCTGCTTAGGTCTTTGGTAGCCATGATAACCTTCTAAGGCATTGGTCCTCAACCTTCCTAATGCTTCGGCTCTTTGATATAGTTCCTCATGTTATGGTGACCCCCCCAACCATAAAATTATTTTCGTTCCTACTTCATTTTGCTTCTGTTATGAATTGTAAGGTAAACATCCATGTTTTCTGATGGTTTTAGGTGACCCCTCCTGTGAAAGGGTCTTTGATCCCCCCAAAAGGTGGTGACCCACAGGTTGACAACCACTGTTGTAAAGGGTGGTCACCTCTCCCTTCAATGCTGGTGACACCAAGAGGAATTTTCAATTTTGTGGGGACAGAGTGCAGACTGTCAGCTCCTGACTTTGACAACATGCCATTCCCCATCCTGGGAGTGATGGTGAGGAATCTCTGGCCACCTCCCTGGGCCTGCAGGGGACTTAGATAATGTTCCACTTCATCTTGCCTCTCTCTCCTGTCTCTCTCCAGACTCTCCTGCAGTCACTGTGAACTCCAGGGATAACAGGTGTTGGGATGAACCTTTGGGACAAGAGTCCACACTCGTCTGGGGTTGGAAGACTTTCCTATCCTTCTTCCAAAGTTGAGCTTCCAGGATGTTCCTGAGATAGTGATCAATAAGACTAGTTTTAGAAAGACTGTCCGTTGGTGAGGACTTCTTGTCTTTCTTCCTCCTCTCCTGCCTGATTTGTCTATGCACCCTAAAGCCATTGTGGGTACCACAAAGCCAGGGCTGAGGATGGGGTTGCTAGGCCCTGGCCTTGGCAAATTCTTCTCCTAGATCATCACTGTCTTCTCCTTGGATCTTTGGAGTGACTGACCAGATCTGACCTGTTGGGACTCTGAAGAGTCTGTTCCTCCCTCCCCAGGTCAAAGAAGCCCAAAACACCATCACTGTTAGGGATTGAGGTTTTAACATAGAATTTGGTGGCAACCATGCTCAGACCCCAGCCTACTCCTTGGGAACGGGGTTCAGGAGCTACTGAACATCTATTGAGCACACTGATCCCTTGATACCTCTGGACCTTCCTCTGACCTTCACCTCCTAGGAACCCTGTTGCACTCGGCACACTTACCATCTGATTAACCTAAGGTATTCTGAAGTGAAGGGACTAGAACCTGTGACCTTGGGCATGCTAGGCAAGCTGCCATAAAACATCTCTTTTATGTTATTATTGAGATACATACATGATAGCTACAGTCAAAACAAGTCCTTGAGCACAACCTATGTAAATAAGTAAATCAGCCAGAGTGAGGAAGGGCTCACAGGGTTTCTTGGTGGCTTAGCTGGGGATTCTACTGTTGTGACAAGATGCCATGACCACAGCAGCTCTTATATAAAGAAAAGTAAATAGGGCTGGAGAGATGCCTCAGAGGTTGATCACACTGACTGCTCTTCCAGAGGCCCTGAGTTCAATTCCCAGAGCCACACACATGGTGGCTCATAACCATCTGTAATGAGGTCTGATGCCCTCTTTGGGTATGCAGGCAGAACACTGTGTACATAATAAATAAAATTTTTTTTAAAAAAGAGAAAAAAAAAAAGAAAGCAAAGGGGGATCTGGAGCAAAAAGAAAAGAAAACATAAGGAATGGAAAGAGAGAGAGAGAGAGAGAGAGAGAGAGAGAGAGAGAGAGAGAGAGAAAGAGAAAGAGAAAGAGAAAGAGAAAGAGAAAGAGAAAGAGAAAGAGAAAGAGAAAGAAAAGCATTTAATTGGAGCTGGCTTACAGTTCAGAGGGGTTAGTCCATTACTGTCATGGAGGGAAGCTGGTGGCACAAAGGCAGACATGGTGCTGGGGAGGTAGCTGAGTGTCTACATCTGGATCAGCAGGCAGCAAGAAGAGAGTGAGCCACTAGGCCTGGCTTGAGCTTCTGAAACTTCAAAGCCTCACTCCACATTAACACACTTCCTCTAACAAGGCCACACCTCCTCATAGTGCCACTCCCTATGGCCCATGGGCCCATTTTCATTCAAACCCTCACACCTTGTAGGAACTGAGTCCTGGGGTTGACCCTTAATATTGCAATAAGCCTGTCATGGTGGTGCAGGCCTACAATCCCAGTTCTTGGTAGGAGATAGAGATAGGAGAATGGGAACTTTAAGGTCATCTTTGGCATAGTGAGTTCGAAGCTAGAATGGTTGCACTAGACCCGTCTCAAGAGCAAGCGTGCCCCAGCACTCTCCGTGGCAAGGGCAATGCTCTGTCTAGACAAACCTACCTTAACATACGCATTCCCTGACTATACAAACATACACCTTAACATACGCATTCCCTGGAGACTCCCATGAAAACCTAAGACTAAAGTTCTTCCCTACCCCTCTGCAGCTTGGAGCAAAACAGTTAGTTTCCCAGCCCTGGGAGGTTCTCCATCCTCCATGTTGTGAGGTGGGCTGCAAGGGCTAGAAGTACAGCCAAGAATCTGGGGCCAGCCTGCAGCAGCAGCTGCCTTTCTTCTCTGTAATTGGAGCACCTATCTGTGGCTGCCAAAGGCCGCCCCTTGGAAATGGCCAGGCAGGAGTTACACAGGACCAGGGCTGCATGGTCTTCCTATGAAATGAGGGACTCAGTTCTCCCAGCCCTCTCCAAGTCTTGTGAGTTCTAGAAGCGGTTCTGAGAGATTTGGCAAGTCACCTACCATTAATACCTTGGCAGTGGAGTGACAAGAATGGGTCCTACACACAAAATTGATTTCTTGCCTCTTTGTCCTTTCTGGTAGCCCAGAGGCAAGCTGGCAGAATGTAGAGATTGTGGGATGGATTGGTGTCAAATATAAGGAAGCACTGCAGGGTATGTGTGTATCTGTATGTGTTGTGGTTGTTGTTGTATGTGTGGTGCTGGTATGGTTTGTTTGTGTGTATGATGTAGTGTGTGTGTGTATTGTGTTGTTAGTGTGTATGATGTTATGCTGTGTGTGTGTGATGGTGCTATTTGTGTGCATGATGTGGCGTGTATGTGTTTTTGTTGCTTGTGTGTATGGAGTTGTGGGGTGTGTGTGTGTGTGTGTGCGTGGTGTTTGTGTATGGTGTGGTGTGCGTGTTGTTGTCTGTGGGTGTGTCTGTGGGTGGGTGTGGCACCTCAGAGAGAGAGGCCATCCTGGCAGAGAAGAAGCTGAAACAGAAGCTCTGCAGCAAGACCTCAGGAGCTCTGCCAAGGCAGGAATGAGAAAGGATACAGGTTTTTCATCTTTATCCCTGGCTCCTGTGATTTTTCTGGGCAGTAAAGATTTTAGAAGCATCTTTATTCTAATATTTGCTCTGTTCCTCGGTTTCTGACCTAGGCTTCCTAAAACCCCCATGGTTTCCCAGGTGACAAGAGCATCTTGTTCTAGCAAGGTCACTCTTGATGGCTCACTGGTAGGGACTGGTCCTCAGAAACACTAAGGCACTATGGGAAGGCCAGAACCATCAGCTCCCAAGTGTTCTAAAGAGAGGAGAGGCTGGTGACTGAGACCCTCATCCTTCTTGGCTTCGTGTGACACCTCCTTAAAAACCCATGGCCACAGCTTCTTGATTGACAGACTGGCCACAGATCATGAGGGTGGCCAACCCTAGTCCACAGGGACAGGAGTTCCTGCACTGAGACATTGTCCTGTACATTTTATCATCTGGCTGTTTGTTTCCTTTATAACAGATGGATAAAGATAGATACAAGTTCCCAGAACCAAGCCGCGCCCACCAATGAACCTCTTACAAGACAGTGATGATCACTTCAGTGATGGAGAGATTGAGATGTTGAAAATCCAGGGATAAATTACAATCTATCTCAGGCTATCATTAGCCCACTAAGCAGCCATTCCTTATCCACCTTTATGCAAACCTAACATCCTGTGATTGACAGATGAAACCTCTTTGAGTGTATTGACTTAACAAAACCCTCATTTTCACCAATCAAAGGACGAATAACGCCATCAGATAGGAGACCTGAGGCTGATGTCTGAGATTTTCCTGCTATGCTGTGCCTGCCTACTTAACATTTCCACTGATGTATTTTAAAAGTGCCTAATCTTTCTTTCTTCCGTTACTATAAAAACTTCATCAAAGTGTTACCACATTGGAACATGGACTCTGGGGCAATGTAAGTCTGTGTTCCTGGGTCATAACCATTCACACTGGCTTTAGAATAAACTGTATTGTAATCCTTTTGAGGTAAGAGTTATGCTTTGTGGCAACTGTGTCAAGAATTTTCCCGAGTTCTGTGAATAATCAAAGGTAAGGAGAGTCCAACAGACAGACAAATTGGGTAGAAATATGGATAAACTTGGGGCTCCGTAGTTGGCCTTGACATCTGATATGAGAACAGTCTGGTGGGCCTTAGTCCTTAGGATCTGTGCTAGCTTGAGGTGAACAAGGTCTGTGGTGGTTTAAATAAGAATGGCCCCCATAGACTCATGTATTTGAATACCCAGTCCCCAGTTGGTGGAGCTGTTTGGGAAGGATTAGGAGGTGTGGCCTTGTTGGAAAAGGTATGTTACCGGAAGTGAGCTTTGAGGTTTCAAAAATCCATGCAATTTCCAATTAACTCTCTTGTTTTCTCTCTGCCTCATGGTTGTTGTGCCAATATGGAAGCCCTCAGCTCCAGTTCCAATATTATGCCTGCCTACCTGCTGCCACGCTCCCTGCCGTGATGCCTTCCAGGGACTCTAACCCTCTCAAACTGTGAGAAAGCCCCCAACAAAATCTTTCTTCTATAAGTTGCCTTGGTCATGTATCTCTTTACATCGATAGAACAGTCACTAAGACAGAAGTTGGTACCAGGAGTGGGATGTGGCTGTAATAGGCCTGACCATGATGGTTTTTGGAGATATATGGAGGACTTTGGGACTTCAAACTAGAAAAGTTGTTGAATTCTATAATAATGGCTTTATAGGACACACTAATAGGAGCTTGGAAGACAGTAGTGCTAAAGCAATATGGACTATGGCGGCCCAGCTCAAGAGGGTTCAGATTGGAATAGTATTATCGCTGGGATAGAGACCATTCTTGTGATATTTTGGCCTTCAAGAAGGATGAATCTCTGCTCCTGCCTCTGTGGTAAGAACAGGTCTTAGCTTCCTGGATGCTGGAGTTGAGGATGTGACCTGCTTTGGCCCTATGATGGGTGGAGTCAAACTTGTAGATCTGTGCCTCTGTTTTAGCTTACTCACGTGACTTGGTGACATGGATAAGAGCTTTGTAGGGTTTCTCAGTCAGGCTTATTGTTGCTATGATGAAACACCACAACCAAAAGCACGATGGGGAGGACAGGGTTTATTCAGCTCACACGTTCATATTGCTGTTCATCATCAAAGGCAGACAGGACAGGAACTCAAACAGGGCGGGAACCTGAAGGCAGGAGTTGATGTAGAGGCCGTGAAGGAGTGCTGCTTGCTGGCTTGCTCCTCATAGCTTTCTCAGCCTGCTTTCTTATAGAACCCAGGACCACTAGCCCAGGGATGGCCCTACCCACTAAGGGCTGAGCCTTCCTTCCCACATCAACCACGAAGAAAATGGCCTACAGCTGGATATTATTGAGGCATTTGATCATATGGAGAGGAGGTTCCCTCCTCTCAGATGTCTCTAGCTTGTGTTAAGATGACATAGAAATGGCCATAGGGTACAAAAGCTGCCATGTGGTGATATGAATGAGAACAGCCCCGTGTGGTTTCATATACTTGAATGTTTGGTTTTCACTTGGTAGAACTGTTCAGGAAGGCTTAGGAGATGCGGTCTTCTTAGAAGCATGCCACTGGAGGCTTTGAGGTTTCAGAGACTCATACCATTCCCAGTTAGCTCTTCTTCTGCCTCTTGCCTGCGGATTAGGATGTAAGCGCTCAGTGACTGCTCCAGCACTGTGCCTGCCCACTGCCCTGCTCCACCCAATGGTGGTGATCATGGACTAACCCTTGAAACAATACACAATTCCTCAATTAAAAATTATCCCCTCCATAAGTTACCTTGGCCATGGTGTTCTATCATAGCAATAGACCAGTAACTAAGACATCTATGGAGTGGGCTAGCAATGGCACAGGGGCTCTGCTGTTAACAGAATGTTTGCTTGAGTGGCTCCTGCCTCTCCACTCTGCACCTAGGTATACACTGCAGTGCAGTTCTGGGCCTCAATCACAGGCTTGTGAAGAGAGAAGAATGATGCTTTGGGCCAGTTTGTCATGCAGTAGTATCACAGCCATGACTGAAGCATAGCTTCCAGCGAAAGCTTCTAAAGACGCAGCGAGGAGGCCAGCAAAGGGCAGGCACTGACTTGTAGTGAAGTGACCAGACAGCACTGGGCACTCACAGCTGCTTTTCCAGCTAACATGGGGAGCCAGATGTGAGAGAGACGTCACCCTGTCCTATTTAAACCCATTTTTAGGTGAACTCTACTATGTGTATTTAGCTCCTATTTCTTTACTTTTGAGTCAGGGTCTCCCTGTGGATGTCGCCCTGGATGGTTTGGAACACTCTATGTAGGTCAAGCTGGTTTTGAACTCACAGAGACCCACCTGCCTCTGCCTCCTGAGTGCTAATATTAAAAGTGTGTGCTACCAGGCCCCAGCTTAGCTTCCAATCCGAATGCTATGGTGCTACTGGTGCCCACAGTCAACTGAGATGACAAGAATGAGCAGGTGTCAGTAGGCTGAGGCCACATCCTCTGGTCTCTGCATCTTGGTAACAAGCCTGTCATCATTCTTTGCATTGCTGGAGATGGAACCCTGTGCCTCATGCAGGCTGGGCAAGTATCCCATCAAATGAGCCACATACCCAACCCTCCCAACTCCATTTTAAAGTGGAATAAACTCCATATGCTAGGACCCACCTTTAGTCCATGGAGAAATGGGACAGCTGGTCCTGTTACCTTGCTGTAGGTCTGGTTGTTATAAATCAGGCATTTCCCCAGCCTGCCCTTTAGGGACTCAGCATCAGCAGACCCTATGCATGGTGCATTTCTACTGTGGCTATATTTTCCCTATGGGACAGAAGTACTCTTTAAAAGGTGTTGTGCTTCCCCTCCCCCAAATCAGGGCAGTCTGTTTCTCTCTGTCTTTCTGTCTCTCAGTCTGTCTTTCTCCCATGTCCCAACTCTGAGATGATCCTCCCTTCCTTATATGAGATCTATTGGGAGTTGTGACCTTTTTGTGGCTCATCTTGTCCCCAACCTGCCAAGGCACTTCTGACACTAAATCATAACACTGAGGAGCGTCAATAATGATTGTAAGATCCATTCAATTTAGAAATGTTAACACTTGGAAAGGTTTTGTCTTGTTGCAGAACTATTGAAACATTATGCCCATGGAAACAACAGGACAGAGTTTAGTTGGTAAAATGGGACATGAATCAGACATGACTGCTCACATTTTAATTTTTTCTATTTATTTTAAAGACATTTATTTTATGTATATGAGTATATATAAAACAATGTGCTCATATGCATTATATATGCATTATATATAATATATGCAGATAATGCCTATGAATTATATATAATATATAATGCATATGAATATGCTGTTTCATTACAGATGGTTGTGAGCCACCATGTGGGTGCTGGGAATTGAACTCAGGACCTCTAGAAGATCAGCCAGTGCTCTTAACTTCTGAACCATCTCTCCAGCTCCATCACATTTTAAAATGTAGCATGAGGAAAGCTGAGGCAGGGGGTTCACCATTCTCTTTATCTGGGTTTCAGAGTGGTCTGTCTCAAAAAAACTCTAAGTAATTAGTAAATTCAATTCAATTTCAAAAAGAAGAAAAGGAAGGAGGAAAACTGGGGATTTAATTTAGTTGGTAGAGCACCTTTGTAATATTCATGAAATCCTGGACTTAACCCCTGGTGTGATACACAGGCCTCAAATGGCAGCACTCTGTGGTAGAGGCAGGGGGTCATCCTTGGTTACATATAAATTTATGTATCAGCCTGGACTATGTGAGATGCTGTCTTTAAGAGAAAAGGGTATATTAAGCATACACTCCTTCTCCCTCCTCCTTCTGCTGTGACAGTCAGGGAATTTTACAAGATGTGATCAAGAAAGACAAAGATAGCTTGACAGCAGAAGTGAGACTCCAGAAGCCAGAAGAAAGATGGCTGCTGGCTTGCTCGCTTGGTAGCTGGCAACCCTCAGAAAGGCAAACAGAGCTGCCCCCCCCCCCAGGGAATCCTCTAGAAAGCAGAGCAGTTGGTATCTCAGGAAGGGGGGCAAAGGACACCTGCTAAGGAGGCAGCTGAGCCTCTCTGCTCAGCATGAGCGCCCCCCTCCCACACGCAGCGCTGCGGTCTGTGTTGGCAAAGGAAGCCATTTGGTTTTAGTAAGAAAAGGACTTGACTTTAAAGGATCATCACAGATGGGGCTTGAAAGCCTGCAAGCTTCTCCAGCTGGAGGCAGAAAGAGGTCTTTTACACAAAAGAGCAAGCAGGGCTAGACAGAGCCTGTGTGGGTCAGCGTGAAGACGTGGCAACTGGACTGAAGAGATCCATCAACACCCTCAGGAGAGATGGGGACCAGCTGAGGTTGGGGGCAGTATGAGGTTCAGAGAGCCTTGAACTGTGAGAGAGGAGAGAAGTTCAAGTGTGATTAGCAAGTTTGAAAATAAAACAGTGGAGAAGAAGAGGTCTAACTTGCTCTCGATGATGAAATTGTCTTAGTAGAAAGGGAAAGAAAAGCAGAGAAGGAAGTCACTCACTACATCCTAACCAAGGAACCTGAGGTTCGGGATTGAAATTCCAGCAGACCAATTTCAGAACAGAGCTCTCCCTGAGCAGAACAAGCAAAGGCAGAAAGACCTTCTGAACAGAAACATTGTAGCCGAGAACAGAGAGAAAGTGAGAAAGTTCGAAAGCCAAGAACTGAGCGAAGTCTTCCGAATTCTCAGAGATCTAATGGAAGTCCGAGCCATCCAAGGTGTGGCCAGATCCTAAATAGGAAAGAAAACGAAAGAGTCAAAGTCTTCTGTTCTGAGAAAGCTGCTAAAAGACTTGTACTTTATACAAGTAACCGAGGCGGAAGGAAGGCAAGCAGAGATGGGACTCTGAGGAGAAATGACGGGGGATCCAGAGAAAGCGTTGACAAAGGCAACCACGGGATATGGAGGGCCACCACATTTGCCATCAAGAGGGTAGTGACAGAACGGTTGTGTACAGGCACATTGAGAGGCTACATCGTCAACATGTATAGAACACCAGGGAGACACGGGTAACAATAGGGAACTCAGGACAGCACAAAGCACAGGAAGGGAAAAGCAGCCATAGAATGCTGTGTGGTTCGGCTTAAATATGTTTATGCAGCCACACTATGACCAGGGCCTGATCTCAAGACAGTGTAGACACCAGGGGAGAAGAGAAATATGAGTGTATATATGTGTATATATGTGTATGTGTGTATGTGTGTGTTTGTGTATGCGTATATGTGTCTGTATGTGTGTGTATGTATATAAGTGTGTGTGTGGTGTATGTGTTTGTGTGTATGTGTGAATGTGTATGGGTGAGTGTGTATGTATGTGTGTGTTATATGTATGTGTTTGTGAGTATATGTGTGTTTCTGTACGCTTGCATTTGTATGTCTGTATATGTCTGTATGAGTGTGTATGTGTGTGTGGTGTACGTGTTTGTGTGTGCATGTGTGTGTAAGTGTTTATGTGTTTGCAT
>NC_034606.1:49558150-49613656 GCF_900095145.1 Mus pahari | reverse complement strand
AGAGGGAGAGGGAGAGGGAGAGGGAGAGGGAGGAGAGTCTGAGTACAGGTTGAACATTTCCAAAATGTGTGTGTGAAGTCTAGAATTTCCAGAACTCCAAATCCCATTAGCACCACTTGGTGTTAGAATTGGAAGGTCATGCTCTTGACCTCAGGTACCTCTGGCCACTGCCGCTCCCTCTCATCCAACAGAGTTCCTCGAAAAAGTCACAGACACTTGACATCTCCAACCCTGTCTCCCTTCCAGCTCTCCCTCTCTGTACACTCTCGTTCTCTGAAAGCCCCGTTGAGATCTGAGACCTAATACATGTGCACGAACACATGTAGAATGCAAATAAGTGCACAACTTGTTAATGGTCGCCAAGAATATTTGTGCAACTCCACTTCCCATCCAATCAGTCTGAAAGCCCAGGTGTGTCTCTGCCTGACACTAAGCCTGTCTCTTGTGTCCAGGTAGTTGGGGGGTAGTCATTACCCTGAAGTTTCATGTAATGGTTTTCTTAATACACTGAGTACCCCCAAGGCAACCCAGTTACTTTTGCCTGTGAGCTTTATGTACAGAGATGAAAATGTACTTACTTCCAGCAGTCACTGTTCCCTCGATCCAATGCTTGGAAGACTTATCTTTGTCATGGAGGTGCATCATTTCCATTGCTGTGGTTGTTCTCAAGATGGGGCACTGATGGCAACCGAGGCCCTGTTACAAATGTAAATTCTTGGAGTTATCCCATACTTACTGAATCAGGGACTCTGGATGAGAGCCATCAGTCATTGCAGAAGGTTCTGACACATTTAACTTAACAACCGCTTCTAAACCCTATTCCACTTTATTTTTTTCCAGGCTAGTGTGGACAGACACTTGGGTGATTTCTGGGTTATGGCTATTATCAACATAAACTCTATAAATATTCTAGGATTCAAGTTCATGAGATTTTGTGATAGGATTTCCAGCCTAGTTTATATCAAATTCTTTTCAGAAGGGATTCGTATTAGACCCACTCTGAACAGAAAACAAAGGACATGATCAATCTAAGGAAACACAGAGGGGTAATACAGAGGCAATTTATAATTATGTTTTGCTGACAGGCAATGTTCTTATTGAAGTGAATCCCCCCACCCCAGGAGCACGGACATGATTGGATTGGTCCAGGTAAGCTCCCTGTTGGTACTGACATCCAAACTATCTTTAGAATCTTACTATTCAAAATGCAAGCTGCAGTTTTCTGTGTTATAAGAATGTTTACAAAGAGGTGATTGTCAAATACAAGAGCTGACTTCAGCCTCATGGGGCACCCTTTGGTTTCCACCTCAGTGGACCTGAGGGGCACTGGGACCCTGGTGACATGCTTCGAACTTTAGTCTGATGTCCTAGTGTGGGACTGTACTTTTTTTTATAATACAGTCCACCAAACTGCCGTTGCTTTGTGTTCCAAACTGCTGGAACTCTTTCGTCGAAGTATTCAATAGGTGACTGCCAAGGATCCAGAGCTCCAAAGCCGCAGCATGCTGTAATTATTGGAAGAAGTTCTTGCCAATTGAGAAACACTGGGATCCAACTCTACAAAAGAGAAGGAGGAGATGGGGAAATTAAATACTGAGTGCCGCAGTGGTGTAGGAGACCTGGCTGTTAAATCCCACCACTGTGCTCAGAAAGTGTCAACACGCAGGAAGGCTCCTTTCATGACATTCTTGGTTTTAATTGGGAAAAATTTATATTTTGCACTGAAATGGAAAAAAATTCTTTTGCAGCATCAAAATTTGACAAAAAAATTCAAAAGAATAGTTAGTCATTTGTGTGTGTGTGTGTGTGTGTGTGTGTGTATGTGTGTGTGATAATTTTTGGTTTATAAAAGTACTTGCTGACCAAGATTTCTTTGCATAGAGACAAAATGATTGAGCTTAGCGATACATGAAGCAGGCATGTTCACACACTTCTTTTTGTTGGTGACTTTAAAAAAATGTATTATTTGTAAGGACTTAAAAATATTTATTTGTTTTATGTGTATGAGTGTTTTGCCTACATGGGTGTCATATACCCATGTATGCAGTATATACCACATGTATGCAGTGTTCAAGGAGCTCAGAAGAGACTTCAAGTCTCCTGGATGTAGAGTTAGAGGCTGTTGTGAGCTGCCATGTGGGTCTGGGAACCAAACCCAGGTCCTGCGCAACAACTGCTGAGCTATCTCTCTAGCCCTTATTTGTTTGTTTGTTTATTGTGTGTGTCTGTGTGTGCATGGATGCACATGAACTTATGCCACGGCACACATAGGAAGACCAGATCACAACTTGAGGAATCTCTCCTTCCAACACGTGGATCTTGGAATCAAATTTAGGCGGTCAGTCTTTGCACCAGACACTTTTTACTACTGAATTGTCTTGGTGGTACGGGTTTGTTTTTGAGACAGGGTCTTTTTACATAGCCCAGGCTAGCCTCAAACTGATGTCTGCCCCACCTCAGCCTCCTGAGTGTTGGGGTGAGAGGTATGGACCACTGTGGTTGGCTCGAATATTTCAGTACAAGCAAAAGACTTGAATTCATTGTCCATTTAGGGAGTCCTCCCTGAACCTATCTGGCCCCTCAGTCCCTACAGACATAGGGTCCCCAGTTAACATACCAAGGAGAGTCACAAGGACACCAACCAGCATAACTCACTATCACAAAAAACACAACTTTGAGGGAACTTCCAGCAATTCTGCCTCAAAGGAGAAGCATAATTCTACAGTGGAAAAAAAAAGGCACAGAGGCCCATTAGAGGACCAGGGACACCAGAGGACTGCCACCACCACAGACTACTGAGCTTGGCCATCAGGGATATTTTAGAAAACCCACTGTGGTGGTTTAAATGAGAAGTGAACCCCCAGTTCATATGCTGGAACACTTAGTCCCTGTTGGTACTATTTGGCGAGGTTGTGGGGTATTCAGAAGATGGCATTTTGCTGGAGGAAGTACCTGAGTGGGGGTGGGCTTTGGGGTTTTATAGCCTGGCCCCACTACCTGTTTACAGTACCTTCTGGACTGCTTATGGGCGAGCCTTGTGCTATGAGCGCCATGCCTTCCCTTCCGTGACGGACTGTAACCTCTTTGGAATCCTGAGTCAAAATAAACCATTTTCTTTCTTAAAGGTGCTTGTATCAGGGTGTCTATCATAGCAACAGGACAGAAACTAAGACACTTCTGCTTTCCATTCTCACTACCAGTGGCTCACCCTCAAAGTGGGTGAGCAAGGCAGCCCATGTCCCAGGACAAGCCATAATCCTTTTTCCCTGAGGCCACTTGGGTCTTCTGAGGCCTTCAGGTGCCGGCTTCTCTTTCTCAAGCTACTTTGCTGGCCTGCCCTAGGCCCTAGACATCTGAGCTGTGGCCTTCCCAGCTCTCAGCCCTCCTCTCATTCCTGTTAATGCCCTTTCCTCGTGGTCAATGGCAAGCTTGGGCTTCCAGTATCCTTCCATTGCTCATGGCTCCCCAAGGGGCTGCTCCCAAGGTTCCCACCGTTCTTGCCACTGGCACTCTACTGGGACATACTTTAAAAGGCTTATCTATGGTTTGAACAGTTGGCTTTCATCAAGATTCACACTGGGGAGTGGTCCTCAATGGTGAGGTGTAGTTGGGGGCGGTGCAGTCCTTGAAGGTGGAACCTTCCTGAATGGAAGGAGTCATGGCTCTTGGAGGTCCCTCAAGGGTAGGTTTTATAAAGTGTTCCTGCTCTCCGGGGCTTGCTTCAGCAGCACACGCTCGCTTGCTTGCCCATGCTCTGCTGTGAACTGAGTTAGTGTGTGGCCTGTTGCTCTTAGGCTGCCCAGGGTTTAGAACTGTGAGTGTTAGGGTCCCTGCAACCATCAGAGCTGGCAGAGAAATGATCGGTGCAACACAACTTAGCCAGTGTTGGCTCAAACGTCTAGGATCTGATACCAGGCAGTTTACTTTAGACATATGTAAGCCCAGTACACCCCTGGGAAAAGAGTTTCTTGGTAACAATTTTTCTCAATCCCCCTGTGCACAATGAAGTTTAAGGCCTGGCTACATAGAAACTCTGTTGCAAAGCACATGCGACTTCTTCCATAACGATGGGTTCTATAGCTTAAAGGCCTGGGAGCTGGTATGGTCTCGGTCATACAGAGAGCATAGAGGTCACCAGGCTATAAAGTACATGGGTTCTATTGACTGGGAACCAAAGCCAAAGATAAAGGTCTAGGGAGGAAGGGCCTGGTGTAAACATCATAGTCTGAGCTATTCAAGTGTGTCCTGACTCAACAGATGGCACAGTTTACCAGACTATTAACCACATCCACCCCAAGCCTTCTGGGTGGGGAACAGTAAACGTCCCTTCCACTGAAGAGAGACAAGTCTTTGTGTTGAGCATCCCTGCTTTTTTCTAGTGCTTATCTATGTGTACAAAGAACTTGTGCCTTCTACATGTGACATGTGAGGTCAAACACACAACAAACAGGCTTCCCCTCCAAAACCCTGTTTTGTTTTTTGTTTTTGTTTTTTGTTTTTTGTTTTTTTGTAAATTATCTGGTCTCAGCTGTTCAGTTACAGCAATGGAAAATGGACAGTCTCTCACATCATCACCTGTGATGTCCTCTGCCTGGTGGTCCAGGTGTCCCATATTCTGTGCTCCAGTCAATGTGCTCCTCTCAAAGAGTTTAGGACAGTCTCAAGTCCCTGGTCCCCTTCCATCTGTCTTTTTTTTTTTAATTGATGTGAGGGGATATCATGACCAAGGAAACTTATAAAAGAAAGTGTTTAATTGGGGAGAGGGTCATTTGGACTTTCAGAGGGTTAATTCATTTCAGTCATTGTAGGGAGCGTGACAGCAGGCAGGTAGACATGGTGGTGGAGCAGTAGCTGAGAACTTACATCCTTTTCTGAAGATAGGAGGCAGAGAGAGACAGAGACACTTGGAAATGGTATGGGCTTTTGAAAGCTCAAAGCCCACTCCTAATGACACATCCTCCAAGAAGGCCACACTTCCTAATTCTTCTCAAACATTTCCACTAGCTGGGGACCAAGCATTCAGATATATGAGCCTATGGGGGTTATTCTTATTCAAACCACCACCACAGCATCCAATTGCTTTTATCTACAAAATAAAACTCTAAACCAGACACTCAGGTTGTGGATACAGCTCAGGGGCAGAGCTCTTCCTTAGAATTCTCAGGGTCTTGAATTTGACAAGAACGAAGTGGATCCTTCAAAATAACAGACGAGGTGCTTTGTTCTGCAGTACTGGCTAGCTAATGCAGCCCGGGGAAGATGAGGGTCCATGCTTGGGATGTCTCCATCTCTCTTACCTACATCCACCTCCTCTGTGTTCTCCTCTCTCTCAGGTTCTGCCTCAGTGGTCCTCGGGACTTTCTTCTAACTCATGTCTTTTTGGCAACATCTACTTTAAACTTACTTTGTCTTAGCTATTTAGTCTTTGTTCCAATGATCACCTCTCTCTCTCTCTCTCTCTCTCTCTCTCTCTCTCTCTCTCTCTCTCTCTCTCTCCCTCCCTCCTTTGTGACATTCACACCATGCACCATGTAATGGCTATTCCTGGTGGTCAACTTGACTATATCTGGAATGAACTACAATCCAGAATTGGAGGACTCACCTGTGATCCAGATCTTGAGGCTGGGAGACACAAGTTTTCTGACCTGGATCTTGTCATGCAGATCTTGAGGCATGGTGACCATGAAAAGCTTAGGCCCAGACAAGGTAGTACATCCTTTAATCTCAGGAGACTAAAGTAGGAGATATCTGAGTTGAAGGTCAGCCTGGGACGAAGCAAGTCCCAGATCCAGGTATACACCTTTAATCTGGGCCACACCTTCTGCTGGAGACCTACATAAGGAGATTGAAAGAAGGAAGATTCACTCTTCTTTGCCTGCTTGCACTTACTTGCCAGCACATCTATTGGAATCTACCTTTACAGAAGACCAGCTGAAACAACCAGCCTTGTGGGACTGAGCAACTCCTAGATCCTTGGACCTCCCATGCGCAGCTGACCATTGTTGGGTTAGTTGGATTACAGACTGTAAATCATCACAATACATTCCCTCAATATAGAGAGACATTCCATAAGCTCTGTGACTCTAGAGAACCCTGACTAGTACACATCACAATCCCACTCATCTCCCTGTTCCTTCATATCCACCCTCTGCCCTTGCACCCTCCCCTACCAAAAGAAAACAAAACATAAAAATACAAATACAAATAAAAATACTACATTTTCAGACTGGAGAGATGGATCAGTGGGTAAGAGCACTGACTGCTCTTCCAAAGGTCCTGAGTTCAAATCCCAGCAACCACATGGTGGCTCCCAACCCTCTGTAATGACATCTGATGCCCTCTTCAGGTGCTGTCTGAAGACAGCTACAGTATACTTAGATATAATAATAAATAAATTTTAAAAATACTACATTTTCATTCTTAAATTCATTGTTTAGTGGTTGTTTTGCTTTGGTTTTTTACTTTGGCTTTTTTTTCTTTTTGCTAGGTTTGAGCTTTGACGATTTCATATATGAATAAATAGCATTCTGATTTTGTAACCCCATGCTTTCTCATCTCTCTTCCATCCATATCTGCCCCCTGCAACTTTTTTTTTTTACCAGTTCCTTGACCACATTCATGTCTTTTAAGAGTACCCCTTGAATTTAACCAGGATCCTCTGTGGGACAATACGTTTGGAATAGAATTAACCTTTCAGGAAAAATGTGGCCAGTAGTGCAATATTGGCATGATTGATATGGTGGTCACCAACCATTCTTTGCTTAAACATCTTTTTGTTGTTGTTCTTAGATAATGGAGCATTCACATGCTTTAGTAAGAAAGAATGCAGGCAAACCCAATGGATGCCTTAACCCTGTTACCTTTGAGGTAGCCTCTTGCAAACTTATAGTAAGATGCCACAGCTAGGAACTTGACTTTGATGTATCCATGATACCAAAGGCTCTTCCTGCTGCCATGTCATGGCCACACCCACACATATACCTCTTACCCAAATTCCTCTGACCCCCCCCCCATGGATCCACTGATTTATTCTGACTTTCTGTAATTTTAGCATATGGAGAATATATCTCAGAGGAATTCTATCTCTTGGGATGGCTGTTGTTTCTTTGTCATTTCCTTTTAATCTGTTCAGGTTTCTGTCTGTGTTAATAGTCTGTCCCTTCTCACTGCTGAGTTGAATTCCATTGCATGGACAGTTCACACTCATCCAAACATTCATTGAATGGTTTTATACCTTGCAGATTTTGGTTATTAGAAACCAAATAGCTGGAAATATTTGTGCACTATTTTTAAGATATTTTATTTATTCTTAAATTATGTATATATTTATATATACGTGTATGTGTGTGTGGTGTGTATGTGTGTGTATATGGTGTGTGTGTATGTTTATGTGTGTGTATGTGGTATGTGTGGTGTGGTATGTGTGTATGTGGTGTGTGTGCATACATGTGCAAGTGTGTGTGTGTATGTGTGTGTGTATGTGTGAGCACATGCTTATTTTCCTGAGGTAAAGGCATAAAGACTCAGGCCTGCAGCTGCTAGGTGGCATGATTTCTTCATAAAGAAGTTGCCTGGTTGCTTTTACAGTGGTTGCAACACCTCACACGTTCAGAATGGTTTCAAATGCAAAGAGATCCACCTGCCTCTGCCTCCCATATGCTGGGATTGTGATATGCACACCCCCACCACCACCATGGCATGGCCTGCCTCAAAGCAAAATCTTTCAAATGTGATGGGCCAAAGGTATCATTTCTCTTATTCTAGATTATGGTTTTGGTGTCAGGAATAAGAATTGTCTAGCTGCATATCCTAGGGATTAGTACCACATATAGTTTGTTCTATGTACATAATTTTATAGATTTAAATTTAGGTCCGTGAGTCATTTTGAGGGTTTTTTTTTTTTTTTTTTTTTTTTTTTTTTTTTTGAGATGGGAGACATAGATCAAGGTTGCTCTTATTTTTAATGTACAGATGTCCAGCTGTTCCAGCATCACTTATTGAGACGAATACCCTTCTGCTGCTGGCCTGCTTTTACAAGTAGGTGAAGACGTTTTTGTTTTTTGTTTGTTTTTTTTTTTTTTAAAAAAAGGTGGATTAGCCGCTCACTGCCGCGGCCAAATCTGACCACCTAAGTTTCATCTCTGGAATCTACATGAAGGAACCAGATAGCCGCCTCCCACGGGCTGCTCTCCGACCTCCACACCCCTCACCACACACAAATAATGTAAAAAAGGTTGTTAAAGAACCAGTTGGGCATATGTGTGTGGGTCTATTCCTGGCTTTCTGTTCTGTCCTGTTAACCTCTGAGTCTCCGCCTCCACTCGGGTCACATGGTCTCAGCTCGCGCAGCTGTACGAGGCTTGAAATAGGATCGACGGTAATGAGCTGTTTTATTTTTTTCAACACCGCCTCAGCTCCTCCAGTTCTTTTGTTCTCGGTATATATTTTAGAATGAGCCTCTCTCATCCGAACCCCAAAGACTGCTGCCAGCCTCCTGCGGTCTGGGAGGGATAAACACCTTAGCCAGGCGGTTGCTTGCCAGGGCTCATGTCTTAAACAGCAGACGGGAAGCAGGGAGAACAAACTCGAAATGGCTTAAAAGTCCTTAATTCTTTTTTGTTCTCTTTCATATTCCCGGTTGGACTTTACACAAATATTCTGCACGTCTTTAGGTTGATTTATACCAGGTGTTTTCGGCTGATTATCAACAATACATAGCATTTAAAATTCTTTTCTCCATGTGTTTAGTATATTCAAATAAAATTTATTTTAATACTTTTTAGGTGTGTGTGTGTGTGTGTGTGCGCGCACGTGCGTGTGCATGCACGTGTGTATGAGTGTGTGTGTGTGTACCAAGGACTTTCATTTGGGACACGGACAACTTAACCAGTGTCTATACCACTGAAGAAAGTGTCTCTCTGTGGTAGTGTGAATCAGGTGTCTTCCATAGTCTCATGCATTTGAATACTTGATCCCCAATTGATGGTCCTGTTTATGGAGGCTTAGGGGTTACGTATGGCCTTGTTGGAGGAAGTGTGTTCCTGGGGTGGGCTTTAGGGCTTCAATACCTCTTGCCATTTCCAGGTTGTTC
Source organism: Mus pahari (assembly GCF_900095145.1). Lineage (NCBI taxonomy): Eukaryota > Metazoa > Chordata > Mammalia > Rodentia > Muridae > Mus > Mus pahari. The sequence continues at coordinate 49,604,565 of NC_034606.1, read as the reverse complement.
TCTCTGCTTCCTGCTTGCTGTTTAAGATGTGAGCCAACAGTTTCTGCTCCAGCTGCCATGCCTGTCACCTGCTGCCACGATGTCCCTGATATTAAGGACTGCTAACCCTCTGGAACTGTAAGCTAAATAAACTCTTCTGGAAGTTGTCTTGGTCATGGTGTTTTATCACAGCAACAGAAAAGTATCCAGTGATTCTCTTTCCAGAGCCTCAGGGAAGGGCAGGGCCTCTGGAACCTATGTCAACGGGAAAAGCTGATCCCCCTGAATCAGGGCTGATCTCATTCAGTTTATCACAGCAGATTGGATTTTGGAATATCCGTCTAGTACCCAGCACCCAAATTCATCTATAGTCACAGGAGCTTTTATTTTCTGCTTTGTAAATTTCTTTCAGTTTTCTGAAGACAATTTTGTTTATGCAAATAAACAAATCAGTTTGATTTCTCAGCTTGCCAGGCTGAATGTATTTGGTGGTTTGAATGAGATGTCCACCATACTCTTGGTCCCCAGTTGGTAACACAGTTTGTGGAGGCTTAGAAGGTGTGGCCTTGCTAGAGGACATATGTCATTGGCAGTGGGCTTTTCAAGTTCAAAAGCTATTTGCCATTCCCAGTCCACTGTCTGCTTCCCGCTTATGGTTTAAGATGTGAGCTCTCAGTTTCTGCTCCAGTCACTATGCCTGCTCACTGCCATACTTTCCCCACCATGATGGCCATGGAGTTTTATCCCTTGCTACAGCAGTGGTCCTCAACCTGTGGGTCATGACCCCTCTGAGATTCGAATGACCCTTTCACAGGGGTCGCCTAAGACCACTGAGAAACACAGATATTTGCATTAACGATTCATAACAGTGGCAAAATTACAGTTATGAAGTAGCGATGAGAATAATTGTATGGTTGGGGTTCACCACAACATGAGGAATTGTATCAAAGGGTCGCAGCATTAGCAAGGCTGAGAGCCACTGCTCTAGGACCATAAGCCCAATAAACACTTCCTTCTGGAAGCCGCCTCAGTTGCAGTGTTTTACCACAGTAGTAGAAACGCGACTAAGGTGGTGTCTCTCGCTTCTGTTTCACGAGTGAACAGGTTACCCTAGTCAGCACGACGCTGATCACAAATATTGACTGTGGACGTTGCTGCCTGCGCAGCCTTAGGAGGAAAGCGCTCTCTTCAGCCACTGCATCAGCTGCCCTCTGCTTCTTCTTTTAAACTGTGTTTTTGACCAGCGTGTGTGGGAGTCATTAACACAGCATGCATGTGGAGGACAGAGGGCAGCTCTGCAGAGCTCCTTCCTTCTTTCCACCTCTCACTAGTTCTGAAATGGCGCTCAGGTCACCAGGCTTATGGGGCAAGTGCATCTACCTGCCGAGCCATCTTGCCAACCCTGTAGTTACTTCATATCCAGTTGTGGAAGACCTCCTTTGACCCCACATTTCTGTGAATGGCTTTCGGTTGTTTTAATAATACAATTAAAAAAAAATCTCCATATAGTTTTCAGGCTATTCTCCACATCGCATAGTCAATCAACACTAACTTCAGGATGATTTATCATTGTCCACCCCCAAAGAAGTCCTGTATTCAGCTGTGCCCAGTTGCTCTCCAGTCCCTCCTCCCTCCACCCCGAGACCTTGGCTTGGATCACTCTACCTTCTATCTTTGAGAATTGTCTATTCTGAAGGTTTCTTCTCCATTCAGACTGTAAGCCTGATTGCTGTCTTTGATTTAACTGCTGCTTTCAAGACTTGTCAACATTGTAGCACAAATTCATCTTCCTCTCCTTTAGCTGACAGACTTTGCTTTCCAGCCAGTGTAGATGGGCCCATGGGCACATTCTCTACTTTTGTGACTGATGCTTGCTTGAAGACTTCTGTCCACATATCTTAGTTTAATTGTCACCTTAACACAATCTAGAGTCATCTGAAAGGAAAGCCTTCATTGAATCACCCAGATCAGATTGACCTATGGGCATGACTGTGAGGGGTTGTCTCCATTGCCTATTGATCCAAAAGAGTGTAGCCTACTATGGGCAGCACAATTCCCTAGGCATGTGGTCCTGGGCTGTATGAGGAAGCTAGCAGAGCATGAGCCTGGGAATGTGCAAACAAGCATCACTCATCCATGATTTCTGCTTCAAGTTGCTGTCTAGACCTCCTCCATGATGGACAGTAACCTGGAAGTGTCAGCCAACGAACCTTCTTCTCCCCACATTGCTTTTGTCACAGACTTTTGTCACAGCACAGAATGATACTAGGACTTCCACAGTGTGAGTGTTGGGCATTGACTCGGGCTGTCTGGTTTGATGGTAAGTGCCTTTACCATTTTTTCCCCACAGATGCCTGATCTTGGTATCCTATGCATTTCCCCTCTGTTCTCTTTATAAATATTACTCATTCACTGCTCTTATCAAACACCCACATGTGCTCACTTCAAGGTCTCTTTCTTCATTGCTCCATCTATTTGATTTTATCTGGAGTTAATTCATTTTATGATTGTTGATTTGGTTGCCCTCAAACACAACCTCTCTCCTTCTCTCCCTCTCCCTCTCCTCTTTTACCCCCGGTCCCTCCCCACTTCTTCCCAGAACCTAGCATGTCCTATTTGAGGCCCAGTCTTCAGTGAAGAACATGATTTTACTTGGAGGTTCCAAGTCTGAGACTCCCTCTCCCACGATCTGTTCATCTATCTAGGAAGTATGAAGGGGATGGTATCTGTGTGGTCCAAGGGTCATATGCTGTCACCCCCATGAAGTGACTGGTTTCTCATCTTACCTCTGGCTTAAAAAGATAGCCTGGCCCTGTTCCCATCCTTGCATCCATATTCTACAGAAGGAAGGACTCAGAATTCGGCAGGCCATGTCTGTGTTTCCTCCTGTGCTCACAGTAGACACTGAACATCAGATGGATCCTCACAGCAGCACCTGCACCTGAACCAAGCCCAAGTGTTTCTCTCTCTCTCTCTCTCTCTCTCTCTCTCTCTCTCTCTCTCTCTCTCTCTCTCTCTCTCACTCCTTCCTCTCTTCCCTCTTTTCTTCCTTTCCCNTGGATCCTCACAGCAGCACCTGCACCTGAACCAATGAAGAATATGCTGCTCATCTGATCTCTCTCTCTCTCTCTCTCTCTCTCTCTCTCTCTCTCCCTCTCCCTCACTCCTTCCTCTCTTCCCTCTTTTCTTCCTTTCCCTTTTTTCTTTCTTTCTTTCTTTTCTTTCTTTCTCTCTCTCTCTTCTTTCCTTCCTTCCTCCCCCCTCTCTGTCTCTCTTTCTTTTCCTTCCTACCTTTCTTTAGTTTGAGTTTTTATTTAAATTAATCTATTTACTTTACACCCCGGTCTCAGCTTCCTCTCCTTTCTCTCCTCAGAAAAGGGGAGGCCTCCCATGGATATCAATCTGCCTTAGCATATCAAGTTGCAGTAGGACTAGGTGCATCTTCTCCTGTTGTGTCTAGGCAAGGTAGCCCAGTTAGGGGAAAGGGACCTGAAGGGACCTGAAGGCAGGCAACAGAGTCAGAGACAGCCCCTGTACTAGTTCTTAGGAGTCCCACATGAAGATTGAGATACACAACTGTTACATATGTGTAGGAGCCTAGGTCTGTTTCATGTATGCTCTCTGGCGGTTCAGCCTCTATGAGCCCCTCTGGGCCTGGGTTAGTTGATTCTGTAGGTTTTCTTGTGGTGTCCTTGACCTCTCTTGCTTTCCAATCCTTCTTCCCCATCTTCTGTAGAATTCCCCAAGCTCTGCCTAATGTTTGGCTGTGGCTCATCTGTATCTGCTGGGTGAATCCTCTCAGATGACAGCTATGCTAGGCTATGGTCTGCAAGTATAGAGGGATATCATTAACAGTGTCAGGGGCAGGTTCTCTCTCATGGTATGGGTCTCAAGTTGGGACGGTCACTGGTTGGCCATTCCCTCTTCCTCTGCTTTTCCTATTTTTAAATTTCTTTTAGTTTTGGTGGTTGGAGCTAGAATTCAGTTGGCAGAGTGCTTGCCCAAGTTGGCAGAGTACTTGTCCAAATTGGCAGAGTGCTTGCCCAAGTTGGCAGAGTTCCTGCCCAGGTTGGCAGAGTGCTTACCCAAGTTGGTAGAATATTTGCCTAAGTTGGTAGAGTGCTTGCCTAAGTTGATAGAGTACTTGCCCAAGTTGGTAGAATATTTGCCTAAGTTGGCAGAGTGCTTGCCTAAGTTGGTAGAGTGCTTGCCTAAGTTGGTAGAGTAGCTTGCCTAACACACATGAGGCACTGTGTTGTTGGTTGTTTTTCTTTTTTTAAAACAAAATCTCAAACATTCGATTTATCAAATAAAGATTCAGGAGCCAGATGCTGTGGTGAAAACCTGCTAGCTCAGCGAAGCAGAGAAAGCACCCAGCTGACCTTTCTCTGCCACTGCTGTCCCAGAAGGAAAACACACCATCACCTCCCTCGCCATGCTATCTCAAATACCCTTCAACTCAAAGACCCCCCTTTCTCTTTCCTGGGTTCACTTATGTTCCCTCAATGTCAACTGGTTGCTTGCTCTGCCATGTCTTCACCTATCATTGACTTTATTTAGCTCTTGTTAACAGAAAGCCCCCAGGGTTCAGAGGTTAAAGGTGTGTGCTACTGCTGAGCCACACCGACAAGAAACAGGTTTTTCCGGTTCACAGTCTCAGGGTTCACAATGTGATCAAATATCCTGCAACACCTGGTCTTACTCTCTATTGCAAAAAAAATAGTTGTGCAACTAGGGAGGTGGGGACTGGAGGGCCAGAAGTTCAAGGCATCCTGCATGAATTTGAAGCCAGCCTGGGCTACATAATCTAGGCTCAAAAACAGACAAACAAACAACAAACCTGTCTGTGCATTTTCATTTTCCTCCATTTTTCTGGACAATAGCCTCTTTGAAATGAGACAAAATACAAGCAAATGTCATGATTTATCATTTCCAAAATTAGGCTGAGCTTTCTTCCATCTGTAATATACATTTTTATTGGCAAATTGTCCTGTGCTGTTCAAGGTTACTGAAGGCTGACTCTGGGAGTAGAGGGGGGCTCCTTTATGTCAGACCCTAGCATGTTCATTTCAAGGGATCTCTAAAACTCCTTGTCCTGGGGCAATCTGGCCCCTGCCTCAGCTTGGGAGAAGGGAAAGATAGTCAGTAGCCAAGGATCTTAAAATCATTGCACCCAGAGGACAGCTAGAAGTTACTATTGTTTACTAGGTTGTGGCACACACACACACACACACACAAAGCTTATGGTTGGAGTGGGAGCCAGGAAGTGCATTGGTTGTAAGTGAAAGTTCCCACTAAGTACTTCTTCTCTAGCCATTGCTGGATGGGGCATCCTCAGTCATTGTCTTAGTCAGGGTTTCTATTCCTGCACAAACATCATGACCAAGAAAGCAAGTTGGGGAGAAAAGGGTTTATTCAGCTTACATTTCCACACTGCTGTTATCACCAAAGGAAGTCAGGACAGGAACTCACACAGGGCAGGAACTTGGAGGCAGGAGCTGATGCAGAGGCCATGGAGGGCTGCTGCTTACTGGGTTGTATTCCCTGGCTTGCTCAGCTTGCTTTCTTATAGAACCCACGACTACCAGGCCAAATGACACCACCAACAATGGGATCTCCCACCCTTGATCACTAATTGAGAAAATGCCTTATAGCTGGATCGCATGGTGGCATTTCCTCAATGGAGGCTCCTTTCTCTGTGATAACAGCTTGTGTCAAGCTGACATACAAAACCAGTCAGTACAGCCATCATTGATGCTGTCACCGTGTCCTATTCTCACCCAGGCTGCTCCAGGCGCCTGTGCTGGGTGCTGTGAGCACCGATTTGCTGATGTTTGGCTGTCTGCCTGCTGCTTCCATTTGCCGGCTGCTAACACACTTCTTTTACTTTTCCTCGGTACATGCTCAAAAAAAAAAAAAAAAAAAATCTCACTTGGAACTGAAGAGTGCGGCTATTGTGGAACTTTCTCAGCAACACATGGCACTCCTCTCCAAGGCATTGGGGGACCTCAGAGTTATACTGTCCACCACAGCTGAACTGCAGCCCCTTCGCAACCCACAGCATCCAGGGACCTGGGAGGTACCACTGTGGTTCTGAAAGCCTGACTCACCAGGGGATGGATGCAGAGGAATGTTCAGAAACACAGTGTGTGTGTGTGGGGGGGAGGGGTGAGGAGGGGGCCCAATCCAGAACAAGTTTTGAGTTTGAACTCCTTGGCCTCAGTCAAGGTGAATGCAGTTCTTGCCTCCCCCTGATTTTGGAGACCTTGCAGAAGTGGCATGAGGGTACACTGTCTTCTTCCTATCCTCTCTTGCTTCATGCTCTGGGGAGTTCTCGATGGCTGAAAATATAGTCTGGAGCAAGGGGATGCAAGTGTTCTTTCTGCTAGCCTATGGGCGATTCTGCCAAGCTCCTCCTGGGACCTAGCAAAGGCTTACATCATCACCTGCCTGCTACCAGGTGCAGGTGGCATGGCAGGGATACCCCAGTTCATTCTCTCTCTCTCTCTCTCTCTCTCTCTCTCTCTCTCTCTCTCTCTCTCTCTCTCTCTCTCTCTCTCTCTCTCTCTCTCTCCTCCACTCCCTCTTCCCTTCTCTCTTCCTCCCTTCCTCCCTCCCTCCCCTTCTCCCTCTCCATTTCTCTCTACTCCCATGTGTCCCTGGCTGGCCTATCTCTCCTTTCTGTCCTCCTCTGCCCCCCCTTCTCTGCCCCCATGGCTCTGCTCCTATCTCTTTACCCTTTCTCTGTGTCCTCACTCCCCTCCATTCCCCCAAATAAACCTCCTTATACCAGGTCTGTCATGTGGTGTGATTCCCCCCCCCCGCAGGGGACACCCCTCATGAGCACCACATTAGATTCCATAACACTCTCAAAGTGTGGATACCCTCAGCCACAATCCCTCGCCCCAAGACCAAAAACTATAGACCTAATGAACACATCTCCACCCCTAATGCACACATCTCCACCCCACGCCTGTCTCTCACCTGCAGTCACTCTCACTAGATTGCACCGTAGGAGGGCTCCACAGATGGTATTGTCTCTCCCAGTACATCCCAGTGTGGAACTGACCATGAGGAACAACTGTCAGAGGGAGGGGCTAAGGCTCACATAAACTATGCTCTGGAAATTCAGCGTGCAAGGTAAGTAGGCCACCTATCAAAAGGGCAGGCAGGAATAAAAGGTAGCACAGGCTTTCGGTGAAGCCCTAGGCAATAACAGAAAGCCATGTTTCTGGATTACCTCCCCTAGGAAAATCTCAAAATTCAATGTGACTAGGGAGACACGACCGTCTACAAGGCACAAAAGTCTATTTTCCTTTTTGGATACTAATGGGAAAATGGTGGACTATTGAACAAGTCGGTGTGTGTGTGTGTGTGTGTGTGTGTGTGTGTGTGTGTGTGTGTGTGTGTAGGTAGGTAGGACACTGAGGGGAACTGAAAAGGTTCTGTTCTGTTTCGTTTTGTAAGACGTTTCCAAGGCTGGGGATTCGACTCAGTGGTGGCACGCTTACAGGCACCAGGCCCTGGGTTTGACCTTCAGCATTGTGCACGGAGGGCTATGGCACTCAGAGCAAGTAATCCCAGCACACTGGAGGTGGCAGCCTTAGGATGAGAGGGTCGTGGTCATCCTTGACTACATTGTGGGCTCAGAGCCAGTAGCGAACTCCCACAATCCACCCCCGGGGAAGGTAGAGGCAGGAGAGGTTCGAGGTCATTTCTGGCTACTTTCTGAGTTTTCCAGACCAGTCTGGTTTACAGGAGACTGCCTCAAAAAAAATATAAGTTTTCTTGTCAAGATCTGCTACCATGATCGTATAGTTAATGCGAATGGTGTTCAAGTCACAGGAAGAAAAGTCAATCACACTTAAAAGAATGATACTGTCTCCGAGAGGCTCCGCGAGCGGCCTGGGGGAAGAATCGGAAAGAAGCTAATCTTTCCAAGACTATCTAATTTCCAAGCTAATCTTTCCAAGATTTCAACTGGCAGAAGCCACGCTCCTCGCTAATAGGCTGTTGAGAAAGGCGCAGGTGCGTCACTTCCGGAAGGCAAGGTCCCGGCCGCTGCTCCCAGAGCGAGCGGTCTCTATGGCAACCAGCAGGCCCTGGCCCAGTTGCCAGGTTCCCAGCGGCCGTCTAGCCGGCCGCGCCTGCACAAAGACCGCGCGGTGACCGCGCAACACAGCGCAGCGCCGCGACCAGGTCAAGCCAGCCCCGCGGGAATTGCCACCCCCGCCGCCGCTGCCCGGAAAGCAGTTCCGGCGGCCTCCGTGACGTACAGGCCGGGCGCGGCCTCGACCCTCGGGCCATCTTGGCAGCGGAGGGAGCAGCGGAGCGACAGGTACATACGCCACCCAGCCCAGGCCAGCCCAGGTGCCGCCTCCTTTGTTCACGCGCGGGTGGTCGCATGGCACCGATGGGCAGTGCCTGCATCCGCAGCCCGAGCTCCGGCAGGTGCATCCTGCAAAGTCTGGCAGGTCAGCGCATCTCCTAAGGCCTGGGCAGGTCCAGCCTATGCATCCTCCAAGGGCTGAGCAGATCCAGCTAGAGCATCCTTCAGGGCCTGTGCAACTCCAGCCAGAGCTCCACACCTTGACCCTGCGAAGCTTGCAGAAAGGAACTGCGTCCAGGACAGGACCAGCGTCCTCAGGCTTGCTTCAGCATCCAAGGCCTTTCGCTCTGGTTCTCCAGGTACCTGTGGCTTGACTTTGGCCGCCAGCATGGTCCAACCTCGGACCTCCAAAACTGAAAGCCCAGCCTCTGCCCCTGGTGCCAGCGCTCAGATGGATGATGTAGTTGACACCCTGACTTCCCTGCGCCTCACCAACTCCGCACTGAGGCGCGAGGCCTCCACACTGAGGGCAGAGAAGGCCAACCTCACCAACATGCTGGAGAGTGTGATGGCCGAGCTAACTCTGCTGCGCACCCGAGCGCGCATCCCTGGCGCTCTGCAGATTACACCACCTATCTCTGCCATCACCTCCAATGGGACCCGACCCATGACCACGCCACCCACTTCACTGCCTGAACCCTTCTCAGGAGACCCTGGACAGTTGGCAGGGTTCCTGATGCAGATGGACAGGTTCATGATCTTTCAAGCCTCCCGCTTCCCCGGTGAAGCCGAGAGAGTGGCCTTCCTGGTATCCCGTCTGACTGGGGAGGCGGAGAAGTGGGCCATCCCCCACATGCAACCAGACAGCCCTTTGCGAAACAATTACCAGGGGTTTCTGGCTGAGCTCCGCAGAACCTACAAGTCCCCGCTGAGGCACTCACGGCGAGCACAGATCCGGAAGACATCTGCGTCCAATAGGGCCGTGCGAGAGCGGGAGCGGGAGCGCCAGATGTTGTGTCGCCAACTGGCCGCAGCTGGCACAGGATCCTGCCCGGTGCATCCAGCCTCCAACGGGACCAATCCTGCACCAGTCTTGCCCTCTCGTGGCCGGAACCTTTAAGGACTTGCCATCACCCTGGTAGTTTGTGTCCACCCAGGTAGCTAGACTCCGTTGTTGAGGAGAGTTGTCAATACAGTAGCTTTGCCCAGTTTGAGGCACCCTTCACACCTCTTTGGTCCTCGGGAGGCCATCCTGTCATCGGCATTGGTCACCCACCCCACTGTGCGGTGTGTGTTTGTTTTGTTAGCGTTACCTGCGACTCAGTGCATGCTCCCCCTTCTGTTGCTTGCAATCCCAGCTTTTCCAGCAGTCACAACACAGCCCCTTGGGTGTGTGCCTGCCCAGGAACCATTTAGTCTGACCACCCCTGCAAGCAGCTCGTGGATACTCAGCTCCTGGAACACTTACTACAGACGCCTGAGAGTTCTCTTCCTGAGCATTCCGGATAGAAAGAAGCCAGCTCGGCCTGGCAGGTGGCTGATGTATACCTGAACCAGCCTGTCCATATCTGCATCCCAGTGATACTTTCCTCTGTTGGGGGGAGCCTGCATCCCGGCGCACTCCACTGCTATTACTGAAAAGTCTGTTTCCTTCATAGACATCCCGCCAGCCTCTCTTGTCCGTGGAAGACTCCTTCACACCTGCCCATGCCTGCCAGTGCTCTGGCATTAAGGAAATCCAGCATTCATCTGCCAAGTTAGCTGTGGACCTGGGACCCTGGGCAGTTGTGTTAGGCTCATGCCTCAGCTCTAACAGACTGAGGGGGACCCCGGGGACCCCATTTGCTGCCTGGATTTCCTGGGAAAGGCTCACGGGTGTCCGCTCATTCCTGACCGTGTGGCTCCATGCTGGGCCTTGTTACAGATTCTTCCCCATTCCACCCTGGTGCCATGTGGCTTTCGCCTCAACCTTTCAGCCACCCACACCGTCTCTAGGGGTCCAAGGAACCCACACAACATACCCTCTATGTTCCTGGGCCTAACTTCTAGCCTTCGTCTGCGAACAGAAGACTGGCCAGGGACTCTGAGCATCTTTAGTAGGGCGTTATTGACTTCCTGATGTCCCAGTCTGAAGAGTGATGAGGAATGGCCAACTGCTTCCGGTCTCATGTGGATGCACGTTCCAATCTCGAGGAGCAGAGCCTCACAGGAGCATGACCTCGCCATCAGACTTAGACTCAGCCAAGCCTCTGGACCATAACATCATCTGTCGTTTCAATGCCAAATGAACTGTGTTTACATACCTACCTGGCCCCTTGGGGGACATGGGTGCCTCTTCTGGATTTTCCTGCCCTCCTCTGCATGGTCTTGGCTTGACCACAAGAAAACCACCACCAACAACAACAACAACACCGCCTCTGCACCCACGGAAAGACATCTCTCTCCTCTCAGGAGCCCAGAGGCTGGGGCCTAGAACCTGGCCTCTTCCAGAGACTTCCTCCGTCGTTGGGAAAAGTGAATGACTCTAACCAGCACAGCCGCCTTTGCAAGACCAGGAGTCTTCGCTACTCGCTGGGCTCCCGGCCCACAGCCCCCTGCTTCTTGTTAACTCTGTTAGCCTAGCAGCCTCATTGAACAGCCAGGGCACCCTGCTGGCACCATGGTGCTATAAGCAGGTGGAAGACCAGGGTCCCACCGAGAGTACTCAGCTGTCCCCAGCAGCTGAGTCTCATGCATGACCTTCCGGTAGAGGGGTCCCCAGGTGAAGCTACAGCTGCACCAGAAAAGAATGGGGGGTAGGGAGGAGGTGTATGTGGAGGCAAGTGACAACTGGAAGGTTTCTTTGTGGCCTTCCAAGTTGGTGTTAGAGACCCACCCACCAAGGAGGCAGGTCACATGCCCGGGCTCCCGGGACCAGTGGGTGCTGGCTGTCTTTGCATTAGGTTCTGCTTCAGAGCCCTGAGTTGGAGCCATTCGGGCTGCCTGTCAGCAGGTGTGGCTTCATTACCTTCCTCTGCATCTGGTCTGACCCACCTGGGCTGCTCTACCTCAGTGGCTCCGTCCCTACCGCTGCTCTGGTGGTATTGGCTTGGAGATGGTTTTGTTTCTTGATGCATGTATTTAGGACCATCTCAGGAGCTCTGTGCGGCTTGGAGCCTGGAGCACACGAGAGAGGGTTGAGGCTTGCCCTCTGCGTCGGACCTGGAAGAGCCACTTGGGATCGGTTGCTGAGGGGCCATGGTTAGTCCCCAGCCAAGACGACGAGGTGCGAGGCCAGAGGGAGACTGCGATAACTGGCTTCAAAGCTGAGCAAGAGGGGGAGGGGAGGCTTTGTACATATCTTAAGGTTCTAGTTGCTTGAGCTCAGAAGAGAACAGGGGAGAGGGGAATGGAGGAGTTGGTACATGAAGGAGTTGCTTTGCTCCACATTGACAGTCACAGTGGTACTGTGCCTGCTCGCCAGACTCTGATACCCATCTGGTAAGCGGAGCTTCACTGGACTCAGCGTCTGATGGACAGGGGGACCTGGCATTGGGTGACTTGCCATCCCAGTGTTTACTGTGACCTTGGAATTATCTCCATGTCCCAAAGCATTCAGTGACTTTGAGGAAACAGCAAAGACCCATCTCCTTATCCCCAGCTAAACAGGTGACAGGGTGCGCATGTTCTGTATTAGGACATCTGGGTGGGCCTGAGACAGGTGCCTGTTGCTACAGAGGACAGAGCCACTACTGGATGTGCATGCCCTGGGCTTCAGCTTGCAGGGGGGTGAATGGCGGTGGAGAAGCTGGCATAGGCATAGCGTGACTTAGGGCGCAAGCCGGGGGCTTAGCTGGAACACACTGGGGACAGGGTGTTGGGTGGCAGGTGCTCAGCTGTGTAGCCTGAGTGCTAAGACCATCCTGTGGCCCTTTGCCTGGGAGGTGTCTGTCTGGAGCTTGGCTAGGATACCGTGACATGAGGCTCGGGTTAGGGAGTGAGAGCTGGAGCTTGGGCTAGCAGGCAAGCTTGCAGTGTCTGGGAGGTCCTTGCTTTTGGCATCTCTCTAGGACCTCATGTTGGACTTGAGGGCAGCCTGTGGAGCTAAAGAGCGGTGTCCCCACCCAGTGCCATCAACATCTGGACCAGGGCTTCCCATTCTCTACAATAGCAGACCAGGAATTCTGGGGGGGGGGGAGGGGGGGCGAAGGAAAATGGTAAAATTCAGTGTTTTGATGTTTCCTCCCTGTCCCTGGCCTCGTCTTTCTTTGCCCCTTATACAGCCATGGTGCTGCCTGTGGACCCCTGCTGTGTACATATGACACCACTGTTTCCATGTGCCACCCACCTTACCCTGAGTGACTGTGAACCCTCCCCTCAGGCAGAGGAACAGTGCTGGTACTGACAGATACTGACAGTGTGTCAGGTTTCCCTCCAAGGAAGGAGCCAAAGTTACTTCCTTGGGAATAGCTGCTCTAAGGTAGGATTATTGGATTAGTGAACATGGGGCCCTCTGAGACTTTCACTACCTACAGACAAAACGGTTTCCAGACGTTTCAGTGTCCATTGCACGGCCCCCAGGAAGGGGAAGTGTTCCTGGTTGAGGGTCTTCTCCCAGGCTCGAGTATTCCCTGACTTGGTGAGGTCAGCTGCACCATGGCATCTTTCAATCCTAGCTCGCCATGAGTCGTTTTACACCAAGTGACTGCATTTCCTCTTTTGCAGACTGCCCCTGTCCTTTGCTCCACTGAGGGGCCTGACCAGTTTGTAAGAGCTCCATATGTAATTAAAGATACTAACCTGGTGTGTGTCGTATCTGCTATAAGTGTCTCTGGGTTTTTGTTTTGGGTGTGACTAAAGCTGGGGCACACAGGCAAGCAGAGCATGGCTCTGGCAGGCTGTTGCCCAGGTCGGGTACAGGGGTGCGGATGGCTGGGACACAGCAGCATCTTGGGGGGTGTTGTGAAGTTATTTACAAAAATGGACATACTACTAGGCCTTGGGGCCCAGGTGTGGTAGAAGGGTCCCTGTTACAGGGTTTAGACCTCAAGTAGTACTTACACTATCTGGGAGAGATGGTTCTGCCAGCTGTGCCTAGCCCAGAGCATGTCCTGTACAGAGTGGGTACAGTCCTAGAGCAGACGGTGTGATGGGTGCCTGTGTCACACAGCCCATTCGTGGCAGCCGTATTGCTCAGATCATCTTCGTGGCCCCAGGATCCCATGGCACATGTAGGCTCTTCAGCCCATGCTATGTCACAGTTTTCTAATGTCATTTAAGCCATGAAAGGAAACCAAGGACCTGTAAGCCCAAGTACTATATTTTAACGAAAGCTTAACTTTTCTAAACAAAATAACGACCCAGCTCCATTGTGGTGGGTTTCCTTGGGATAGCAGGAGGCTCAGGCTCTCCTATCCCTAGTCTTCGTGACACTGTGGTGACCCTCTGATGAGATGAAGGGAACCTAGGCCAGCACCCTCGTGACCATGTGTCTCGTGGGGCCTCCTCTGGGCTCCTCCACTTGGCTATCACAGTGGACCCTCTGGTGGTTTTGACTTACCTCTTGTCTGTCCATGTTGTTCCCAAAGCAGCAGAAATTGTTTCAACCCACCTGTCTTCAGCCCACACCTGCCCACTGCCCAGGTCTGACACTGACCAGTCATTAGACCAGCCTAGGTCCTCTCCTGCCTCTCAGGCCTAGACAGCCCGTCTTGTTCTCATTCCAAGGACACTGACAGAGACTCAAGGTTATTGTTGGAACTCCCCCTGACCTGATTAGGCTTTTCCTGGCAGCCCCTCCCCTAGCCTTTCATCTGACAAATATTTTATGTTGCCACTGAACTTGGGTCTTTTCCACAAAATGGTGCATCTCGAAGGCAGAGGCTCTGCCAACAGTGTCCCCCAGCACCTGGCCTGCAGGGCAGCTGTGATCATACTGCAGATATGGCGGCTCTCTGGTCACATAGCCCATGCCAGAGCAGCTGTCTGCTAGCACTCTGGGGAAGCCTGCAATACCCGTGCTCGCTCTGTCCTACTTTACAAGGCGGGATCATCTGTCCATACTCCTCTTGACCTACTTCATAGGTGAGGAGAACTGACCTCGGAGGAGACAGGACATTGTCTTTGAAAATTACTTAAGATACATAACATTTCATTCCCTGGACTGGCTACTTGGATCAAACATTCACTTTCCTTTGCAAATGTAACTTGTTTTCCATTTCCTTTATCATAGGCCATGCTGTAACAACCCTAGTAGCTAGTTTTCCTGAGAACACTTTCTCCCTTGTCAACAGGACCTTGTTCTCAGGCTCAGAGGTCAGTGTGACAGTCCCTCTGTTCATATGAGGAACACAGTGTCTCAGACCATCCACTAACCGTAGCATCTCCAGTTTGTGGTCCCAGCATTCCCTAGACAGCAGGAGCCCTTTTTCCGGAATAGGTTCATCGGTAGTGATCAATGTGTTACTAAATACTGCCATCTCCAGTAGACAGAAAGTGTATCCCCAAACTCAGATGTTAAAATCTGCACCCTAGGGGGCTGGAGAGGTGGCTTGGTGGCTAAGAGCATTCATTGTCTGTTCTTTCAAAGGACCCAGGTTCAATTCCCAGCACCCACATGGCAGCTCACACTGTAACTCTAGTTCCAAGGGATCTGACACCCTCACACCAATGCACATAAAATAAATTATTTTAAAAAACCCTCATGCCCTGAAGCGATAGTGTTGAGAAACAAATGTTTAAATGTTTAAACCATAGGCTATGATACACTGTGGTGGTTTGAGAGAGCAAAGTCATTGTAGGTTCAGGGCATGAGGGTACAAGGTAGCACTGGGAGAGGAACATCGTAGCCCTGCCAGACCCCAGAGACATAGACACTCTGTATTGCATTTACATTGATCATAAGCAGGTTGTACTGGTTAGTTTTGTGTCAATGTGACACAGCTGGAGTTATTACAGAGAAAGGAGCTTTAGTTGGGGAAATGCCCCCATGAGATCCAGCTGTGGGGCATTTTCTCAATTAGTGATCAAGGGGGAGAGGCCCCTTGTGGGTGACCATCTCTGGGCTGGTAGTCTTGGGTTCTATAAGAGAGCAGGCTGAGCAAGCCAGAGGAAGCAAGCCAGTTAAGAACATTCCTCCATGGCCTCTGCATCAGCTCCTGCTTCCTGNCCTGCTTGAGTTCCAGTCCTGACTTCCTTGGTGATGAACAGCAGTGTGGAAGTGTAAGCCGAATAAACCCTTTCCTCCCCAACTTGCTTCTTGGTCATGATGTTTGTGCAGGATTAGAAACCCTGACTAAGACACGGGTATTAAATAAATACTAAGAGACTGCTCTAAAGATAGAAGTAACACAGAACCTTAGCATCGGGAGGGGACAGAAGTCACAGACCTCATTTGGACTGGGTTTCCTTTTATATAGTCCCAGTTGAATTGAGCTTTCCTAGTAAACCAGCTACAAATAATCTACTTGGTAACTCAGGAGCTGTGGGTTACTGACCAGAGCGTCAGGGGAACAGTGTGCGTGGGCTCAGGGAGGACGGGGCTTACAGGCAGGAAAACATCAGGGCAGAGTGGTGCCATACTTACTGTGCCAGCTGCCCAGACCGTTTGGAAGGAGCTCCAGGCTCTGAGTGAGAACCAGCCTATCAACACACGAGTGCCAAGCTCCTGCTGAATGCTGGTGTCTCTCTGAAAGCTGAAGGTGAGCATGCTGGACCAGGCCTGGGGGTCACAGATAATGCTTCTCTGGAGCAGGTCTGTTCACTGAAGTGTGAGGGAAGAGACTGCATGCTGCCCTGCTAACTAAGGTCGAAGTCTACCATTTACCAGATAGCCTTCTGAGGTCAGTGTGGGGGACTCCCTTCACTGGCAGGGCTTCCTCTTACCTGACCTTGTCTGGGGAGTTCAAAAACCCCCACACTCCTCTACCTGCAGAATGTCACATAGCCTTGGTTAAGATTACAGGTTTAACTTCCTTTCTCCCTATAAGAACCCTTCTGGTAGCTCCTGAGAGCCCTGAAATACATCCTCATGCTAGTAAGGTATCTTGGTACCGTAAGCCTTCAGACAACGACCTTTGCCCATCCCAGATACTCCTACCCCTCCCTGTCCCCCAGACTATATAAGGCTTGAATCACCCCAAGTAAAGTTGATCTGACTCCCAGTGGCTTGTACACGGGTTATCATTTCTGTACGTAGTACTCACAGGGCTTCCGAGGCACGGACCGTCATCTCTGCTCCATCTGCCCTTGTGGACCGATATTGACCAAGGATCCCCAGGACCAGGGAGGATCCCAGCTGCAGAGTGCAAGCAGCAGGGTTCAGACACGGCCTGAAGGACTGGCACCAACGCAGAGGCCTGTGCAGCTGCTGGGGCTGTAACCTTGAACTTGGGGGGTGTATTCCAGTTAGGCAGAGCTATTAAAACAGTCTAGCTTTAAATCATCATGACTTAGGCACAAGTGAATCATGTTTTCCAGCTTAGGGATGTTCTGGGTGCATCATTATGAAGATTTATCTAGTTTTAGTGTGTGTGTGTTGTGTGTGTGCTTGGGTATGTGTGTGCAGTGTCCTCAGAGACCAGGAGAGGGCTTTGGATACCCCAGAGGTGGACTTATGGGTGTTGGATCCCCTCAAACTGGAGATGGTTGTGAGCCGCCATTAGGTGCTGGGAATTGATCTTGGATCCTCTGGAAGAGTGTTCGGTGTTCTTAACCACTGAGCTATCTCTCCAGCTACTGAATGCATTGTTTTTAGACTCTTATAGAACGGATTCTGTAGCATACACCTTTTACAGTTGCTTAAAACAGCACTTTAAAAAGATAATGAATTGACAACATGTTGTTACATGGAGGTATATGGTTCCTGTTGCTATTCCTCCCCGGTTGGTAATATCTGTGTTTTTTTTTTTTTTTTCATTAAAAAAATTTAAATTGGACTTTACACACTGTGAAGTTCTCAGAAGTGACATGCACAGTGTGTGTGGCGACAGATACGTGCTCCTGCATAGTGTGACCACAATTACAATATACAGAGCCTTTATATCATCCAGAAAGTTCTAGGTGCCTCCAGCCAGCCAGTCTCTCCCCACCCTGCTTGGTAAGTGGCCCCTTGATCGTTGCATTGGAGATTGGAGCTGAGTCAACATTGACCCTTCTACTTCCTGTGTGTGGGATCTAAAAGTGTGGATGGTCATGTCTGGGAGTGCTCAGGTCCCTGCTTTGAATGCTCCATCTCACAGACACTCTATGGTGGTCTATCAGCCACCATAATTATTTTTTTAATTTGACAATCATCTTTCTAAAATATACTATATTACAGATGTCTAATCTCTTTTTAAAACAGTTTGTATTCGTTTGTGAGAATTTCTTGCCATGCACAGTGAAATAGGATTGCATCCTTCCTGTTTCCTTGCCATAAGCTCTCCCCCATATTCCCCTAAGCATTCCTCTCTCAGCCTCATATCTGCTCTGGGTGGGCAGTGCCATTTGATCAACCCAGAGTGAAGTTGCTATGACTACATCTGCTGCGGTCCAAGGGGGTACACACACACACACACACACACACACACACACACACACACACACACGCACGCATGTGCACATGCATTTCCCAATGCACTGCTGGGACTAGCATCCCTGCGTTACAGCCCGAGGGATGCTCAGCTCTCTATGATGTAACCTCGCTGTCCCAGGGGCTGCACCAGTCCCAGCCCTTCACATTAGCAAGTATGAGTCGTACATAGCAATGGGTTTCATTTTGTCTCCTACATGTGTATAAAGGGCTTTGATTATAGTCCTATCCCCCACCAGCTGATCCCTTTTCTCCCAAACTCAACCCCTTTCTACCTTCTTGTATTCATTCCTTTCTTTTTGTCACCCAGTGCGTTTCATTAGGTTTGCTTACAGGAACATGGGTAAGGGGTCATCACAGGCTCAAGAGCATCTTGCCAGTAGCTAAACAACTGGAGAAAACATTCTCCTCTATTTAACCATTATCTTCCATTAGCTGTTGCAGGGTCCTGGTGAGCCTTTTCCCTAATGTGATGGGATGTCAGAGGCTCAAGATGTGGCTCTCTGGCAGGTCATCCCAACTGCTGTGAATTCAGGAGCACAATGGTCACTCCACGCCTGGAAATAGTGTTTCAGAACAGTCCATTCTGGCTTTCCTGTTCTTCCCTTTCTCTCTTCTGGAATGTTCCCCAAGCCTTGGATGGGGTGATGGAGACATCGGATTTAGGACTTACGTGCAGTATGACTGGTTATGAGTGTCTGTGGCTGTGCCATTTTGTGTGTGCTCCACTCTGGTTTGTTCGTGTACCTCCACTCCATCTGCCTTGCTGCCTCATGGCTTCATCTGTGCTGAAGAAAGATGAAGATGACAGTCCTCTTGGCTCCAAGACCCCACAACAGTGGTTCTCAACCTATGGGTCACAATCCCCACAGGGGTTGAGAAGGCTCGGCTGATTCCGTGACAGACTTCAAATTGGCAGTTAAGTAGATTAGACTTAAAAATTGGGCAAGTCCAGGTGAGCCCAGGCAGGTAAATTCAATAGGAAAAACCAACCAACCAACCAACCAACCAACAAACAAACAAACAAGCCCAGGCTCCAGCCTTCATGTCTAGGTAATGGAATGTCCCAGCCACCTGGCCTGAGGCAAGGGCAATGGGCCAGCAGCCGTTTCCAGACTTCCTCAGCTACTTCCTCAGCAACAGTTTCCAGACCTCACTAGCAGGTTTCCAGCCCCCATGCCCCAGTAATGGAAGCGATGGACCCAACAGATTAACATAGAGGTCACCTACCCCAGAATTCCCTAATGTGCTTTAAATCAGGCCTACAAGCTCACTTGGGTGTCAATGGGAGACCCCAGCATGCTGGACTTCTGGAGAATAAAACACTCTGCGTTTACATTCTATTTGAGTCTGGGGTATCATTCTTCAGCAAATCATGGATCCTTACAGGCTTACGTATCAGATATTTACATTATGATTCATAACAGTAGCCAAGTTACAGTTCTGAAATAGCAACGAAAGAATTTTATGGTTGTGGTTTACCACAACATGAGGAACTGTATTAAAGGGTCACAGCATTAGGAAGGTTGAAAACCATTGCCCTATAGCATGTACCAGAGCTCAACACCTGTTAGTAGTTCTTTATAGTTCTGGGATTTACTAACTCACACAAAGAGAAGTCCTTCACTTGGAAATGTACCAGTATCCCAGGATCCGGTCAACACGAAGAATACCAGCATCTAGAAATTTCTCCAGGGCCCATCTCATACCCAGAAGTTTTGTCAATATCTAGGACAAATAGATACTCTGATACCTTCTAGAGTATAGTTTTGTTATTTTCTAAATACTTATATTTATTTATGTGTCTCTGTGTGTTTATGTGCACACGTGTACAGAGAGGCCAGAAGAGGTCATTGGATCTCCTAAGAGTTACAGGCGCTTGTGAGCTGCCTTGGCTTGGGTGATGGGACTAGAACTTGGGTCCTCCGAAAGAGCAGGAAGAAGTCTTAACCCGTGAGCCATCGCTCTGCCCCCATACAGTACAGTTTTAATATTCACTTGTAGGTTTATGCCCCGTCTCAACTGTGCCTTTTGAGTATGGCATGAGGTGGGTTGACTTGAATTAGTTCCTGTGCAGAAGAGGGAGGACCTGTGTCTTCAAACTGGGTGACATCATCAAACTCAGTGGCTGCATGCGGTCTCTGTCCCTCTTCATGCCCACACCATGTGGACTGGATCGTTGCGACCACGCTGCAAGCTTTGCATTCTGGGCTGCAGACCCAGGCTCTGGCTCTGTTGGGATTCTGGGTCTGCATTCTTCAAAACAGCCAGTCACTGGAGGCATGTGGAGATTGGAATTTAATTTATTAAAATGAAGTAAAACTAAAGACTTAGCTCCCCGGGTACAAAGGCCACATTTGAAATGCTCTCTAGAACACTTCTTTTTCTCAGAGCGCATAGCACAGCGCTGCTATTTTTAGGTTCTTTGCAGCCCCAGTTAAGTTTTAGACCAGTTCCATCAATTTCCACAAAAAAGTCTTTAGGGACCATGGCAGGGAAGACATTGAACAGAACAGTCATTTAGAACCAATGCTTAAGTGAGACCCAGTCTTCGGCTAAATGAATGCAGCATCTCTCATTTTGTTTAGGGCTTTAATTTCTGTCAGCAATGTTTCCTAGTTTTTAGTTAATAATCCCCCAAAACTTCTATAAATGGTTTCCTGAGGATTTTGTTTCTTGACTGTTATGGTAGATGGATTTTTTTTAAAAAAGTTTCTTCTGCAATAAAGTTTCTTCTTATTTGTTGCTCTTGTAGAAAATGAAAGCCAATTTAAAGAATGTATTTAGTGTCTAAGGATACCCCAGGTTCTCTCCTTCTGAGCCCACGTGGGTCTCAGGGATTGAACTCAGGCTTAGTGGCAAGCGCCTTTACCTACTGAGCCATCTTGCCTGACCACCAGAGCCATCCGTATTCACTTTTATTCTGTGACCTGTCCGAGTATTCTTACTAGTCCTCACACAGTTGGGGGTCCTTCAGGTTTTCTGCCTCTGTAGCTGTATTGTCTGAGTAAAGAGGGTTAGAGAGCTTAGAGCCAGGTGCACCTGTAATATCAGCACCCAGGAGGAGGAGGCAGGAGGAGTTCAAGGTCTAATGGGAGGGGGGCAGAAAGGAAGGAGAGGAGAGGAGAGGAGAGAGGAGGGGAGGGCAGGGGAGGGGAGGAGAGGGGAGGGGAGAGGGGAGAAGGGAAGAGGAAGGGAGGGAAGGGGGAGAGGAAAGGAGAGAGATTTCTAGTGTTCTCTTGTGTCCTTCATTTCCTCTTCTTTCTGGGCTCCCAGGTAACTGCATATAGTCATATGCGCTCCCCTCTCTGCCCACTCACCTGATGTGGGACATGCTCAGTATCTTACCACAGGGATGGTGGGACATGCTCAGTATCTTACCACAGGGTTGGTGGGACATGCTCAGTATCTTACCATAGGGTTGGTGTCAATGGAGGCTGTTCTGTGTCAGATTCAGGGATTTCCATTCTGTCAGACCTCCCTCCTTGTTGAAGGTCTTTAAAAATTATTTTTAGTTGTGTTTTTTTCTGAGACTGTCTGAATGATTCTATTTTTCCTCTTTCATTCCATTAACACAGTGAGTTGAACTGAGTTTTGAGTGACAGGGGAGAGAAGCCCGAACAGTTGGAGTGAGTCTGACTTGGTGACTGAGCACCACCCTCCTTCCCACAGACCTCTACAATGGGTTCTCAAATGTGATTGGTTCATTGATGTTTGTGGGATAGGGCTTTGCTGGCCTCCAAAGACAGCCAGAGCAGGTATCTGGTTTCAGTTTTCTGAGACAGTCTGGGTGAAGTTAAATAGGTTCTTTCTTCCTTCTACAGGTTGTTGAGTGACACTTTCCTGGGGGGAAACCTTTACTCTCCTCAGATAGTAAACCTATAACAGTCTAAAGCAAGGATACCACCAAAGTCTAACTTGGTAAACTACTGACTTATTGGGGTTACTGATGGGATTGTGGATGAAAGGTCACTTACAGGAGCAAGGACCACCTAAAGCCCAGCACAGCCCAGCTGATAGATCATGAAAGCTGGAACCCTGGAGCTCTCTGCACAACTTTCAGACAGCTCAGCAGGCCAGGGACTCTCCTCTTCTCAGTAGCCCTTACTGCTTATATGACCTCGGGAGGTGGTGGTGGTGGGGAGAGGTCTAGTGTATCTAGTCAGCTTCAGGGACTTCCTGAGACTTGTGAGCTGTTAATTTCCTGAGTCTTAAGGAGCTTTGCTGTAGGATGGAGTTCAGCAACTCAGAGAAAATGGTAACACAATGCTGGCATGTTCCTTATTTCTGGTGAGCAGCAAGTGGACTATGGAAAGAATTTGGTGCCCAGTCCCAGGGAACACACCTAATCTTTGAGGATGGCTGCCAGCTGCCATGCTAATCCAGTCTTTATGACAGTCCCTCTACCCATCAGCTGAAGGTGGTGCAGTCCCAGTGAACCACTTGCCTCTCTTTCAGGGGACTTGGGACTCACTGCTTTTTGAATCCATAGGGTCTCTGTGGCTCAAGAAAATGATGAGCTGGGAGCTGACAGAGTGTGGCATCGTTGCTAGGTTAGGAGTGACAGTCTTGACTGACTGTCTATATCCTAAGTCTCCTCTGGCATTTTAAAAACAAGAAAAGAAGGGAAAATAACTCCTGCTATTCTTGATTCATACTGCTGTCACTTTTAAATATTTGCAAGTTGTCCCTCGTCACTGTGGCTTTTCAAATATGTCCCTTGCTATTTATGCCCACTTGGTACTTTTTGTGAGCTTACCATTTCTTGACTTGTTCTATTTAGAGGTGTGGCCCGTGCTTGCAGGTGAAAAGAGAAACCTGTGGAATTATTGCAGTGTCTTCCACTGACCTAGAGAAAATGTGATGGTTTTAACACATGAGTTTTCCTTCTTGGTTTTAAGTAAAACTACTTAAGTACCAAATAATCCATGTGTAATTCGTATTAAACATCCAAGCAATGCCAAAACGATACAGAGTGAAATGATTAAGTAGCTATTACTCCCTTGAACTTCCTGCTGGTTTGAGAATGATTTACTCCCACCAAAGCTTCTGGTGGATTTTGGTTGCTGGTGTCACATGCAGCCCCGCTGGGAGATGGCAGATTCTTTGGAGGAGATTAAAAGGGATTAATGGTGTTCTGTCAGGACCACATTTGTGACCACCAGAGCTGGCTGCTGCAGAGCAGTTCTGTTTGACACACACACACACACACACACACACACACACACACACACACACACACACACACCTGTTTATCCTTCCACCTTTACTTCTTTATGAGCTGAAACAGCACAAAGCTACCTCTGGCACTACCCAGCATCCAGAACCATGAGTCCAAATAACATTCTTTCCTTTTAAATGACCCAGTCTCAAGTACTTTGTTATGGCAACAGAAGACAGACTCAAACACTCTGCAATATCATCATTGGGATGTGACCACTGTTGGCATCTCTCAGCCCTTGTCTACACACCACACATGTGCGTGCACACACACACACACACACACACACACATACACACACACCACACATGTGCACACACACACCACACGTGTGCACACACATACACCACACATGTGTGCACACACACGCACTACACATGTACACACACACACACACCACACATGTGCACACACATACACCACACATGTGCGCACACACACACACCACACATGTGCACCCTGCTAACATGACAGATACTTGGATGACCGGGCCCATGCCCACTCTTTTCTGAGAGGGACAGTGTTCTTAAACTGGTCCCATCTCAGTCTGAGCCCTGAGGCTTGTGTATTCTCCCTTTGATGACTCTTCCCTGTTTCTCCTTATGTGCACTCCGTTTAACAGGCAGCCTGTCTGCCTCTGTGTTCTCAGCCTGGGTTCCTTCATCCCCCCATGTGCCATGACTGCAATTCTCAATCTCATGACTCCAGGGCCTTTCTGTGGTGGCTCTGGGGTGCCTCATCAGCTGAGCGCATCCCTCTCTCACCTCAGAGGCTCACCTCACTTGGGGCTCACTCCTCACCCCACCCGACTGACTGCAATTCCTGACCCAGGTAACGGAGGTGACAGATGGCATTTTTATCCTAGATCGCCTGTCTCTACTTCCGACATCTGGGAGACTTCAATAGCAGTTTTCCACTTCGTGGAGATTTTAAAATCTGTCAGCATTAAACTGTGTGTGTGTTCTCTCAGACTGTGTAGCCACCATATCTGTTGTATCCTGACTCTTGGTTTGGTCTGTTTTCTGTCTTTGTGGACAAGACTTATGAAAGTATAACCACGATGCTTGTTTGCTCTTTAAAAGCTAAGCTACTGGTTTAAACCAGCACCCTGGCTTTTTTCTTTCTTCGTCATTAACTTCTTGTTAAATCTCCATCCCAATCAGTCACAGCTCAGCAGTGAGGAAGAGCCACAGGCCAACGGCGTTGTGTCATCCAGTCCTCTACCCCACCCCACCCCCTCACCCCTCACCCCCATCTGTTACTAGGTAGGGAGAGGCCATAGGACTCCAGGGTACTGCACCCAGAGGTCAGCGTGAGGCTCTGTCTTCTCTCTTGGCCTTACATGGCTAAATCAAGAGACTGCCACAGCATCTGCCACGGTGCTCACAGGGAGCACGGAGTTCAAGGGACCTGGGAGGTCACTGGAGAAGCAAACAAGAAAAGTACCAGAGCCTGGGTCAGGTCAGGGAAGGTGCTTCCAGAAGGTTGCTTTATCATTGTTTAAAAAGATTACTGGAGGGCAAGCCAGATGGCTCTGTGGGTAAAGAGACCGGACAACAAGGCTATGACCTGAGTTCTGTCCCTGGAGCCCACAAGGTAGGAAGAGGACTGACCTGTGAAAGTCAGCTTCTGACATCCATGTGTGCGCCATGGTATGCACATGCAAGGCACCTATGCACATTAATTAATTAATAATCAATGTAACAATTAAAAACTATAGTTTACTCTTTAACTTTACATGCACATGGCACAATCACAACTTAACTCTCATTCAGGCAGGCACCTGAACTATGGACCCGGGCCATGGAATGTTCCAGGCTAGTAGCAGAATTTTTCTAGCATCTTCCAAGCTTTTGTTCCAAACCCCGAGTCCGGGTAGAGAAGATGTCTCGCCTTACCAGAGCTGCATGACTCAGAAGACACGGGAGGGAGAAGTGAGTGGCTCACCCAGAAAAGGCTGAGCGGAATGGAAGGACAGGAAAGGAGCGAGGACTCTAGAAGAGGGCAAGGGAGTGACAGAAGGAGAAAGCAGACTGAGCAGGGCTAAGACCTGAAGCGACCATCGTTGGGGGTTTTCTGTTGATATAGACAAATGAACACTGTTGGGTTCCCATAGCTCAGTTGTCGTGGGACATTGTGATGGTTGAATATGCTTGGCCCAGGGAGCGGCGCTATTAGGAGGTGTGACCTTGTTGGAGAGGGTGTGGCCTTGTTAGAGTAGGTATGGCCTTGTTGGAGGAAGTGCATCACTGTGGGGGTGGGCTCTGAGTTCCTATGCTCAAGCTCTGCCCAGTTCGGAAGAGACCTTTCTTCTGGCTGCATTTGAATCAAGATGTAGAACTCTCGGGGCTGGGGAGATGGCTCAGTGGTTAAGAGCACTGACTGCTCTTACAGAGGTTCTGAGTTCAATTCTCAGCAACCACATGGTGGCTCACAACCGTCTGTGATGGGGATCCGATGCCCTCTTCTGGTGTGTCTGAAGACAGCAACAGTGTACTCACATATATAAAATAAATTAATTAATTAAAAAAAAAAAAAAGATGTAGAACTCTCAGCTTTCTCTCCAGTACCAAGTCTGCCTGGACACTGCCCTGCTTCCCACTATGATGATAATGGACCGAACCTCTGAAACTGTAAGCCAGCCCCAGTTCAATGTTTTATGTATAAGAGTTGCCTTGGTCATGGTGTCTCTTCACACTCACAAAGCCCAGAACTAAGACAGACATTTTCTGGGGAGATGAGAATAAGTGACTGTTCACCCAGTAAGCACAGATCAAGGACACCATCCATGTTGTCCTGGATGATGAACCAGTGAGTGTTTGGGGGTTACTTAAGGGACACTGGTAACTCAGGGGTGGCTATATCACCAGTAAGTCCTCTCCAGAAATTGCTTATTGTTTTTAAAACCTTGGGGAGGACCTTCTGAACGCCATAAGCTGCTAAGCCTGAGTCTTGTAAGTAAGGCTTCTTGAATCTCCCTCCATCTTTCCAGGAGAGCTGGTTCTGTCTGCTCACCTAGAAAGGGAATCTGTCCATCTTGGAGATTGGGCTTCCAGATAACAAAGCCCTAAATGAGAAAGCTGCAGGCTTCAGTGACCAGTGAACACCGATGCTGGTGCTGTGTTCACACATGCTGCACTCACACATGCTGTGTTCACACGTGCTCGCTGGTCAGGCACAGAGGCTGAGCACTGACTGAGCCCTGTGCCAAAAGGAAACCCAGTGTTCTTTGGAATTTTCCACATGGTCCTTAATCAAAAACATCCTTATGGCTTTCCAAAGACCTGTCCAACCTGAACAAAGAGCATGATGTCGTGTGACTTTGGACCTGCTTTTCTATGTCACTACCCTTGGAAGAAATGCCTTGTTGGGGCTCAGTGGTTAAGAGCAACAGCTGTTCTTTCAGAGGACCCAGGTTCAGTTCCCAGCACCTCTAAGGTGGTTCACAAGCTTTGTAACCCCAGATCCAGGGGATTCAGTGCCCTCTCCTGGTCTCCGGGGCCACTGGGCATGCATGCCATACATACACATACATGCATGCAAAAACTTCCACAGAAAAAAAATATTTTAAAAAGAAGAAAAAACAGAAATGCCCTTTTGCTTTTCCTGAGCAGGCTGGGGTTTTGCTCCTTTCTCTGTCATGTTGCCAACGCCATTAATAAATGTTTTACCTGGAGGCAGCTCTCACTCTGTGGCTTCCTTGAACGGAGTCTCACTCTAAAACTAACAGCTTCAATCAAGAGGAAGAAACTCCTGGCATTAATAAGTCCAAGCACAACCCATAGAGATCCTCACTGAGAACCACGATGGGCTGACGACAGCAATGAGAGACCTTCCATGTACACAGGAGCACAGACTAGAGGGACGCCAACGGAGTAAAGAGCCACCAACAGCTGTCACAAGTGCAAGACTTGGGTTGGCTACCGCCTCCTCTCCACTGGAGGGCGTCTCTCAACTAAGATTGGCAGGTCACTCCTCTGGCCCCCACAAGCTCAGTGCCCTACATCCCTACACATCCTATACATTAGATTTCAAGGTTCAGAGTTCCCTCATGAGGATGAGCATAGCCTATGGGCTGTGGGGAGCTCAGTGGTGCGGATGTCCACACAAGATTTGACTTTTGAATATGCTTGGTTTACTCACATGAACATTCCTTACGATAATACTCTAATACAAAAGGTGAACTGACATCTTAGCAAGCCGAGGGAACAGTTGGTTGGACAGGATACGCTGCAGATATACAGAATCCCCAGGGTCCCACTGGGCATGACTTGGAAGCTTGCAGGATTGACCTCCATCTGCCATAAACTCCTTCAGCTCTAGCAGGCTGGGAGGATGGCACCGATCCAAGGGCTTTGAAAGCATTGGCTCGTGGCTAGCGTTGTGTGCTGAGTGGTGGGCATGTGTAAGCCTGTCGCCAGTGCAGGAAGTTCAACATTCACGGAAGCCAAAGCCACACACAGAATCTCCTATCACCTATTGATCATCACAGAGAAGATGAAGAGAGAAGCCATGTCTCAGTATCTTGTCTTTGGTGGGAGTTTTGTGCTATCAGGGTTCTCAGCTTGGGGCTGGTTCACTAGCACATCAACCCCATCTTGGGGGTGGTTCATTAGCATATCATTAGTATACTGTTGACATACATTAGCATATCAAGGCCTGTCCTGGGTTTGTTTCTGAGGCCTGAGAGCTAGCTGGTGGCAAGCTCTTATTTTACATATATCACATTATTCCAAGTCACACAAAATAGTTTCACTTATGTTCCTAACACAACATATGCACCAAAGGTCTAGGACATATTGAAAATCACATGTGGAACCTAAAGAGATGGCTCAGTGGTGAAGAACTTGCTTCTCTTGCAGAGGACCTAAGCTTGGTTCCCAGCCCCCTTGTCAGGTGACTCACAACCAGTTGTAACTCCAGCTCATGGGGATCTAGTGCCCTCTTGTGACCACTTCAGGCACTGCATGCATATGTGCTGTCCCTTTCTCCATATACACATATCATCATATATGCCATGTTGAGAACCAAGAAAATATCAAATAAAAAAGAACATTGATAGGCACAAACATCAAGACAACAAAGATACTGGAAGTATCTGGCAAGGACTGCACAGTAGCCATGGTAACCTAACCCCGTGATTACAAGAAAACAGAAGACTCCCACAAATAAATAGAATTTGTAAAGAAGAGTCAGGTAGAAATCATAGACCAGGAGTGAGAATCAGAAGAAAAAGTTACTGGTTAGTCTCAGCAACAGAGTGAAGAGGTCTGGGGAAGAACCCGGTAGACAGACACAGGAACTCAGTCCCCACAGACACACAGACTCAGTCCCCGACAGTCTGCAAAATGGAGACGAAAACTATTAAAAACCGAACCTCGGGCCAGGATGGTGGTACAGGCCTTTAATCTCAGCACTTGGGAGGCAGAGGCAGGCAGTTCTATATGAGTTCAAGACCAGCCTGGTCTACATTGTGAGTTCCAGGACAGCCAGGGATACCTGGTGGGGACCATCTTAAAAAATAAAATAAAATAAAATAAAATAAAATAAAATAAAAAGCACTGCTCCTCAAGGGCCTATGAAAAACACAACAACAGACACAGCATTCCTTCCACTAGGAACTTAGGAGAAGAGAGAGTATGTGGGTTTGAAATAAGGATTTGACCTTGAAACTATGACTAAGATAAATCTCTCCTCCTTTAGAAAACTGTGAAAAAATACATATGGAAACTTCCCAGATTTGATGAAAGACACCTAAAGATATATAAGCCCAAAGAAATATATACCAAGACACATTAGACGGAGTTAAATATCTGAAAACTAAAGATGGGTGCAGGGTAAGGTGGGGGGAAAGGTGGGCATCTCAAAGGCAGCAAGAAAGAAATGGCACACATGGGTGACAAAGCCAGAAAGAGCAGATCCTCCTGGGAGCTGTGTAGCCCAGCACTGAGATTCTTGACAGTATGGACAGTCTGGAATTCTATTCCTAGCAAAAGTATCCTGTACGAATAAAGGGGCAATGGGGCCATTCTCAAGTGAAGGAAGACGAACAGAATCGTAGTCAATGGACTCTAAAGTGGATCAGCAGGGCAGGAGATCCTCAGTAGCCTCCGATGATGATTAAGTGCAGGGAATGAGACTTTTCACAACTGCCCTAAAATGTGTCCAAGGATAAAGTAAAACCTTTCCCACTGCCCATGCGGTTCTTGATGTATACAGATGTATTTAGGACAGCTATATTCTAAATGGAAGTGTGGAGCAAATGAAAGGGGGGGGTAAGGGCCCCTATTTTATTCTAAAATGTGAATGGACGATAATGAGGTTGGTAGGTAAAATCCACAGTATGTACTTTAAACCACTACTCGGCAAGGTACATGCAAATCTCCATCAGGCAGATCAAACCTGATTCTAAGAAGGAAAACGCAAGGGTCTCCCAGATGCACGGAGGACAAAACAGAGAAACAAAATGGCAGAG
Organism: Mus pahari; assembly: GCF_900095145.1. Classification (NCBI taxonomy): domain Eukaryota; kingdom Metazoa; phylum Chordata; class Mammalia; order Rodentia; family Muridae; genus Mus; species Mus pahari. Next base: position 49,575,011 of record NC_034606.1, on the reverse strand, counting down.
CAGGAAAGTTAAATCAGCAAACAAAGGCTCCCAAAAGGCAACAGTGTTACGAGGTACAGCTCAGAGGCGCCAGCTTAAATGTCCACTGGCAAAGTGGGTTGGAAAAAAAGACCTAATTCCGGGCTGCGGCAGGAGAGTCAGGTAGAAGGAGGTCGGTATGCTCAGGTGGGACGTAATGGGAGAAATTAGAGGGTGATGACACTACAGATAGAACACCTGGAGCCCGGAGATGAGCCCGCACAGTAGGAGAGCTTTGTAGCAAAGACAAGTGTAGATGTGGAAATCCAGGAGAGAATCGCCATCTTGGCTGCGCTAACACCCTGCGGGAGTGGCAGCCATGATGATGAGTCTAGGAGATAGATGGTGGGTGCAGTGTATAAAGGAGCTGGCTGCCAAGCCTGAGAGCCTGAGTCTGTGCCTGGAACTCACATGGTGGGAAGAGACAAACTTAGTCCTGCAATATTCTCTCATCTTCACACACATGCATGATTTCCCTCTCCCCTCGCCTAGGTACACTCCCTATAACTCCTCATAGTAGCAGAAACGCTTGCCCATTTAAGCCTGACAGCCTGAACTAACAGCCAGAGTCATGTAAGCAAACCCGATGAGGTGGTGTGTATCTGTAACCACGGCATCCGGCAGGGAGATAGGAAGGTGGAGACAGGAGAGTTGCCTAGAAGTGGGGTAGGAAGCACAGAAGAAACAACGAAGCACTGAATCTTGAGACTGCCCTTCCCCCCCATGCATGCTTGCATATATGCAGATACACAGTCTTTAAAACACAGCAAAACTTACTCCCTTACAGTCTGTTAGTCAGCTTTCTGTTACTGTAACAAAAGACCTGAGATAGTCAACGTAAGGAGAGGAAAAGGTCTGTTTGCGCTGGTGGTTTCGAGAACTTCCACGAGTGGTGTGTTGATTACATTGATTTTTTTTGTTTGTGCTGAGACAATACGGCCTCCTGGAAATAAAGTGGGGGATTGATCACTTTGCTGCAGGAAGTGAAAGAGACAGGGAGGAAAGGTGTCTGGTGTGTCACACCACCTTCTAGGGCACATCTCCAGAGATGCAAGGCCCTTCACTGGCGCCAACTCTTAATGCTCCATGTCCTCCCATAGCTGACACCCTCACCTAACCTCTCCAACACTGTAGGAGGCAGAGACCAAGAGGGGTTACACTGGACTGGATCAGCCGTCAGGGTTGGAGGGTGGAATCCACTCCCTGCCTTTTCTAGTCCCTGGTGCCTCCCAACATCCCTTAGCCCGTGGCCTGCCTCATCTTCAAGTGATTACCTCAAGCTTGCCCTCCCCACCCCCCATCACATCCCCCTCTTGTACTGCCAAATCCCCTTCTCTGCTTCAAGGACCTTTGTGATGACATCGCCGGTCACCAGACAGCACAGGTCATTTCCTCACCTCCAGAGGCTCAGCTTCCTGCAAGGTCTTCTGTCCTGTAACACTCGAAGGTTCCTGGAGTGAGATCCTGGGTTTCCTCAAAGACTGTAGCTCAGCCTAGCACATCAAGGTCTGCCTTGGCAGGGTCTTCAGGGTTCACAGCATTAGCCTTTCCCTTCCAGTTCAGTTTCTGCTCATGTTCTTTCATTCTCTCTCTCTCTCTCCTCTCTCTCTCTCTCTCTCTCTCTCTCTCTCTCTCTCTCTCTCTCTCCACTATCAATATCCCCAGAGGTTTCTCCACGCTCGGGTCACGCAAGCCAGGAGCAGGAGCACTTTGATGCAGAGTGCACATAAAGTATGAAGAGGTGTCTTCATGAGGGAGCAGCCATCCATGCAACCAACAGGGGCTACTCACAAAGGTCTAGCCTGGGTATCTGGGGTTAGACAGTGACTTTCTAGCCCAGCCTGCTGGGCTAGGATGCTGTGATGTTAGGAAATTGTGGATGCTGTGATGCTAGGAAATTGTGGTTCTCTTCTGTCCTGGTCAAGGGCTTGATTCTGCAGTGTTCTTGCATGAGCACCTGCCAGGTGCCAGGGAGGATCTGACTCCAAGCTTTACAGCTGTTAGGAAGCCTTGTCTCAAGCCCTGGGCTCCATCTGGCTGTCACTGAGGTGTGCAGGAGGCCAGCTCCCGTGCTGAGAGACTGGTCTCCAAGGAAACAGGCTCAGACAAGTCAACTCTCATCCGCCAGGACTTTTCAGAGAATTAATTTCTAATTTCATTAATTTCTCACATTCTCCTGCTCCCCCCCACCCGTTTCATTAATTTATAAGCTCATCTTTATTATTTGATTTCCTCTGGTATTTTTGCTTCTTTTAGTTCTTTTAGGTGTGTGAACTGGATGCTTAGTTCATTAATTTTCAGCCTCCGTTATTTCTTAATATTCATGGCTCGGGCGTTCTCGGCGCTGCCTGCCTCCCACATGCTTGGAAGTTCTTGTTTCTATTTTCCACTCAAGACAAAATATCTTCTCATTTGCATGGCGTTCCGTTCTGTGACCTGTAGATTATTGAAATGAGCATTTTTAATTCATAGCTATCTTTTTCCTGATTCTTGAACCTAATTACCTTGCACTGAGTGCTTACACATGACATCCTTTGAAGTTTATTGAGTTCTTTTATGGCCAAAATATGGCCAAATTTTGAAAAGGTTCCACGTGTGCCCAGGGATAACGAGCAGTGGGCTGCCATGTGTCGGTTTCTCACGCCCCAATTAGGCCCCGAGTGCTGACGACGCATCGTGAGTCCCCTGCGTCCACAATTGTTTTCAGGCGGCTTCCTATGGCTGTTACTGAGATCTGGCAGTGGGATCCGGGGCAGAGCAGGATCTTCTGGCACGGAAACAATAGAAACAAGGCGAAGCCAAATGTTGTGAACAAGACTAGCAATGCTCTTTAATTAGGGCTTCAGCTTGCAAGCAGAAGGCAGCCAAAGCTGGCCAAGAAGAGGACCAAGCAGCTTACAATAAAAAAAAGAGGGGTGAAGGAGGGGCTAGCTTTTACTGATTTTCTATGGTGGGCTACAATCTGGTAATTTTATGTCAGCTATGGGAATTTTCCTAAGCTGTTTACCCCGCTGAGAGTGCAAGCATCCAGTTTTGAGGTTTGCAGGCAAAGGGGCCGGTGACCTAGCCCAGGAACTTCCAAGTGCCACCTGCGGTTGGTGCCACCATCCGGACCAAACTCCCATGTGCTCTTTCTTCTGGGCCTTGCCATGCTCCTTGGGGAGTGTAGGTGCTAGAGCCAGTGAGAGCACAGAGCGGGGTGGGAGCAACACATGTGTGCACCAACAAGAACATGGGCCAAGTTAACCCTGAATGACAGTTCTGAGCAAAGCATTTCTCAAATGCTGGATGTATTCACCACTTTCCCGCTTGCTGTGACGAAATAGCCCGATCAAAGCAACTTAATGGAGTTGGTTGACTGGGGTTTGTTTGTTTGTCTGTACTTGACACAAACTAGAGTCACCAGGGACAAAAGACCCTCGATTGAGCCACCACCTCCATCAGATTGGCTTGTGTATCTGTGGGGTATCGTCTTAATTTATGGTTGACATGAGCGACACCAGCTCACTATGGGCGGTGACACCCCTGGACTAGTGTGTTAGAAAGCCAGCTGAGCATGTCATGGGGAGAAAGCTGGCAAACCAAACTCCTCCATGGTCTCAGCTTCAGCTCCTGCCTCTGAGTTCCTGCCCTGAGTTTCCTCAGCGATAGGCTACAAGACATAAGCTGAAATAAACTTGAGTTGCTTTCGGTCAGTGTTTTATCACAGTGATAGAAAGCCTACTAGGTTATTGTTCTGCCGTGTCCAGAAGACACTTAAGCCTGGTCCTTGGGCTCTTACAATATTTCCACTTCTCTGTGATGTCCCTCTTTTTCTACAGGTGAAGGGTATTCAATCGAAAAGGCACATTTAGGTTCACACACATGTGGACGGGTGTATGGCTTACTTCTGCTTTTGTAAACTTTTGAGGATCATACTGCTGTGAATATCTGTGTGGAGGCCACCTGCATTTCTGGTTGTGTACTGTATACAGATGACATGCTTAACCCTTGGCAGGGCTGCACTGTTTCCCCAGGAAGTATCATGAACCTTCTTCTGAGTATTACACGGACATGACTTTTCTCCAACTCTTCTTGTTGCTTTCATGATGTCGCCCCCCCTCCCACACTCATGTTGAGGAGACTTGATGCCGGGTAGAGCAGAGACATGGCCTGTGAGAGGCAATTACCTCACAATCACGAGGGCACCATCTTTGCCGATGTGATTAGCACCCACAGCCCCGGGCTTGACAACAGAGGATAGGAACGCTCTTGATCTGCAGCCCTCCCACTGGGAGAGGACATGGCATACCACGCCTGGTATCAGGAGCACAGAGTAACCTCACCAGGTGCCCAGTCCTGCTGATGTGAACCAAAATGCTGTGCTTTGCAGATGAACTATCATCACAAAGGCTCTGCTATAAAATGCCTTGCAAGAGACTAATGAGTTGAAGGCTTAGTCCCCAGTGTGACGGGATCAGAGTGGGGACTCAGGGAAGTGACCTAGTCTTGAGGCTTCTGCCCACACCACCAGATGAATCTACTGATGGCTTCAGACTTTGTTGACACTACTGGAATGTGATGGAAATTAGCAAGAGGACCCTCCTTAAACATCTGGCCGCTGCAGATATGCTTGGTAGATGTATATTGTCAGGGGGTGGGGGAAATGCTTAGCATCTCTGCTCTGCTTCCTAGCCACCATGAGATGCTCACCTCTGTATACTGCCCCTCTCTACCTCACCATACTCCCAAAGAGGCTGGGCCGAAGCCCCTGAAGCCGTGAGCCAAATGAAATCCCTCCCCCCTGAGACTCTTCCTACCGGGTATGTCACTGCGGTGAATGTCTGGCCAGCGGGGAGCCCAGGGATCAAAGGGAGCAGGTGTTGGTAGGGCTTCTCTGATGGTGCCCCTCGGAGCCAGTTTACAGGTAAATGTGGAAAGGTTTAGAGGAGCAGGTTAGAGATGTCCTACAGGGCTGTACCCAGAGCTCCCAAGGGTGACGCCCGAGCTGCAGAGGAAACCCCAGGATGTTGGCGATGCCAGGTACATGGGATATTGGCTGAGGAGTCGCACAGCAGCATGTAGAGCCAACCCAGGATGTGTCTGTGCTGTAGATGGAAGGCTGTGGGGACAGGGCTGCTCAAGCGTGTCAGAGCTCACACCCCACCACCACCATACAGCACGAGGACGCCGTGTCTGCTCTGCTGCGTTTCAGACATTCTCTGCCCTCCTTTGAATGGCCCACTCCCTGCTTATGGGATGGGAAGGTTACTCCCTGCCCTTGTATTTGACACAGCTAAGAGTTTGCTTTGAGTCTCAGAGGACACTTTGATTCTGCTGTTGGAAGGATCTCAGAGCTGTTAAGCCCCTGGGGATTCTGGACGAGGGCGGATTAAGTTCCTTTTGTGATAGGAAGTGGACACGGGCCTTTGAGGGCTAGGGCAGGACGTTGTGATTTGAGGGTGAAGTGTCCCCACCAAGGTTGGAGTGTTGAAGGCAGCTGTGTTCAGAGAAGGGGGGCTTCCAGGAAGTAGCTGAATCCTGAGGGCCTGTCTCAATGGATCAATCTTGATAGATTCTGTACTCTATGACAAGTGTTGGGTAGCTATGAGAACTGGGACTGTGGTGGCTTAGATAAGAATGGCTCTGGGACTGGAGAGATGGCTCAGCAGTTAAGAGCACTGACTGCTCTACTGAAGGTCCTGAGTTCAAATCCCAGCAACCACACAATGGCTCACAACCATCTGAAATGAAATCGAATGCCCTCTTCTGTAGTTGTTTTAACTACAGTGTACTTACATATAATCAATCAATCAATCAATCAATCTTTTTTATAAAAAAGTCTAAAAGAAAAAAGAAAAGAAAAGAAAAGAAAAATAGAGTAACTTTGAGCACTGACCATGAATTAGGCTCTGCCCAATGCCTTGGAGCACAGCTGTGCACAAAACAAAGTCCCTGATCTAGGAAATTTCTTCAAGAAGGATTGGGCGGGGAAAGGGTGTGTAGTGGGGAAATAGGCACTCTACCATGACCGTACTGAAATGTTCGATGGGTTACAAATGCCATAAGAAAATGCCCTGTTGGCAGGTGCAGCAGGGAGGGCAGGAGATTGTATGCAGGGTCCAAGCTTAGCAGAGACTTCATCAAATGGGAGAGAGTGAACCCGGAGGGCTCTGTGGGGAATCTGTGACAGAACTCTGGTGCATTTAGGGAACTGGTTAAGCAACTTGGACAAAAAGCGTGGAAGGGTGTTGATCCAGAGGCTAGATTTTTCTATTGGCGTGTGTGTGTGTGTGTGTGTGTGTGTGTGTGTGTGTGCACGCGTGCGCTTCGTATATGATGGGGTCATGCCCTGACAAGCCCAATGTGAACTATAAATGGATCAAATCTCCTTAGCCCATCAAGGAACAAAGCATAAGGGATATGGGGGGCACTGGCTGTGCTTGTGGGACTCCAGGAAAGCTATAGCTGGCTAAAGGGAAGATGCTGAACCCCAGATCCCTAGCCCCTAAACCCACCAAACCTCGGAAGCGTGGCTTCTACTGAATACACACTGCTCCCTCACCCTGCAAAGTCAATGCCTCCCAAGTGGAAGCATTCAAAGTCAAGGACCACCTATAATCATTTTTAAATGAAATATGGGCATGGTTGTCACCCACTATGGAGACTGGCTTGCACACAGAACTTGTGAGCAGATGTGTGGATATCAGTCCGTGTGCCCCAGCACCTCCTCTCTGAGTGTCAGCCACTTAAGCTGCTGGGGGCGGTGTGGGAGCTGGTGGTGGACACAGACACCTTTCCCTTCCTCTCAGGTCAGATCCTTAGGAGTGAGCTTTGACGTCCAAGAGCGTGCCAGCTATGTGGTATGGTACCAGCCCTGGACCCAGCCCCACAGGTAGGCACTGCTGCAGGGCTTCAGTCAATTCCATCCCTTTCCTGGGTTTAAAAGCAGACCATAATGAGCAGTGCTGGGTAGCACACACCTTTAATCCCAGTACTCAAGAGTTCAAGGCCAGTCTTGTCTACATCATGAGTCTGAGGCCAGTCTGGGATACATAGTAAGACCCTGCCTCATAACCACAACAAAACAACACCACCACAAAACAAAACAGACCACAAAGATGTAGTAGTGTGTTGATACCAGAAGCAGACAAGAATGCAAATGGTGTCCCAGGGCTGTCTGCCCCTGGCTGCGAACCCGGAGACCAAAACCCATATGCATTTAGAAGGAAGGCTGAAATGCTGGGAAGGTGATTCATCTCGGGGACCGAATCAGGATGAAGAGAGGCAGAGTCCTGAGGCTGCTTCGAGCCTCTTGCAGAGACAGCCACGAGGGGGACATCGCCAGCTGCTGGCTCCAGGACTGCCCGTCCATCACTGTCCACGGACAGATCCACATGGGACCTGCAGCGGCAGTCAAGAGATGAATGGAAAATTCTGGAATATAATTAAGGTAATGGCAGTCCTCCGGCCCCACAGAGTTTAATTTGCAGAAGGAACAATTCAATTCGGGGCTGTTTATCACCCCGTGGAGGCTGGTTACGCTGAGATAACAGAGAGGCTGTTGTGTGGTTTGAACAGTGATCCGTCTTCAAGGATCTCACAGCGCTGTTACGGAGACGTGTGGGGAAATGAGCAGCCTGCCGACGCCTGGCATGGAGCTCTCCGGGTGATGCTCTGGCCGTGCCAGTGAGCTTCGAGGTTCCCTAGACTCAAACCCACTCTTGAAGCTGGGTGTGAGGGCTCTTGGGCATGGAGGCTTCTAAGGGTAACACTGCTGGGTGTGAGAGGCTCCTGGGGTGTGTGAAGACTCCTGGATGTGAGTGCATTAGAGTGTGAGCCTCTTGGGTGTGAGGGCTCCTGGATCTGTGGCCTCCTGGGTCTGAGGCCCCTGAGGTATGAACCTCTGAGTTGTGAGGGCTCCTGGGATGTCTGTGAGTGAGGCTAGCTGGGTGTGAAAATGACACTCCCGCCCTGGCCCTGAGAATAAAGCAGTTTCCTTGCCCCCTCTCCCCACCCACTCCCACCTCCCAGATGGACACAAATGGTCAAGAGGAAGATGAGAGTTAGGTGCTGACTAGCACTTCAGTATAGTCCACCCCTAGCCACCCAACATTCCTACGGTTTCTCCTTCCTTCCAAGAACAGCCAAAGCTGCCCATGCCCACATAAAGATAATGATTCTGACCCAAAGAGAGAGACCAGCGTCAGTGCCAGGCCTGCGGCTGGCTCCAGGCTCACTATCCCAGGGACCTTGGCAGCCCTTCCCTCTGGGCTGGAAGGACTTTTGCAGCGTGTAAAGGAGAACTATAGGAAAGTGTAAGAACTGTAAAGAAATCGACGTCCAAGGCTGACATGGCCCTCGGAATGGTGCCTGCAAGGTTTTCAATGGTTTTCAATGTCATTAGGTCCCACCATCCCATCTGTCTGTGATTCTCTCAAAGGACAGTGGGGGTTCTCCTGGATCATGTGACCAGATCTAAACCCATCAGTGTGTTCCATCTTTCTGGCCTTGGAATTGGTTCATATTGGGAATTTTACCTGTAGTGGGTGCAGACTCTATGGTACTGAGAATCTTTTCAAGAGCACTGGGCAGAGAGACCCCGTCCTCGGGAGGGATAGGAAAAAAGGCCTCTTGCTCTGAGTTTTCCCAACAGTGCCCTCCACTGACTCTCTGAGCTGCATGTGCCCTTGTTGATATGCAGAGTTAAGTCGAATGCAATTAAGTTTTGAGTCCCCGTGGGTGGCCTGTCTAGACTCTTTCAGATTGTATGAAAGAGACCCAATTCAAACTAACTTAAGAGGAAAATAGACTTCTCAGTGGCGCCTCTGCCTGGAGTGGGGAGGGCACGGATGTCTCACAGGAGGAATGACAGTTCAGCTTTAGCCGGGCCCTACTGTGTGCAGTCCAGCTCAGCGGCAGTCTGTCTATTCCTCTCCTCTGTGGCTGGCTCTGAGCCGAGGCTGCTTGGCAAGATGATTCTAGGTCTTAGAGGGCGCTCAAGGCTAAGTGTTACAGGACTGTAGCACCCAGGCCCCAGTGAAGGAGCAGTCAAGACTGCCCAGGCTGTGCCTCAGGCTGGCAAGAGTGTGGGCTGGAACAGCACAGCCACCACCTCTGGCTGCCTGCTGCTGTCTCCCTCCAATTAAAGGCAGCATCAGTGATGGGCCAGGAAACTGATTAATAAGTTGAAGTTGGGGGAGGTAACCTTAGGGTGGCTCTCTTTCCCAGAACAGATCCAATTAACCGAACCCCCCACTGTGGCCCTCATGAGGTGAGCACACAGACTGTGGCTATGGGCATGGGGCAGGAAGGTGTCACAGTTCCTAGGCATAGCCACAAACTCTGGTAGGGCCAATGTGACCTCTCTTGATTGATGTAATAGGCTCATTGACAAGGGGGCATTGGTCCCTGGCACCTGGATGAGGTCTCTGAGGGTAGATGTGTGGGCAGAGGGAGACTAGAGGAGAGAGAGCTCAGGAGGTACCATTCTAGGGCCACCATTCTAGGTCCACACTGTGGTACCCAGCATCCTCTCCATGGTCCACACTGTGGTACCCAGCATCCTCTCCATGGTCCACACTGTGGTACCCAGCATCCTCTCCATGAGTCACACTGTGGTACCCAGCATCCTCTCCATGAGTCACACTGTGGTACCCAGCATCCTCTCCATGAGGCAAACTGTGATACCCAGCATCCTCTCCATGAGCCACACTGTGGTACCCAGCACACTCCAGGAACATAGAGGGACAGATGGCAGGAGCAGAGGTCCCTGTTCCTGCCAGCCTTTGCCCTCCAACACAAACACACTAAGGTGCTCGAAGAAAATTATACAGCCTCTACTAGGCCACTGTCCTTCCCCACCCAGGTTAAGTGTCTGGGAGACTATAACAGCAGCCTTATCTAAGGGGCCAGTATTTAATACTCCTATAGGGGTTTGCCAACAACAACCTGACTTTCTTACACTCGGTCCCACCTCTTAATGTTCTAGGACCTCCCAGCAATGCCAGGGGCTGACCACCAAGGTACTAAACCATGGGCCTTTAGGGTACATTCTAACCACACACTGCAGCCCTCCGTATCTTTCAGTGTTGGAAGCCCCATGCCTCGTTTAGCCTCTGCTACCATCCACTGTGAAATCCCCAGAATCTAGAGCCAAGCACGCCCCCTCTTTTCTTCTTGCTCTGGCTGCAGCAGGTTGTTCGGGAACGGATGCACGGGACCCTTGTTCTGGAGGTAGTCACTCTCCCTGCTTGGATAGTGATGTTCCTCACACCAATAACTAATGTCTGAGTAATGGCAAATCAGAATGGGACCAACCTCCTTCACAACACATGCAGCTAACCCAGGGTATAGCAGTCACACGGCACCAGCATGGCCCGGCAACATGAATATAAGCTTTCCAGTCTCACAATTATATCTGGCAAAGACCGATTCACAATCAAGGACTAGTGAATGAACAATGGGTGACAGTGCCACCCACCTCTCACCTCAGCACTCAGGGGACCGGAAGAGGAAAATCACAAGCTTAAAGCTAGCCTGGGCTATATAGTAAGACCCTGTCTCACAAAACCAGAACAACAAATGAATGAGCTGATAGATGATGAATATTGGGGCTGGGGGTGGGATCTTGGGTCCCAGGCTGCTTCCTGACTCTGGGCAAGGGGTTCCGTGTCTTCAGGGCCGAGCTTGCCCTTCAGTGAAGTGGGCACAGCAATACCTGTTGTGTAAAAACATCTTGACAGGTAACAAGCTCAATACAGAGCTTAGGAGGGAGCCTGGCACTTAGTAGGGATACAGTGTTTCCCTACTTTAACCTAATCCAAGGAGGGTTTGGCTTCCTGACTCTTGTGCAGTGATTCGATTGGCAGGGACTAGTCACTGGTGGACGGAATCAGAAACAACATTCTCGCCCAGACAGAGAACCATCGCAGTCTAGAACAGTGCTTGTCCCCACACCGGAAAAGGTCACTCCGTGACTGTCTCTCATGCATCTGTGACTCACTGCTGTCCCTATATGTTCCAGCCTGTCCTCAGAGTGGGTGGTTAATTCCTGGGACTGGGACAGGGCAGCTGGACAAGACTGTAACTATAATGGCAGAAGCTGGCCCTCTGGCCCTCTGGCCCTCTCCAGACACTTGATCTGGGGAGAGAAAGGTGGTGGCCTGGCAGAGGCAGTGTGATTTCCTTCTGCATGTCAGCATCCTTGTGCTGCAGGGGCAGAGGCTGGCGTGAGCAGGGGCCTCTGCTCCTGTTGTCTGTGCCTGTGTATTCCTGGAGGGTGGTGTGCCCTGCCGATGTACCCTGCTGCTGCAGGGGGCAGAGGTCAGGTCTGACTCACAGGTGCCCTTCCTGACTCCTGACTCTTTTTTGGTTATATCTATTTCCCTGTCCGGTGCATGCTGATGCTACATTGGCTTGCCAGCCAGTGACATGAGACCCTGGTGTGCTGATGTGGGAGTGACCAGCCTTACTCTCGTCCCATCCCATTCTGCTAAGTCCACATGTCCCTAGCCAGCAAGCCTGGACATCGGCTTCAGGGCAAATGCAGGTGAGTGAAGCGGGAACATCAGCATCTGCCTGCTTCTCCCCATTCGGGGTGACTTCACGGATTGTGGGGTCAACAAGGAGGCACAAGAGGGTGTGTCCAAGTTTAAGAGCAAACTGACCCCAAGCAATGCTCTGGAAGTCAGGATCACAATGTGCGAACTGATGTAGAAAAAATGCTGTCTGTAGCATGGTGCTGGGCAGACTCTTGGGCGTGGAGACAGGTCGGCTAGCCGATAGACAAAGCTGGACATAGAGACAGGTCAACTAGTCGATAGACAGAGCTGGGCATGGAGACAGGTTGGCCAGCTGATAGACAGAGCAGATCTGGAGGTGATGGGGTAACTGCTTGTGCAGCGTCCCACAAGGACTCCAAGCTTCACATGAGCCTAGCACTTTCAGGTTGTCCCTTCTTTTCTCCAGGGCTCAGCCTGTGCACACTGACTTACCTCTGTGTTTTATAAAGGGACAAAGTTCAGAGAATAGGTCAGTCAGTTTCAAGCCAAGTAAGTCAGCTTAGCAGGACCCCGACTGGGGCAGCTCACCCAGGTGACCACCCCATTCTTGTACTTGTGGTGGCAGGTCACTGAGATTCAGCTGATCAGGCTGGTCTGGCTTGGTGACAGTTTAGGCTGAAGTCCTGGGGCTGGGCTATCCCAGGTAGGCCTTCTCCTGGCTGGTCACTAGGGTATATAAGCTATTAGGCCATCCTAAAGCCCAGTGTCTCTCTTAGAGCTATGACTAATCTAGCTGAGTAGGAACCGAGTCTGAGAGGGGCAAAGATTGTTCCCCCCCCCCCGAAGCTCACAGCATGGGTCACACGGGGGTCTGTGACATCCCTCATACGTTCCTGTCCTCCCTGGGTCTGTTTTGTCCTGTGAAGCGGAAGCCTATGTAACTTAGATGACTTGGCTTAGTGGGAGAAATGGGTAACTCGGGGAGCCCTGGGGATGGTGTTTGCCACCCCAAAGGGTTTAGGAGACCCTGATTGAACCCAGAGTGTTTATACAGATTCTTCAAATCAGTAAAATCGCACCGCTTCCCCCACCCCCTCAGCAGCCCCAAGGGTCTTATTCTTTTCTCCATTATGCAAATGAGCAGTTTTGGCTCAGAGACTTTCACTCATCCTCCAAGGTCACGCTGCCTAGAGGATGCTCCCAGGATGGCCTGAATGTAGAGGGGTGCCGACCACCCCACCCCAAGCAATCTCCACCTCCAGGCACCGGCTTAGGAGACCAGGTCTGACTGGGCATGGGTAAGCAGAGACAGGAGGCCAGCTCCCTCTGTAGGGCCAGACAGATCTTGGTTTGGATGCCTTCCATGCTCCTGGGAACATGTGAGTCAGAGGCCTAGGAGACAGATGTGCAGACCAGGCTCCAGAGAGTTGGTGTGGTGGGGACTGCTTATGGATACACGGGTACAGCAAGAAGACAACTGCAGTCACCCATCCTCACACAGTCACACAAGCCACCTACTGTAGGTCCCTGGTACCTGCTCCAAAGCTAGGGAGTCTCAGGAGGTATAAACTTAGATTCCATGCTAGACAGCTCTGAGAATCCTAAATAGGCTCCTAGGGAATGTCTGTCTCAGTTTATCTTCCTACCTGTGATGGGAAGCTACTGCCTTTTAAGCCAAGTCCTCCCAATACCAGCTGTCTCTGCCTTTGAAAAAGGCTGGAGAGATGGCTCAGCGGTTAAGAGCACTGACTGCTCTTCCAGAGGTCCTGAGTTCAATTCCCAGCAACCACTTGGTGACTCACAACCATCTGTAATGGGATCTGATGCCCTCTTCTGGTATGTCTGAAAACAGCTACAGTGTATTCAGGCAGAGGCAGGTGGATGTCTTGAGTTCGAGGCCAGCCTGGTCTACAACGTGAGTTCCGGGACAGCCAGGGCTACACAGAGAAACCCTGTCTCGAAAAAAACAACAACAACAAACCAAATATTATTTTTAAAGAAGAAGAGTCCCTCTTTCATCTCCCTATGTCTCTCCCTCTTTTCTACCCTCCCTCTATTCCTTCCTGCTTTTCTCTTTTCTTTAGTTCTGTTGTGTTTTCTTGGTCTCTTGGTTCCTTGATTGGTTTTGCTGTACAGACAACCCTCCCCTCCCCCAGGCAGGGCCTGGTGGCACATACCTATAACTCTGAGAAGCTGAGGCAGGAGGATTACAACTTCAAAGCCATCTTGGGCTATATAAGGACACACTCTCAAACCAACCAACCTTCCCAAACAGGGATCCCAGACCTTGGCACCTGTCTCTGGGGAGACAGTGGGATGATAGTTTGATCATCCTATATTCACTGGATAATGGCACATTGCTTCCCAGAGTAATTACACCAATTTATACAATTACCGACTTATTAATTTCTTTATTCTTTTCCAAATCTGCTCAATTATTTCTGCCATGGCTGGCTCCTGACTCCTATTATTTTAATCCCCCTCCTTTGATGTCTCTTTAATCCCATTAAGCATTTATTTTATATTTATTGTCTAGAAATTTTACTATCTGAAGACCTTCTGGGTTTAGCCCAGCCACTCCAGGGCTTTGCCGGATCTCACTCACGTGCCCGGTTCCCTTGTTTAGTGGCTCGCCTGTCCAGGACCCATTGTCCTCAGAAGCCCACCCCAGATCCTGCAGATGGCTTGCACTTGTCTGTGAGAAGCCAGAGGGAACCATTTCAATCCAAGATCTAGGCCTGAGGCATTGCAGAGCCTTGTCAAGTGTGCTGGCTTGCTGACATTTGTGTGGCTGTGGCTTCCAGGGGTTCCCTCTACCCTGCACCCTCATGAGTACACATGCACTTGCATGTGCACACACACACACACACACACACACACGCACACGCACACGCGCACGCACACACACACACAGTATCATGGAAGTCTTTGTAGTCCTGGGATCCAGGCTACATCATCTGTTGTTATCCAGGGTATCTGAGGCTTAGGTAGTGACAGATACAAGATACTTGCTGGGCACCGAGGGGTGACAATTTACTCCCTATTACACACACTGTCCTGAACACCTTATCAGTGGTTGTATACATGGCATTCATGTTCTCAGCAGTCTTATGAAGTCAGTCTCCTCTTGCCCTGCCTTTTACAGTAACAGGAACGGAGGTCATGGGGACACAGAGGCCGACCCAGGACACCCCTTCCCCAGCCCCAGCAGACTCCTTTGCTCCTGTGCCCTCAGCCTTTGGCCTGAGCCTAAGGAGGGCTAGTGCTGGCTTTTCTGCTTTATTATTCAGGCTCTGGGGCACAGGAGCCTGAATTCTCCCAATGTAGGACTCGCCACAAGGCTGCCTCAGATGCTACACAGTGTCCCTGGTGAAGCAAGCTTGTCCCTGATTATAGCCACCAAGCTACCTTTGCCTTAGGGACAGCGAGGGTGAGGGCAGCAGAAGGGTAATGTCACTTTGGCTTGTCCAACTGAAGACACCAATGGCATTCTAAGAACAAAGGAAGAAAATACAAATCCCTTTTCCAGAACAGCTAGAGGGCAGGGACAGTGCCTCTGCTTTGCCCGTAAGCTTGCTTTGCCAGTTGGGCCTGGAAAGATGCTATTGAGGTCTATCGGGTTGCCAGCTGCAGGAGACACGCCGCAACATTTGGGGAACAGTCACTGGCCTAGAACTCTCCCAAGAGGTAGAACCTTTGTTCTCAACAACTACCCAGTGTCTTGTCCCATACAGCTGATGTCAGGGTGAGAAGCAGGCCCTCCACCCTGCTGCTCTCTGCCTCAGCCCACACTAACAATCACGCCTGGATCTTTCTGTGATTTCTGTGTCTCAAGCTGAGTGACCCCAGGAAGTGATCCAGAGAAGTCAGGCCTGGGCCCTGCTTTGTAGCAGCACCCAGCGTGGTAGAGGCCCGGACATGAATGCGGCATGGTGGTCGAGCTTGAGGTTGGTAAGGGGCTTCCAGAGTGGGCCTGTCATTTCGGCTGTACCTCCAGAGTCAGCTCAGGTATCGCTTCCTCCAGGAAGCCTTCCCCAGTTTTACCTGGGAATTTGCCAGGACAGATGGCCATGCCATTTCCCACACTGCTAGATCTATTAGTCAGTCAGGGTTCTGGGAGGGCAGGGACCACCCACCCCTCAGTGGAAAGACACCCAGCATTCCACAGGGGGTGTGGGGGCTCAGCCGCTCACACAGTTCAGCCTCTCCTGGCCTCTGTGCTCATCTGTAAGTGGGTCACAGGCCCCCAGTCGTCACTCTGTTGGGATTAAGTGGGCAGCAGAGGCTGAGGGCTGCGAGCAGAGCCAATGCTTGGAACAGGTTAGGAAATTTCCTTTTCTCCATCGGCGCCTGGCTCGGAGCCTGGGCTGCACAGACAGTGGTGGGATTAACATGTTACTGACAACCCCACTAATTATCTCTTGTGTTATCCTGGTACAACCTTGCTCTCTCTCTGCTCAGTGCGCCTGCGGAGGCAGAACCGGTGCATCCCGGCATCTGGCATGTCCCGAGTAGACTGGGATGGCCAACGCTGGGAGCAGCTGTTGTGTGTGGCCTGGAGATCATCCGTGGTCCTGGGTGATGAAGGTGATGGAGCTGTGACAGAAGCCTCGGTGGGTCCAGATGATGCCTGGCTACACTGAGGATGGCCTCCCTAGAATATTTTAATCAGAGGTATCTTTGTTGGGCAGGAGGGCATGGGAGCTATATTGCTTGCACTCAAGTGAAGACACAGTTGACTGGGTCTGCTCCCAGCTTCATCCAGAAAAGATGCTTGTCCAAGGTCACTCACTCTCCAGCAAAGCCAGCCTGACTTTGGATTGGCTGGGTACACATGGATTGTCTCCTGGCCTTGTCCTCAGGAGGGGCCCTGAGGAGCTTCAGAAGAGTCCCAATGCCCAGTGTGTATGTGTGTGTGTGTATGTGGGGTGTGCATGGTGTCTGTGGTGTGTGTATGGTGTGTATGTGTGTGGTGTGTGTGAGGTGTGCACAGTGTGTGTAGTGTGCATAGTGTGTGTGTGTGGTGTTCATGGTGTGTGTCTATGTGGCATGTGTATGATGTGTGTGTGTGTGTGAGGTGTGCACAGTGTATGTAGTGTGTATAGTGTGTGTGTGTGTGTGTGTGTGTGTGTGTGGTGTTCATGGTGTGTGTCTATGTGGCATGTGTATGATGTGTGTGTGTGTGTGTGTGTGTGTGTGTGTGTGTGTGTATGACGTGTGTTTGTGCATACTTTGTGTGTACTTACCTGTGTGGACTGGTGACACCACCTCCTTTTTCGGGTAGGTGTGTGTGCATGGTATGTGTGTGCATGGTATGTGTGTGGATGGTATGTGTGTGGATGGTATGTGTGTGCATGGCA
>NC_034606.1:49551003-49558013 GCF_900095145.1 Mus pahari | reverse complement strand
ATGGTATGTGTGTGCATGGCATGTGTGTGGATGGTATGGTGCTGGTCCGTATGCATTAAACCCATCTCCACTGAGGTAAAGTCTTTCACAGCTTCCTTGTTTTAGCAACCGCTCTCTTCCTTAGGCACCTGCCTTTTCAGGATTAAAGTTTGGGCCTCAGGCGACCAGAGCCCCCTGTGTGTCCCAGGGCCCAGGGTCCTGGTAGATTTAGGACAGCTTGGTCCATCCGAGGCTGAGCAACTCTACCTCACGGTCTCCAGAGAGGCTTGGGTTTCAGGGAGCCTCTAGACTTCTCTGTGATCCTGGACCCCACTTCCCCAGCCCCAGTGAGAGGGAAGGAAGACTGCAGAGAGCCAACCCCCCACCAATCCTCAAGTCTCCAGGGCTAGAAGGGAATTTTCTGGTCCCCATCACAGAGCTGTCTCCTTCAAAGCCGAGTCAGCTAAGTGTCTTTCTATCTTCTGCCCCCACACCTTTCCTCATTTGCTTCCTCTTGGTCTCCTCCCCTCCCTCCCTCTCCTTCCTTCTCTACCACTTCCCCTTCCTCCTCCTCCTTCTCTCTGCACCCCTTATCCCCCTCCACCCTTGTCTGCCTCCCTCCTCCATCCTCTCCCTCCTTCCCCACATTTATTCCCTTCCTGTCTGCATCCCCTCTCCCCTCCCACGTGCTCTCTCCTCCCGCATCCTTCATTTATTCTCTCCTCCCTTCCTCCCTGACCCTCCTCTCCTTCCCCACTTACTCCTTCCACCACCATCTCTTTCCTTCCTCCCTGCATCCCCCTCCTCCCCACCTGCTCCCTCCTCCTCCCTGTCTTTCCTCCCCCTTTCCCTGTGCTATGTGCAGATGACAGTCCTTGGCACCCGCTCCCTCGGGGCTCACCAGCACTCGGCTCGTCTTTAGCTGTCCAGGCTGTGTGAACAGGCAGAGGAGACCACTTCACCTGCTTGCCACCTCAGGGTTCTCTGGGTGGTTGCACCCCCTGCCCCGTCACCTGCCTCACAAAGCCACTGTGGTGAGAAGCACCCAGTGAGGTGGCTCAGAGAGAGAGAGGTGGGAGCACAGATCCAGTTTGCAGTGAATGAAACCAGCAGACTCCTGGTGGACGGTATGGCCTCCTGTATCCGTTCTTGGTCTGGAGGCTGAATCACTATTTATGGGATTGGTGTTTACCTGCGTGGAACATGAGCACCTGAGGGGACACACACACACACAAGCACACATGTACACATGCATTCAGACGTGTATGCACATAAACACACGTGCATGCACACACACACACACACACACACACACACACACACACACACACACGCAGCCATGCTAAGAGGGCAGAGGAGAGATAGGGACAGGAAGATGGGGGATGCATCTCTGAGAAGTGACCTTATAGTTGGGCTTGGACAGAGAAAACATGCTCACCCTCAGAGGCAGGACAAGCACTCAGGCCCCATGTGCAGAGAGGACCGTGTGGCCAAGAGGGTGGCATCTACATACAGAGAAAAAACCATCGCATGGGTGAGGTGGATGAGTGTTCGAGGGGATGAGGGGATGGTAGGCTAGATGAGGGGATGGAGGTAGAAGTCCCTTGCAGACAGTCTGTGTCTTTCTTACAACCTGCTGCAGATTGCAAAGGCTGCCCCTACCCCCCAGCCCACCCTAAGATGCTGCGGGAGGTCAGCCCCTCTTATCAACTGGCAAAATTGCCTGGGGCTCTCGAGGCTACTTCAGAGTCGCTCTCCCAGCCCCAGTTACAGGAAAGCAATCACATCACACAAGCTTCCCGGTGTCTTTGAAGAAACCTGAGTGACAGCTCCCAAGTTCTGCACCACCTGACTGGTCAACAGCAGAACAAACGGCCAGAGTGACCACCCTTCTTCCATGGTGCTGCCTGAAAGAGGAGCCTGGTGGCTCAGGATAGAGCGTGACTCCTGATAAAGCACATTCTGCCATTAAACTGCCCAATCCCTCAACTGCATGGCCAAGTGTGTCTCAGGAAATCCCTGGGGCTGGTGAGATGGCTCAGTGGGTAAGAGCACCGACTGCTCTTCTGAAGGTCCTGAGTTCAAATCCCATCAAAACCATCTGATGCCCTCTTCTGGAGTGTCTGAAGACAGCTACAGAGTACTTACATATAATTAATTTTAAAAAATGTTAAAAAAAAAGAAAGAAAGAAAGAAAGAAAGAAAGAAAGAAAGAAAGAAAGAAAGAAAGAAAGAAAGAAAGAAAATCCCAGTAGATCTCAGAAGCCACGGCTGGTGACAGAAGTCAGCGAAAATGAAGGCAACTGGAAGATTGTTCCTTGATGCACAGGGGGCAGAACACACGGCAGGGAGAGGCAAATACCCAGGCTCTCTCACCGACCCTAGTTTCTCAGCTATGGTCTGAAAAGATCAAGTTGGCTTATGGGAATATCTGTAGGGTAATTGTCTTAAATAAACTAATTGGTGTGAGAAGACCCAGCCTACTGTGAGTGGCGCCATTCCCTAAACAGTGGGTTCTAAACTGTACAAATGGGTGTACTAGCTCAGTTGTATGCCAACCTAATACAATCAAGAGAATCGCTTGGGAAGAGGGAATCTTAACTGAGAAAATGCTCCATCAGATTGGCTTGTGGTGCTTTCTCATTCCCTCTCCCCTCTCTCCCTCTCTCCCTCTCTCTCTTTTTTTATGATTGATGTATCCAGGACACTAAGGGTAGTTCCACCCTTGGAGTAGTTGTTAGTGTTCCTTCCAGACTCCACCCTACTGTTACCTGACAACAGCCAGGTAGGCCTGGCTTACTATAAAAGGGACTGTTTGCACCCTCCCCTCTCTTATTCTCTCTGACTCTCTTCTCTCCCTGACACCTTTCTTCCTCCTCTCTTCACATCCCCACCCCCAGCTTGTTCCTGGCCAGCAGTGGCAGCAGTGACTTCTTCTGCTTCTGCTTCTGCTTCTCCTTCTCCTTCTCCTTCCCCCTCCCCCTCCTCCTCCTCCTCCTTCTCCTCCTCCTCCCTCTCTCTCCTTCTCTGTCTCTACTCCATTCTCAACTCCCCTTCCCATACCCTAAATAAACTCTATTCTACAATATACCCATTGCATGGCTGGTACCTCAGTGGGAAGGGATGCCTCAGCACAGGACCACCGAGGCACCCCTCTTACCTCACCATACCTGGCTCTGTCAAACACATCTTGGTCTCTCCTTCTCCTTCACTTTCGCCTTCTTCTCCTTCTCCTTCTCCTTCTCCTTCTCCTTCTCCCTCTCCTCCTCCTCCTCCTCATCATCATCATCATCATCATCATCATCTTTTTCTTCTTCTTCTTCTTCTTCTTCTTCTTCTTCTTCTTCTTCTTCTTCTTCTTCTTCTTCTTCNCTTCCTCTTCCTCTTCCTCTTCTTCTTCTTCTTCTTCTTCTTCTTCTTCTTCTTCTTCTTCTTCTTCTTCTTCTTCTTCTTCTTCTAAAAAACAGAACAGTAGTAGTCCTGAGTGGTATAAGAGAGCAGGCCGAGTAAGCCATGAACAAGCCAGGAAGCAGCACTCCTCCAGTCCCCTGCATCAGTTCCTGTCTCCAGGTTCCTGCCTTGAGTTCCTGCCCTGACTCCCCTGTATGAATGTTACAAGTTGTAAGATGAAATAAACCTTTTCTCTCCTGCCTTAGTTTGCTTTTCATGGCTGTGATAAAACCCCATGACCAGAAGCAAGTTGAGGAGGAAAGGGCTTATCTGGCTTCTAACTCTCAGGTCACACTTCATCACTGAGGGAAGGAAAGGCAAGAACTTAAGGCAGGAACCTGGAAGTAGGAGGTGATGCAGAGGCTGTTGGAGGAGTGCTGCTTACTGGCTTGCTCTCTGTGGCTTGCTTGCTTTTCTCACCTAGGACCACCTGCCCAGGGGTGGCACAGCTCCCACTGAGCTGAGCCCTCCCACTGGAATCGCTGATCAAGACAAGACCTGCAGGCCATTCTTATGAAGGTATTGTTTTTCAAGAGAGGACTCCTCTTCCCAAATGACGCTAACCCAAACTAGCCAGCACACTCCCCAAGTTGTTTTTGGTCTCATGGTGTTTTGTCTCAGCAATAGAAACCCTAATGAAATTAATTCATGGGTTAATCCAGCTGAGAGCAAGTGACTGAGAATCACCCAGTCACCTCCTCTCTCTTGCTTCTGACTGTCGATGTGATGTGGACCACCCTTTGATGTTCCTGACAGGAAAGAAGACAGGAAAGGCCTGGTAGGGGTGGCTGCTGAGCCAGTGCAAGGAAGGGATAGAGGTCAGAGGTTGGAGGTCAAGTTAGAGGGGCCAGCTTGGCATCTGTGAGGCTGGATACAAGGGAAGTAGGAGTCCCGGTCTGGGGGCTCAACCTTGATACGTCTGGTCTGATTCCTTTTCTGATGAATGGACGTCACCGCATCTGGCTCATCCCTTCTTTCTGGAAAATCAGCATGGTACTAGACAGCTCTCAAGCAATCCCCTAGAGAACTCACTAGGCCTTACCCAAGTCCTCATTGATCCCGTCATCCTGATACACTCAGTCCTGGTTTGCCAGTGCGGGGGTCGAGGCACTGTGGGTTGGTGGGATGGGATGGCCAGCCTGGGGCCAGCCTTCTGTTCCCTAAGCCTTTCCAGGTGTCCTTGTCTTACCCTCCACCTAGCCCTGCCTGCTCACTTGCTTAGGGTCCCTTAGCCCTGGGGATCTGAGGGGTCCTCACTGCAGAGCTGATGTCTGACAGGGCAGGTAAATCGCCACCTGCTCTCGCTCTGCAGCCTGTCACTTCCAATTTAGTCATAGCCTGGCTAAAAAATGTCACTGCCGTGAAGCCACTTCCTTCCACTGAGCCACCACAGGAATGTGACTTGCTCCTCTGCCAACTGTTAGGTGTCCTCCCAGTAAGCCAGTCTGGGCCACCATGCTAGGCACAGGATGGCAGCGTGGCCTCTCAGACACTGTGTGATACCACCCCCCCCCCCAATCAGGGCTACTTCCTTCGGCCTCTGTGTTCATCAGTGCAAAGCAGGTTGACAGACACCCCTTCCCCACTTGCTCTGGATAGCACAGGGGTTAAGGACTTCTGGAACTCTTCACAGTCATCCACTAATACCTGACAGGGCCACCTGGCTGTCACTCACCAGCTAAAATGGAGTTCCAGTCCACAGCCTCCCTTCCTAGCTCTGCCAGAGTCCACTCTCACCCAAGCCAGAATCTACTGAACAAAACTTATCCAGTTGAAAACCTTGGCAAGGGCCAGAAACTTCTGGAAGCAGAGCTTGGGCCTCTGCGGCCAGGTCAACATCCACATCCTCCCATATCTAGGAGGGGTAGCCCTGATTGTGGGGGAGGGTACTTCAGCCTCCCCATTCCAGCCTCTTGCAGTTCCAAGCCTGACTGGCCGCCTGAGGTGGCAACTCAGCAAAGCTGAGCCCAGATGTCTCAGCACTGGCCCAGTCTCCTTATCTCAGAGTCTTAAGTGGAGCCTAGAGTTATCCCGTGGAGGGGCAGAAGCTGCCGGTCTTCTCTGGGAGCTGAAGTGTGTCATTCAGAAAGTGCAGAATGTATATAGTAGGCTCTGAGCAGGTGTGGGGTGCGGGTACAGTAACTGAAACTACTTAGAAAGTGCCTTCTGGCCGGGCGTGGTGGCGCACACCTTTAATCCCAGCACTCAGGAGGCAGAGGCAGGCGGATTTCTGAGTTTGAGGCCAGCCTGATCTACAGAGTTAGTTCCAGGACAGCCAGGGCTACACAGAGAAACCCTGTCTCCCCACCCCCCACCCCCCAAAAAAAGGTGCCTTCTGTATTCAACCCCATTCAGCTTTCACAGAGTATCTCGCTATGACAGGCTGCTAGCTTCCATTCTAGTTCTGGGGCCACAGCCAGGGCAGACAATGCCTCTGTGGTACCCAGAGCTCCTTCTTCGGTGGTACCCGGCATGTTCTCTGGTGCTCAGCTGGGGCTATGGAGTGATGAATGCCAGTGAGAGCTGAACCTGGTCAAGCACTGATGCTGTTTAAGCACGGTGAGTCGGCCTCTCGGGAGGAACGGATCCCAGAGCCCGTTGTGACATGGGGGAGGGGCTGGATGCTCCATCCCAGGTGCATAGTGAATTCAAGGCCAAAGTGAGAAATAAGAGATCCTGTCTCGAAAAAATAAAGAATAAAAAAATAAAAAATAAAAAACAAAAAAACAAAAACAATAAAAATGGGTCACAAAAGGACCAACATGGAATGATTCTCCATTCATGGGTCCCCCAGAGTCACTCAGTTCACAGAGACTACATGCAGAGGGAGGCTTCTGGGACTGGGCTCCCAGATACTGACTTGGTTTTTGCAGACTGAAGACAGTTCCGGGGCTGCACAGCTGCATGTAAGACTCAATATGATGGAAATGCTCAAAGCCACGTGTTTGCCATATGTGTGTCTTACCACAAAAGTAAATTAAAGGAGGGGCTGGAGAGATGGCTCTGTGGATAAAAGCACTGACTGCTCTTATAGAGGACATGGGTTTGATTCCCAGCACCCTCACAATGGCTCACAGTTGTTTGGAACTCTAATCCCAGGGGATCTGATGCCCTCTTGTGGCCTGCGCATGGTAAACAGATGTACATGCCACCCAAACACCCATATATATAAAATCATTTTAAAATTAAAAATAATCTAATTAATAATCTAATCTAATGGTTCAGCCAAGTAGTGCTTGCCCCACAAGCATAAAGACCCAAGTTTGATCCTCAGAACCCAGATAAAAAAGAGAAGCTGGGGTTCATTGATGGGATTCCCGGGGTTCACTAGCGAGCCATCTTATCTGAATTGGTAAGCTGGGGAGTGGGGGGAGGGAATGAGAGTTCCTGTGTCTAAAAACAAGGCAGCTGTGCCCAAAGAACTCAAGATTATTCTCTGGCCTCCTCATGCAAACAAGAAGTGGGGAGAAAGGCAGGAGAAGAGGAAGAGAGGAAAGAGGGAGGAGAGGAGGGGAGAACAAAAGAGGAGAGGGGAAGGACTGTGGGGAAGGGCTGTGGGGGAGGGCTATGGGGGAGGGCTG
>NC_034606.1:49518581-49550812 GCF_900095145.1 Mus pahari | reverse complement strand
AGGGCTGTGGGGGAGGGCTGTGAGGAAGGGCTGTGGGGGAGGGCTGTGGGGGAGGGCTGTGAGGAAGGGCTGTGGGGGAGGGCTGTGGGGGAAGTTTGTAGGGGGAGTTTGGAAGCTGCTTACCACCAAGATAGGCAGAGGCAGAAAAGGAGCTTTGGGAAAATGCCAGGAGGTGACCTGAGACTTCAGGGGAAGCTGGGGGAATTGACTTTTTTTTTTTTTTTTTTGGCTCTGAAGGACACTCAAGAACAAGCTTCTCCTCTGGCTAGCAGGATGGCTAGGGTGCTGTGTGCTGACAGAGATAATGGACGAGGAGGAGGAGAAGTGTGTGTCATGGTTGGGTCTGTATGGGGCTAGCAATGTGCACCTGTGTTAGGAGACAGGTGTGGAAAAGACCCAGGCCAGATTTACCTGGTGGCTTCTGCTCTCTAGAGAGAGTGAAGCCGGGTTCTGGCTGAGCAGAGACCAGAGAGTGTTTGGAGTCCTTGAGTGCTATCTGCTCACAGCCTCATTTGTATCAAAGTGCGGTTTCCTCTTCACACTTGAAGGTCGCACCAGAACTGGCCAGCTGAGTGTCCTTGTGGAGACCTTCCCTAGCTGGGAGAAATGGATCCCATGCTAGCACGCCTGCCGCTGGGAATCACAGCGCATCTGGTGTGCTAGGCTCCGGCCTGCGCACACCATGTGTGTCGCCTTGTGAGGCAGAGCGCTGCAGCCAAAGGCAGGCTTCACTCTGTGCACCTGTGGAGCGTCTCAATGGAGAGTGCGTCACTGTGCAAACCTGCCTACAAACCTGCCTGCTCAGAAGGGTGTGTGCAGCTCAGTCTGAGGCCTCCACAATAGCAGAGCCTCTCCGCACCCCTCCAGATTCCCACCCCTCCCAACACCACCAGCCGCCGTGATGGGGGAGGATAATGTGGTGCTGTCGTCATTCTGCCTCCTGATTGCTAGTGAGGTGGTGTGTGTGTGTTCCTCTCCTGTCATATTTTACCCACGTTCTCATCCCGTTGGAGATGACATTCATGTTGCTCCTCATACCCGCTCAGAAGGAAACGATTAAGCCTTTGTTACGGGGCTGGCCAGCTCTTTCTCTCCCTCTGACTTGTGGTGGATCCCTTTGTTTTCTTTCCTTTTAGGAGTCAAGGTCCTCCACTAGGTTGTCACGGATCTCTCTGCAGTATATCCACAGTGCCAAGCTCGGCTGCAACCTGGGCTGGACCTAGACTTGGATCAGAGTCCTGGGCAGGTCTTATGCCTCCCAAGAGGCAACTGGAAATGTCTGAAGCCCCACCCAGGCTCCAAGCTTCCAAGAAGCCCTACCCAGGCCTCTTCTCCCTCTGTCCTGACATTGCCATCCCACAGATGCGTGGCACTGGCTCCCAGAGGCTGCCTTGCTAAGGTCCTCAATGTTCAGTAGCTTAAAGCAACAGAATGTACAGTTGGGATACCCAAAGCTGGGAAGCATCTTATCCACTAAGCATTCCCCCTTGCATCAGCTCCTGGAAGGTCCTCCTGCCTCCTCAGCTCCCTATGGCTCCAGAGGTCTTGCCTTGTGGCCCCATAATTCAAGTCTCAGACTTTGTCATATGTCATCATGTAGCTGTCTGATCCCTGTCACCTCCTGTTTTACAAGGATGCACACAGGTCTTTGTGTTTACAGCTCTTCCCAGTTGCCCCCCGAGGAACCTCGGTTTGAGATGTATAGCTGACATCGGCAGAGATCCCCTTTCCAAAGAAAGTCAGGTTCTCAGGTGTCAATGTTTGGGATGAGGCCAACACGTAACCTACTGGAAGCATCTGTGGAGAGTCCCCTCCCACTGACCAGGCAACTGCAAGTGTCTATGGGGAGGCCTCTGCAACCACTGCTTTCTGTGACGAAATCTCGTTTCCAGGGAAACCAACTTGAGATGACGCCTTCCCCTATATACTAAGGGTCACCTGGTGAAGGGACAAAGCTCAGGTCACTGTCAGTCCTTCTGTAATGTAGAATACTCTCTTTCTGAGGGCCCCCAGTTCCATCATGAAAAGCTTACTCTGGATGCTGCTTAGGCATCAGGAGCATCCTGTTCCCCCAAGGGCAGCCCTCCATACCGAGGTAAATCGGCAATCAGATCCTGAGCAGCTCAGGAGGATACTCTTGTTCCTGCTGGGATGACATTAGGACATTAGCCCTGGTACCCAGAAATCCAGCGGCTGCTCAAAGAGTAGAACTGGGACTCTTGCCCTGCCCCCATAGCCCAGAATAGCTCTGATGTAATTCATAACCATCCCTTGCCCCCACCAACAAAAGCCACCAGGCGAGAGAAAAAAAAAGAGAGAGAGAGCTTTCTTTTCTAAAATCGTTTTTCTGAGTTCTTTGACAGATACTGTGAGTAATTAATT
Organism: Mus pahari; assembly: GCF_900095145.1. NCBI lineage: Eukaryota > Metazoa > Chordata > Mammalia > Rodentia > Muridae > Mus > Mus pahari. Next base: position 49,548,430 of record NC_034606.1, on the reverse strand, counting down.
CACAGCCTGGTGATTGGAGGGTCAGCCGATCAGCTGGAGAGGAAGCTCCAGAGGTAGGAAAAGAGGGGCCAGGTACTTCGGGGGGGTGGGGTGGGGGGAAGCAATTGCCTGGATGCTGCTCATGGACCAGAATAAACACAGGTAAATCTCAATAGTGAAGGGAGACACCCCCTCCCCCAAACACTCCAAATGTGCATTGCAGAGCCCAGGGAACCTCTCAGGGTTGAAATATCTTGGGCTGGAGGGAAGCCTGGAGACAGGTAGTGGGGGCTGAGGGCAAGGATGGGCAGGGAGTCTTTTCCAGATGGTCAGAGAGAAACCACTTGGCATCTGCAAAGCAGGGGTAATAGCTCCTAACTGTAAAATCAATAGAAACACCAGAGATAAGCTTTGAAAAAAATCTGATTATTTCTTTCCGGAAATTCCCCTAGGGGGCTTTATGTTGAAGAATCATCCGATGATGTGTTCCGAGGTGCAGAGGAAGGCAATTCGGTCTAAATGGGGCATTGGAAGCAGCCTACCCCACTGGGTAGAAACATTTGCTCAGAAAAGTATCACGCAGGCACGTGCCAAAGAATATTGCACAGCCGATAGAAGTCACCTTGCACAGGAGCTGTTAAGAGAGACGTGGAGATGATGGAGAAGGAGCATCAGACCCATGTAGGGAGTAGCCCAGGTAAATGGGGGGACAGAACTGACAGGGGTCCACCCTTGGATAGCAAAGGTGTGAGTACCCTCCCTGTGGCTCCTCCCATTCCCCCACATCACAGTGAGGAGAAACCAAGTGTCACGGTGTAAACGGCTTTGTGTGGCATAAGCAGAATTGAATCTGGGACCCACAGTCTCCCATCCTATGTGCTGTCTACTCCCTCCAACTCCTCCAAGAGAAGGGCCCTGGAAGTACCCGTTACACCAGTGCCAAGCCTGTAGAACACTCTAGAATCTGGTTTCAGGAGACACATTTGGTTTTCACAAAGTGCTGGTACACTTTCTGAGGATGTGTTTTGTGGTTGGAAGTAAGTATACAGGCCTTACCTCTGCCTGGCTGGGGCCACAGAAGAGAAGGAGCTGTGGTACGGGAGGTCACTCGGCCCCCATGTCACCTACCGAAGTCTAATGCTCAGATAAGACTTAGCAATAGTTACCATTTCTTATTTCCTCTGGGAACAGAGGAAAACAAACACCAATGACTGCAGAAATGCCCGTTGGATAAACTCTGACCACCACTTGCCACTGAATTTACAAATAGCTCATTAAGTCTGCAAGGCGGGCAGCTCCCGAAGCCACACATGAGCCGTCTCATGGGCCCTGGGAACCTGATGCCTGCTGGCCCAGGGATTATGGGAGAGTCCGGCAGGACAGAGGCAATGGCGTATTCCCTGAGGTTTTCAGGTAACTCAATCTCTCCATCTGGGGGCACAAGGGTGTGAGGCTCAGTTCTGTCCCTTAATGGTGGGCATTCCCAATCTCCCTGCTACTCTAGTTGGTAATGCCAACTCACTCAGGTGTGTGGTCCTGGTGAGGACAGATGTTAGCAGCAGGCAGGGTTTAAAATTCTTTGGGTCTGCTCATGAATAATGTGTGTGGAGGGGTTGCTTGTCGTTGGTACATGTGTGGAGGTCAGAGGATAACTTTGAAGTTGGTTTTCCCCTTCCACCTTTGTGTGGGTTCTAGGGATCAAACCTAGGCCATCATTTACCTGCTGAGCCATCTAGCTGGGCCAGTCAACAGTTTTAAAGCCCTGCTGTGATGCCCCGTTCTGCCAGGAGTGATGCCAGATCCACCTGCTCTCAACTCTCAGAGTCTCCAAGGGCACTGGGCCATGTGCCTTAGTGACTCAGAGCCCATGTGGCTGCTACCTTGGGACTCTGCACCTCTCCCCAAGATAGAGGACTCAGAACCCAGCCCCCAGTGTGAACCCTGCTTCCTTCTCTTCACATCCTGTGTTTCAGGGACTTCCTGCTATGCTTTCTCTGTTCTGGGCCCGGGCGTGGGAGTGTGATGGAGGCTTCCGATAGACTTGGCTCCACCAGGGTGGTGTGTCTACTTGGTTCTGTTGCAGGAGAATGAATGAGAATGTGTGTTCGTGGGGGCGGGGTGCTGACGGAAGGCTCGGCGCAGCAGATGGCAAAGGGGCGCAGGAGGGCTTGCCACAGCTCTGTCGAGGAAAGGGAAATAGTAAGAATGCGAGGCAGAGCTAAGCAGGAGGTGCGGGGGGGGTGGGGTGGGGGGGGAGAGAAACCCATCAAGATACAGTGTGCCTCGCTTACCGATGGGGATATACTCTGAGAATTGTGTCATCGTGCCGTTCCTTGTTGTGGGAATGCCACAGAGCACACTCCATACACCTTAGTGGTCTGGTCGGTCATCTAGATGGCCTGTTTTACCATCTACTGTGTGTGTGTGCACGCACGTGTACCATAGAATGTGTGGGGACTTGCAGGAGTCAGCTCTCACCTTCCACTGTGTGGGACTCAGAGATTGAGCTCAGGCTTAGCAGCAGGCTTTTTAACCTCTTAGCCATCTCATCAACCCAACCACCACTTGCCCCCCCCACAAAACTATTTAAAATGCAAATGTAAGGAAATGTATAATAAGTACAATGATAACTTCACGGGGTAGGCCTGCAATAGACCAGAAACGACAAGGGAAATGTCAATAGAAGTCACCCAAACCTAAGAAGAGAGAGGGAAAACGCAAGAAGTGAACAAGGCAGAAAACAGCCTTTGCACCAATGGTGTTACAACAGTAGGCGCCACCTGCATATGGCAACAACAGTAGGTGCCACCTGCATACGACATATGCAATATGCTCAGATGCACAAAAGAAAAAAAAAAAAAGAGTCCGGGAGGGGCACATCTGGGACCGAAATGGGAAATAGGAAAATATAAAACTTGTCAAAGAAGAGTGAGGGGAATCACCCTGACCTGAAACTTGGGCCGAGCTTCCTTACAGCGTCTGGCCCCCCCGAGAGAATGCAGAGCAAAGAAGCTCCGGGCTCTGTTCTGTGTTCCTGCCTGGGGAGAATGGAAACTGGCCTGGCCACCTAGCAACTCAGCTTGACAGTTTCTTTCAAAGCCAGATGCTGGCGTGCTTGACAATCCAGCAACTGCTCTCCTGGTATCCACCTAACCGACTGGAGGACTCATGCCCATACAAAAACCCGCCGCGGCTATTTATAGAGCCATTATTCACAGTTGTCAGACACTGGCCGGTAGGAGGATGGCTAAACTGTAGCAAGTCCTTACAGAGAGTATCATTCGGCCATAAAAAGGGATGAGCTGTCAGGAGGAAGCGAGAGGCACCAGGCATGCTCATTGCTGCTGGTGCAGGAGGCTGAGCTAGCACGCTTACCAGAGTAAGGTGTGTTGCAGACAGGAGAAAGACAGAACCTTAGACCAAGCAGTCTTTGCTAAGAGACTGGGTGGAGAGATGGAGACTGAAGTGGCAAAGAACAGGAGACTTTCTTGGCCTGTGAAACTATTCTGTGCTATTGTGACAGTCAGTAGAAGCTGGGGGATGGAGGGATTGGGGAGGCATCCCGGTGGGTAAATTGCTTGTCCAGCTAGTATGAGGATCCGAGTTAGGATTACCAGAACTCATGTTAAAAGCCAGTGTGGTTATGTACATCTATAGTCCTAAGCTGGAGGTGGAGACAGGAAGATCTGGGGAACTTGATGGCAAATCAGCGAACTCCAGGATCAGTGAAGAGTCTTTGTCTCAAGAAGGAAGAGAGTAATGAAGGGCACCTAATGTTGACTTCTGGTTTGTACTAATGTGTGTGCACACATGCATGCACATCCACATGTATCTATACACACACACACGCACACGCACACGCACACGCACACACTTGTATATCCATGCACAAGCACACATATATACTTCGCCTTGCCAGCTACAACCACCTAAAGGCAGTAATATACTGGAGAAGCCCATGGACCAAGTGCCAAAGTCTGACCTTCTACTATCTTTTCAGGGCACCTTGACCAACTCCGGACCGAGTCAGGAAACACAAGATGAGCCTCGAACATCCATGGGTCAGGAAGAGAGGATGCAGAACACACAGCCAATGAAAGAGCTGCCAAGGATGGTGAACTGGTGTGAGCTGTAAGGTAAAGTACTGATGCCCGTGTGTGGTAGGCAAGCAGGAGCCAAGTGCCTGTGTGCCCACAGCTACACAAGCCACAAGTAAATGGGGAGAGAATTCAAACTTCCCAGGCTGAGCGTTTCCAAGATAACCATGTAGCTGTTCCACACTAAAAGGGTCTGGGAAGCTCTTCCCTCCAGAAATGGGTGAGGAACACCATGAGTCTCCCCCAAAGACTACAGGGTGGACAGGTGAGAGGAGTGAACTTGCTGGGGACAGGGACAGACAGCTGCTTTATTAATTACATGATCAATGTCACATAGCCTGCAGCCACAGAGAAATGTCCCACTGATGGTATGTGGTCACTTCCTCCTCCCCCTCCTCCCCCTCCAAACCTGTACTCTCAGTTTAACCATAAGAAAAACTGTCTTCAGTTAAAGATCAGTCTATGAAATGTCTGCACACTAAGCCTCAACACCATAAGGGCATCAGAAACAACGTTGGGGTCACTTAGAAACCATGAAACAAACAAACAAACAAACAAAAGGACAAGAGACTGTAAAGTGGCCTCCTGGTAGGATCCTGAGGCAGTAAAGACTAGGAAACGTGCATAAAGTGTCTGCACTGGTTGACAATCATGTGATATATGTTCTCTCACAGTGAGCCATTCCCCGTGTGACAAGATGAGTGACCACAGAGAAGCAGCCTGAGGGGCACAAGAATCTTGGTTCTATAAAAATCCTGCAAATGCAACACTGCCAGGAATAAATACTGAAAGGCAGAGGCCCGGGCGGGGCGAGGGTTTCAGTGGGTGACGGGCTTGCTGAGCACCTTTGGGGTTCCATAGCCACCTTAGCCTAACTGGATCACTGAGCCCCAAAGGCAGCAAGGCATCCTGTCTCATGTAAATAAATGCACAGAAATGGATGGTCACTGGCCTCCACACCTGTGTGCACACACTCATGCAAGGGCACCCAGAGACCGCTCCTGAGGTTGGTCTCTAGCCTCCACACACATGTGTGCACAACCATGCAAGGAATGTAGTCAATCTCAGGTATGGCTACAGGGGTTATCTTTATTTATTTATTACACACACACACACACACACACACACACACACAGAGAGAGAGAGAGAGAGAGAGAGAGAGAGAGAACGAACAACATTAGACAATCTGTGTGCAGTTGGTAGCGTAAAGACTTGGATTGTAGAAGAAAACTCTTGAAGAAGTAAGACTGAACATGAATTTGATTAAGAAGGGAAAAACAAACCACTGAGTGTGTAAAACCAAGCTGGATACACACACACACACACACACACACACACACACACACACACACAGTGTCATATTGAAGCTGTCAAAACTGAATGTAAAGATGGCATCTGAGGAGCTGGAGAAATGGCACAGTACCTCGAGTGCCAGATTTGATTCCCAGCCCCGACATGGCAGCTTACAACCGTCTATGACTCTGGGACATTCAATATAATCCTCTCACCAGACAAATACGTGGTGAATACACGTGTATATGTAAAACATCCACGCACATAAAAGTAAATAAATCTGTTTTTAAAAAAAGAAAAAGAAGAAGAAAGGAAAAGAAAAAGAAGCCAGAGAAAGCAAGTCACATCAGAAGAAAGAGGAAGAGGAAGAAAGCAAGTCACATGGCATGCAGGGAATCATTGTGAGCATGCGTGTGGGAGACTTCTCAGCAGAAGCAATGAGAACAGAAACACCAGCATCATGACGTGCAGAGAGACTTGAAAAAAAAAATTCTATCAGGCTGGAATTATACAGTCACCAAAAGTACTGTACAAAACCAAGAGCTGGGTCTGGAGATGGCTCAGCGGATAAGAGACTGGCTGCTCTTCCAGAGCATCTGCGTTCAGTTCCCAGCTCCCACATGGTGGCTCACGACTGCCTGTGACTCCTATTCCAGGGGATCCAATACCTCTCCTGACCTCTGAGGGCACCAGGCACACACATGGTGTAGTCACATGTTATACAAAATACCCATACACACAAAATGTAAAAAATAACTCACTCTCTCTTTTTTAGACTGCCAACTTGTCACTGTTAAAAATAAATAAATGAATAAACGTTGAGTTCAAGGCCAGCCTGGTCTCTAGAGTGAGATCCAGGACAGCCAGGATTAGAGAGAGAGACCCTGTCTTGAAAACAAAACAAAACAAATACTTTCTTTAAAAGAAAGATGAATGGACCCTAGAAATGCTCAGCGGGAATGCACAGTATGGTCGTTACCATCAGTCACTGTCACCTCTCAGCCCAGAGGCCACCAGTGCTCCAGGAAGCCATGACAACCAGAGTTGGGTGGAGGTGGGAACCATGCAGTACGGTAGGAGTACGGGGACCCCACAGACACATACAAAGAGAAGTATGGCATGGCCAGGCTATCCACTGAGGAGTGCTAGAACTCAGGCATGCTGCCCCCAAAGCCAACACCCACAGCCTGAAGAGCTCAGGCTATGCCTCCCTGCAGCTTCACCCAGGACAGAGAGTCAAAAGGTTACCAGCGGTGTATCTACAAGCACCTACAAGCAGCCTCTGAAGTAAGACCCAAATTAATACCTGACTTCCCCAACATGCTAGGCCAAGGAAAAGCTCTCACCTGGACCCATAGGCATCTATCATTGCAGTGGCGATGTCCCCACCAACCTCTCCCTTGACCACCCACTCATTGTATCAAGGGACTAGAGGGCAGAGAACTCCTGACTGTCCTGTGGCTTCAGCTCGGATCTGTCCCCGCTGTTCATATGGCCTCCTCAAACTGCCACCTGTCCATTTTCATGTTCATCACCAGGACCTGATGTCCACCCGTCCTGCCTGCTTGCCTGGACCTGGTCCTGAACTTAACTCTGACTCTGGAGCCTGACCCAATGGCCTGCAGTTTCTCCAGCTCAGGAGGCTTTGTTATCAATCTGGAGACTCCTGCATCCCGTCCGTTTCTCAGCATTGGCCTCGCAGGTCTCTTTGGACCACCTTGCCTTGTTGGTAATTAAGCTCGATGCAAAATCCCGAACTCTCTTCACCATCAAGGAGAATGGGGACATTAGCCACATTGTTGCCGTTGAAACTGCCGAACCCTGTGAAATGTGACTGAATACATTCTGACTCTGGGGAAAGATGCAAGCATGTGCTAACAGCACTCACAACACCGGCCCACCCTGTCCCCTGAAGAACCGGCAGAGAATAGATGCCAGGCAGGTGAAGGACTGGTGCCAAGCAGGCAAGTACACAGCCTTCCCCTTAACTTCCGGCCAGGGCTGGTGTGCACACCTGCCAGTGAAGCCTCATACAGTCAGCTGCACATGACCTCAGAGGTCCTGCAGCCTGAACCTCTCACTGAACAGATGGGGAAATTGAGGCCAATGAGGACAGTTAACCTGTCTGTGGCACGCTCTGTTCAGGCACGCGTATCTCCAGAGCCAGTTTCCACTTGCCATGGCTGGCCCTGCCTTTCCTCATTCTTTGGATGTCATCTGTTAAGGCACTGCCCCACCCACCTCCCTCTAAAGCCAATCTGAGTGGTCCCAGAGACACCGGTTTCCTCACAGCACACATTCAGTGTGACAGCACCAAATCGGTCCCCTGAAGATCCTGGTTCCCAGTGCCCAGCCCTCCCATTTGTCTCCAGGGGTTTCCCAAGGCTACCCCTTCTCCATCAGTTCCAGTGAGACCCGGCTGTCACTTTCCTGAGGTCACTGGGTCAGGGAAGAAGACTTGTGCCTGTATCCTGGGGTCAGAGGTCACTGTGGTTGCCAGGGCTACCATTCCTGTCAACCACCAGCAAGAGCTCCTGACAGAGTCCTCTGCGTCGAGAGACTAAGGGCGGGATGGTTACTTACGGAGCACAGCACAGAGAAGATCCCTTCAGAGTGTATCGGGTGTCCTTTTATGAATCCTTGAACAAGCCCTCCTCAGGGTGTAAAATAAGGAAAACACGAAACTTCAAGAGGAAGAGGAAAGTATCCTGGCACAGCACTCCCACCAGGCTGGTGCTGAGAGCTGCCTCTTCCTTTCCCCGTATCCAACTATAAATACACGTCTCAGACAAAATTGAAATCATTCTATATTTACAGCCTGTAATCTACTTTACTCCCTCACCACATTCCCCAGGATATTAAATACTTTTTAGAAAACAATTGGAAACGGTCCTGGGTGGGGGGGTGGTGACATCATCATTCCATGCCCCCTCATCTGAGAGACCCTGTTTTTAAACAATTACTACAGACCTTTGGGGGCTCTTTGAGGCTGTGTTCCTGCCTTGGGGACTGGTCCCCGTTGTGAGGAGCAGTGTGGGTCAAGTCAGGACAGCAACTCCTGCAGGACAGGTTGGGTGGGTACTGGCCTGCTTCTCCAGACTCCTCCAGAGTAAGAGGGACAGGTCAGTCCCTCCCCAGGCATTTCTCCTAAGACAGGCCAGGAATAGTCCTTTGGCCGAGCCTGGTGAGCCATTCTGGAATGTACAGCATGGTTGAGGACTGGGGGAGGATGAAGGGGCTCCCCATTTCCTGCTGCAAGACTGGAATGGGCTGACATCTATCTCCGTGCTGGGAGCGGATCGGTCTCTGCCTGTATCCCCAGCTGCTCCACTATAGCATCTGGTCCATCAAGCTTCTCTTTCCCCAAGAGGGTAGGGGGAGGGCAGGGGTCAAGAATTCCCGACTCCAGCCATCTGGGGCTCTGAGAACACAAGCCAGTCTCCAAGTACAAAGATAGTGGTGTCAGCTTAGAGGCTCTGGGGCATCCTCCAGGTAGGAAAGGAAGACAAGAGACTTCCTAAACTCCGGAGCAATACCTGCCGAGGAGGGCGGTGGGCAGGCCCAAAAGACCCAGCGTCTAGCTTACGGTCAAGTGCCTGCAGTCAGTACACTTTGCTACCGCATCGAGGCCAGAGCATGCAGAGTCCACTTTGCAGAGATTACGAAGTTTCTCTCATTGGGAGCCTCAAGCTACCACCCTCCGGTGGGGCGAAGGACAGGTTCCTTGTCCTTCCAGCGCTGGGATGCCATTGGTCAGATGTATGCCTTTCTGGAGCATAGACTAGGAGGAGACTGAAGTTAGTGTGCCGGATGGGGAAACCTAGCTCTTGCTTCACTAAAGATTATCCAGCACTTTCTGTGACGTGTGCAAGAGGGGCTGTGGTGGAGCCCCTGGGTGACCGATCCCGCCCACTTGGGGAAAGTACGGAATAGAATTTCTGGTGACTCCCACGCAGACCTGCTCCAGGCAGATGGGTCTGGTCTGCTTCACCTTTGAGGAAATCCGAAGAGATTGAGGCAGTCGCTGGAAGGGCGCTCCCTGCCTCGGTTTACCCCCAGGCTTTGCTAACCCTATCATCAGAAGAACCCCTATCATCCCAAGAACCCTGGGACTCAGGTCCGGCTCTCGATTTTGATACGAGGACACCTGGGACCACATCTAAGGTCTCTTCCGCCTTCTAGAACATTCCCAAATCAGGGACAGCTCTGCCCATAATGGGCTAGTTTGAGTGGCTGGAAATCTCAGCTGGGATCCTGGCGTCTGGGGAAGGGCCGGGCTCTAAAAATAAACCCAGCCTCAGCCAGAGAGCGGCCAGCATAGCTGGAGTCTGAGCACAGTGCCTGGCACTTCCACAGATGACAGTGGCCCCTTCACTTCCACAGACGACAGTGGCCCCTCCTGGCTGTGGAGCCCTGCTCTGGGGAAGTGGTCCCCTTGAGTGGGCTGGTGGCCAGTGACCTCTAGGAATATCTGACCTGGGGTTTGAACCCCCACACACACACACTGACATCTACACGTGTGTGCCCCAGCATGAGATATGCATGCCTTGGGAGGCCTGAGATATGCAGGCCTGACCCTGGAACGCCAGGACTAGCTTAGAGAGGCAGCCTTCCCGTTCTGCTGGACAGTGACCACCAGCTTGTACAGGTAAGGAGAGATTGCTCCCTGGGGAGGAGGTTGCCTATGGCTCAGGGATGAGAGGAACTCAGCGGGGGTAGGGGTGGCTTCCCCTGGTTCTTATGTCTCTTACCTTAGTTGGGAAGCCAAGTACAAGGACCCAGCTCCCGGGAGAGGGACAATGTCTGTGCCTGTGTCTTTCACGATTCCTGGCCACCACCCAGCATCACCGTCCTGTGTCCTTCTGCAGATGTGTTGCTGAGATGGCAGTGTAGTTTCAGAAGAGATGTTCTACTGAGTGGCAAGAAGCCCGGGCCTTTGGGAGGAGAAGGGTGGTTCCTTCCTGTTCTGAGGGGTGAGTGGGACAAGTTCGGTTGAGGGTCTGCTCTGTTAGGGGGACAGTTACTAATCCCTAAAGTGACAGAGGCTGTTCTGGGCCCGAGTCTCCGGTTTTCTGACTCTAGCAACTTTTAGTGCTCATGAGGAGCCTGTTTTAGTGGGATCTGCACTGGGTACTAAGCCGGGTCCAAGGGGACTGAAGTAAAAGCACATGACCCATCATGCATTGGGAGCTCCGAAGGGCCGTCATCTTGGGCTTTCTGCCTCCCTGGCTTTCTGTGCCTTGTCCCTGGACACACAGCATCTTTCCCACAATGATGAGGCCATTAGTGCTGATGGGTTCTGTGGGTGCGGGTACCGGTGCTATGGGCAGACCTAAGGGGCCTGAGATGATACTCCGTGGAACTCAGAGGGAGAAACGAGCTGGGATTAGTTTTCCTTGTTGCGGAAGAGCTGGCAATTTCCACAGCTGGATCCAGTCAGGCTGTTGGTACAGAAAGGATGGTGCGGGGGCTTTTCAGGATTGTTTGACTCAGGCATGTGGATGTAAGAAGGGAGCTGGGCCTGGGAGGGAGGCATTCCGTTGGTCACTTGAGCAATGGCAGGCAGGCAATGCTGGAACTGGAGCTGAGGACAGAGCTAGGATTACAGTTGCTGCCAGAAGTCCCCAAGATGCCCATGTCACACCCATGCCTCCCTTGCTGCCTGCTCACCGTCATCTAAGGGTTGGCCCTGCTCTCTCTGGCTGGTTCTGCACATCAGAGGTCCATCTATCCCTACTCCATGCTCCCACACAATGTCCGATCTTCGTATGTGACGTGTGTGACTAAGACCAGGCGATTGCCAACTTAGCTAAAATTCCAGCACGGGCTCACTCCTGCAGACAGCGTGCCTTTGCTCTGTGAACTTGACAAAGCCCTTGGTCCCTCTGCGACTCCATCTTCTCATGAATAAAAATGGGACAAGGCTCTCATCTTGTCATCAAGGACCCAGAGGATTAGCAGCAGCTCAGGTACCAGAGGCGGAGGGGGGGTTGGCATGGGGCCACGTCCAGAGGGGGTGTGCTTTGTACATTACCCTCAGGGTTGCAGCCAGGGACATACCTTCTACCTGGCAGCCTTCTATTCTATGGAATTTTTATTTTAGCCTTGGTCTGACTCTGTAACCCAGGCTGGCTTTGAACTTGTGGTTCTTCTTGCCTTGGCTTCTGCCACGATGGCTGCTGTCTGCTGATCCAATCCTGTGCCTCCAGGGCTAGCGTTTCTCAGCACACCATAGATCTACCACAAAGCCTGGTGAACATGAACATTCGCATGCTCACGACCCATGTACACGCAGAGGCTAGTTGGCCAGCAACAATTCTTCCTTGGGCCTCTTCTCCTTGGTTCCAACGTTCACTCCAGCCCCACCTGGTCAGGACGACGCCCTGGGATGCTACTTCTGCCCTCAGAGTCCAGTCAGTACTGTAGACAGAGGCTGGCTCACAGCCTTACACAAGTCCATTCTATGGAAGAAAGGTTCACATTGAGGGTGGATGAGGGGCCCATCTCAGTTCAGAAGCCACTGCCCATTCATGAACTACTGGTTCCCTATTCTGGGAACAGTGGCTTTATGTTGGCCATTTGGTTTGGGGTCATGTCCTTTTCTTTGGTACCTCTTAGTCTAGCCTGTTCCTTAAGGCTGCTCATATATACTCATGGGGCTGGATGGAGTGTTGTGTCCACAGTTACCCTCGGAGGCTGTGGAGTCAAAGATGCCATGGCATCAGAGGGTCCCAGGACATGGCTGGGCAGACTTTGTAAAGGACACTTGAAAACCAAAGCCAGGTCCTAGAGTAGCAATGACAGCCTACTTGTCCCTTACGGAGCGAGAGGACATTTCGCTGGCCATTCTCACTGAAAAAGAATCTGATTCCACTCACACTCCAATGTGAGCACACCAGATCCAAATGTGTGTGCTGTCTTCAAAGAGGCCTTGGATCAGGGCATTGCCTGCCTGGCTGGTGGTGCAGAAGGTGAATTCTGCCCAAGGGTGTGACCTAGTTCACAACTGTACCGTTTGTTAACATTAACTGCCCACCGGGGAGGAAGCACCCTTCCTTTGGTCCACACGCATCTCGGCTACATTGATCGGCTCTGGAAGCAGCAGGACTGTGTAATAAGCAGCCTTGTGACTCACAGAAACATGCACAGCTTCTTCCCAATTTCTAGCTGTGGCATGGCTGCGGTGGTTAGGGATGTGGGCCTGTCAGCGCCAGTCTGGGGCCTATGTGCCTCTTGGTCACGCAAACACCATTAGGGCCTACTGAAGGCTCACAGTACTCAAGCACGGGCCACACCTCAGGTCGCAGTTCCTTTGATCTCCTGGACACCCTGCAAGGTCAAACTGTAGAGAAAGTGACAAAGAGTTGTCTCTCTGCAGAGGACTCTGGCCTTATGCCCATCTTCCTCTTCCTTTCTCTGACTCATCTACCTGATCCTTTCTTTGCCACAACTCCTTGAAGGCAGGCCCAGCCATACCCTAAGGGGAGGAGAGCGGTGGTTGTCGGCATTAATCAGGTACATTCTGCCAGGCTGTCTTTCTGAGAGGCCCACCCACCTCCTCCAGGTGCATCAAGTTGCCCAACACCACATCCTAGATCTCTCTCTTGTCTCCCAGTCTGTCTGTCTCTGTCCCTCTTTCTCTCTTTCTCTCTCTTGTTCCCACTCTGAGCTAGCCTTTCACTTTTTCCCTTCACCCAATAAACCTCTCGCATCAGATCTACTGAACGAAGTGCTCTCTTGCCGGCACACCTTGGCCCTGAGCCTCCGAGGGGACCTTTCTGACACTTTAATAGAGGCGTCTTCAGCAGTGGATGCCGAGGTCAGCAGGTGTGACGGGTAATATCAACAACTCAACAGGGTCTAGATTCACCTAGGAGACAGACAAGCCTGGGCATGCCTGTGAGGATGCTTCTAGATTATGTTAACTAAGGAAGGAAGACATACCTAAACAATGAGCAGTGGCATGGCATGGGCTGGGGTCCTGGACAGCTGAGCGTCAGTATCCATCTCTCTCTGGTTCTGACTGTGGACACGGTGTAACCAGCTGCCTCAGGCACTTGTCACCCTGCCTACACCAGCAGGATGGACCGTGTCCTAGAACTGGGACCCAAAATAATCATTCCCCTTCCTTTGCAATGAGCCAAGTCAAGTTCGGAGTCACCAACAGGCAGAAACATCCTCCACCCAGCCCCAGTACACAATGTCCAAGGTGAACGATGGAGACCAGCTAGCCTCTGGAGACCTCAGAGAAGATAGAAGTCTCTTCCCAGGGAGGTCCCAAACTGGCAAGATGCCCGGGTCTCACGGGCAGACTAGCGGACTGGGATGAGCTGGAAGTCTATCTCCGTAAGCTATCTGGCCGCCTTGCTGCCTCATGCTGAGCGATGCCATCTCTCTCCAGTGCGGACACTGCAGAGGGGCCACTCTAGGACCTTATCAAATGTTGTACCTCTCACCCAACTTGCTCCCTCAAAAACTCCTGTGAGCTCTCTGGCTCCAGCCCTGAATTCAGCGCCAGGACCCCGTGATCCCGGTCCTAGAAATGGAATTGCCCACTCTTAAATCATTCATGCCAGTGCAGCCTCGGAGGCAGCGGCTGAACTCCTCTGGAGAGCTGGCCAGCCGACTGAGTAAAGAGAGGGCCGTGGCTTAAAGGTCACTCGCCAGCACAGCTTCACATTCATCCACAACATGAAGAACCCCATGGCTCAGTGTCCTTAATCGGCGAAGGTGTTTAATGCCAGCCTATGCAGACGTCTGAGAAAACTGGAGTTATTTTTCCTGGCTAAATACTCTCCGGTCCCCCAAGACCTCGAGGCTTTGGGCAGAACGCAGACACTCTGGACATGAATCTGAGACAAAGACATTTGGGTGAGGTGCCTCCTCCTCACACAAGCCTTCTGGCAAGACCCAGGAGGTAGGAAGCCCAGGGTCCTTATGTCCATTAGGGAATGTTTCCTTGGCATATCGATAGCCCCCTTTGAGCCTCGGTTTATCCATATGTGGAATGGGCTGATGCCCTCTGCTTGGGACCATCCCCTAAGGGCAGAGAGAGTTAAGAGGCAGAGGCTCTGGGAGTGAAGATGTAAGGAACAGGGCCAATGGGGAGGAGGCTGGGTGAGAGGGGAATATGGACGGTGTCCCTTGTGGGCACAGGAGGAGAAGAAGGGACAGGGACTTGGTCACTTCACATCTGTAGCAACTGTGTGCTCAGGAGGTGAGGGACTCTGGAGTCAAGTCAGGTGCAGCCCCAGACTGCCACTCGTCATCATGAGAGTTTATTGGTCATTCTTCCTCTTAGAGCCCTCACTGAAGCAGTGCCCAGCATCTCTCTCTCTCTCTCTCTCTCTCTCTCTCTCTCTCTCTCTCCCTCTCTCTCTCTTTTCTCTCTCTCTCTTCTCTCTCTCTCTTCTCTCTTCTCCCTCTCTTCTCCCTCTCTCTCCCTCCCTCTCCCTCCCTCTCCCTCTCCCTCCCCCCCCCCGCCCTGCTCTCTCTCTGTTCTCTGAACTTGCAGAACAGGACTTGTGGATCAGCTGGGAGTGTGTTTGTCTGGTATGCATGAGGCCCTGGGCTCGATCCCAGTGCTCTGGAGGTAGAGACAGTTGTTGTTCAAGGTCATCCTCAGCTACAAAGTAAATCTAAGGCTAGTCTGGGCTACATGAGATCTTGTCTCAACGCCAACCAAGTGTTTTCTTTGGCACTCGGGAAACCTTCCCTAGTCCTAGGCAGCAACGCTCTCTCACACCAGCCTCAGGGCCTTGGTGGGGTGGACAGACCTTGACTTTGGGTCCAGTGGACTGTAGTGTGAGGAGACTTAGAGTCCCTTTGATGGGTTTTCGGACACCATCTCTTCTAAATGAATGGCCTGCTTGTGGGATGGCCTGGGGCCAGCTTCTCCATGTGGGTGTCACCCACTGAACTCTTGGTTAGAGACAGTATGACAACTCCTGCCTGAGCCTATCTCTTCTAGGAAATGCATCTGATTCTGGGGCAACAGACAATTGGAGGGGGACAAAGAGCTCAGGGCCTTCCTTCCTGGGTCTCCTTCCTCCCTTTTCAACCTTTCCTGGGCCCTGTCCTGGACACACCACACCTCCCCGAGCTGTGCCAAGGGGGCAGGATAGGTGACAGGAGCCACCACCTGACTTGTGTGGGCAGATGGGTCACCTGGGGTCCTCCTGATGTACCTCTGAGTTCCTGGAGATGGCCTTGGACGGCCCCTGTGTGAGCTGTCTGCTGCTGCTCCCTTCCACCTGGCGTTCTCTGCTGTGACCCCTCTTCTTCTTCACCCTCTCTCATCCCAGTAGGCCTCTTCAACAATTCAAATGCAGGGCATGTTTTCCCTTCTTGATTTGAAATGTGGCTGAGTGGGGCATTTTCTCTTCTCCTGTCTCACAAATGTGCAATAAGCGCCACTCGCCTGAGCTAATTGAGCCATCCTCCAGCCCTCCCTGAGAGGCCTCTGGCCTTCTGTCATTCATCCTAATCCTCCTCAGCTAGAGGTACTTAATGCTGGGAACCTGCCCTGTTGGGTCCAAAAGGCCTGCCCGGGTTGGGTCTCTCCTTGTCATCCGGGGATAGTAGTGCTTGCGATGATGATGATGAGGGATGCACAATGCTTAGCCTCGTTACCCTTTCCAGAGACTCGTAGCTCGACCTCTGTAGCACAGACCTCCCCTCTCCTCTGTCCTGTGGAGCCCTGCCTTGGTAATACTGGAGCAGAATGACTGGCAGGGTCTCAGACACTGGGGACTCTGTCCAGTGTGGGGATCCTACTGGCTAACCTCTTGCCTAGCCTCTTTCTTGTAGAATGTGCCATCAGTCCTTTCCATTGATGAGGACCAAGGTGGAAAGGACCTTGCTGGCCACTTAGCTAGTGGCAGTCGCTAAAGAGACCCAGCATGTGTTGTACAGACCCAGAAAGAGCAACCCATCCCTGGATACTACAAAGACTGTCTTATCTCTCTCTACCATTCCTTGGTTCCTGATATTTCCTTGTTCCAAGGGCACCTGTCTTTCTGGTAAATAGTTAAGTCTCCATTCATCGGTTGCCAGAGGGCAAGAGCCGTGGCTGATTGGGCCTGTCATATGGAACCTGATGAGGGAGGAGCCTGAGCTCCCAGGAACCCCAGCGGTGCCATGCCCACGGCACCGGAGCCCTGACCATGCACTATCTCCTAGGCAGGGGTCTGTCCATGCACGGTCCTGAGGATAGCTGGTCCCTGCATCTCTGAGATGCGGAATTTGAGGATGAGCTGTGGGTAACAGGACTGAACCAAGAGAGAAGGGAGAGCTAGGTCCATCCTGGAGGCCTCTTCACTGAGGCTATTATCTACGGCAGTTGGTAGTCAGTGAAGCAGAGAGAAAGCTAGAAATCCACTGAAGGGCATTGAGGGCGGTATTCAAATTATATGCAAAAGAGCCCGAGATGTGCAAGAGGGCCTGAGATAGCTGCTAGAAGTGGATAGCATGCATTTATGCATGTATTATGTATATGTGCATTATTATGTATGTGTGCATGTATGTGTAGGGGTGTACGTATGCATTGTGTATGAATACATCTATCTCTGTCTGCAGGGTCTGGGAAGAACATGACGGATTCTGGGAAGGGGGGAATTTGGGTTTTCTTCTCTGTCCTTTGAGAACATAAACCCAAGGACAGACAGAATCTTCTGTGGCCCACTCCTGGTCATTTGTCATCCCCTTGACTGGGACCCAGTGCAAAATGTGGGCATGGGGTTGGTGATTCCCTGGGGTTAGGTTACATAGCAAAGACTCAAAAATTCCTATGCCCAGAGGCTATTAACCTGCACTGTGCCACTTTAGAGTCAGGACTCAATCCCCCTTGACCTGGGCAACTTACCTCTGAGTCAAGCCTCCAGTGCCTCCGCTGGTAGCCCCACGTCAGGAATCCCTTCGCCACCTCTGTGCCAGAGTCCCATGCAGTCATCCTGCAGCAAGCCCCCAGCACCGCGTAGTTCTGCCACCAAGCCCGCTCGGAGTCTCTTCAGAGGGTGGCTCCCAGCTTTCTGATCTCCTTGAGATCAGTCACTTAGAGGGAAGAGCTGTTCCTGGGAAGCTCCACTGCCAATTAGCCCTGTAGATGTGCGGAGAGAACATGGCACACAATAAAAGCCTAGAAGCAATTAGGGTCCCTGCACCTGCTGGTTCTCTCCTCTGCTCCTCAGAGCAGCCACTTCACTGAAGGTTCTGAGCACTGTCAAGGCTCTCAATATCCTGGGTCTGAGGTTAGAGCTCCGAGGGCGGGCAGGGCCAAGGGGACCCAAAGGGGCTAGCCTCACTCTGCTGTCAAACCTGGCCTCTTGTAGCAGGGTGCTGAGGGAAGTCTGAGGCTGAGGTGTGAATGGCCTCATCTCCTATTTGTTGCCCTGTGACCTTGGTAAGTGACTGAGGCTCCAGAAACTTCTTGGACCTTTGATGAGAGTTGTAGGAGCTGGGGGTGGTACCAAATACCTGTAATCCTAGCATTGTAAGGAAACAGAACAGGAGGTATAAAATGCTGGCCCTGGTTCTGTTCCCCTCACCGCTGAGATGGACGGCAGGGTCCGAAAGGCCGATGAAGTTGGTGGTGACAGCTCTTAGTAAGCAGCGAGGTGACAGGCACAGGTAACTCTGGCTCCTCGTGTACCTGGGCAGGTCCCACCTCTCATTTGGGAAACAGAATAAGCTATACCTGGTCAGGCTGTTGTCTGGATCTCATGTGATAAAACAGCCGGATGCTTTGCTGCCAGCAGCACTGCATAGACAGCAAAGGAAATTGCTAGAACCCATATGTGCTAATAAGCATGTGTGGCCAGGGCATCGGACAGGCTTTCTGTTTTTCTCTGTGTGGAGCTCTGTGGTCTGTCCCAGGAGGTACCATTCTGTGTTCTGAAGGAACATTGCCTTTGTACCTCCTGGATAGACTGTGTGATCTGTGACCCGAAAGTACCATGTCTATAAGGCGATCCATCATTTCACCTAACCCAGCATTGCACAGCACAACACAGGACTGGGTAATGCCTCCTTGGCCTTTTGCTCTGGTACAGCCCACGCTCTGTAGCCTGCCTTGCTGGTCCATCAGCTGCCCTCACCGCCCACCATGATGGCCCTCCCACATCCTGGCCCTTTCTCACCTCGCCCTTCCCTGTTCCGGAGAGTCAAGGTCTCAGCTTTGACTCTGCTTCCTTTGGGACCCCAGCACCTCCAATCAGCTCGTGCACACTCAGTTTCTCCCATGGCAGTCCATGCCTGTGTATTGTGAGCCTTACTAATCTGCATCCTGGACATGGGACTTAGAACCCATGCACTCCAAGAGCGAGCTCAGGACCAGGCAACCTAAAGCTGGTATTAGACACCACACTCTCTTGATGAGGGTTTAAACCTGAAACCAAGAGGAGCTGGACCTCTCGGGTCATTCTGGGACACTTTCCCATGATCCACGGTGTAGCCTGAACACTGGAGGCTCTCAAAATACTACCTTCTGCTTTGGCCTGAACTTGCAAAAATTACGTCTAGACTCATTGTCATAGTGTATACTGACACCACAAGCCACCATGGGAGACTGTACGCTACTGGTACAGTCTGTGCCTCTCTCTGCAAGGCTGTTCCCTATACCTGGAATGCCTTTCCACGTCTGTTGAACCCTGACTCTACCTTCCATTAGTCTTCCTGTGTGACTCCAGTGTCCTGTTCAAGGTCTAGGTCCAGGGCTCTGCTCTCTCCTCAGGCTTCTTCAGGGCGAGGCCTGGGTCTTGTCCCTTCATGTGTCCTTATAGCTAGCATAGGGTCTGGAGACAGGAGCTGGACATCTGAGAAGCAGAGGACAGCATGAGAAAGAGCTATGTCATTATGTAAGTGGGACCCAGCTTAGAGAGCCAGGGACACTTAGGCCGAGATATGGGGCATTGGTCAGGAAAACAGGGCTGGTTGCAGCCTCCTACCTCTATGCTCTGGGGTCTCCACAGGCCCAAGGCTTCTGCTGCTGTTTTGACTTACAATTTGAACTGAATTTTGTTTTCTGGAGAGTCCTGGACCTGGCTGGTGCCCCTGCCATGGCTTTGTGGCTGGGCTGGGCTGGGCTGGGCTTCTATCTCTGCCTTTGTCACCTGTCTGCAGGTAGGGACTGCAAGATGTGGCCTTGGCCCTTGGTGGAAGCAGCAGGGGCTACCGATGGAGAGCCAGTTGCCTAGCTATCTGGGTTCAAATCCTACATCAGCTGTCGGCACGTCCTCTGACTCTGGGTGAGCTAGTGTGCCCCTCAGAGCCTGGTTGTCCGCTTCGTTATCCACACAGTGGGCACAATTGGACCCATTTCAAAGAGTCAAGAGGTCACCTGTGTCCTATGTTTGGTGCAGGCACGATGCAGAGAGCATCTGCCCACAGGGACTGTCAGACA
This sequence comes from Mus pahari, assembly GCF_900095145.1. Lineage (NCBI taxonomy): Eukaryota > Metazoa > Chordata > Mammalia > Rodentia > Muridae > Mus > Mus pahari. The sequence continues at coordinate 49,528,663 of NC_034606.1, read as the reverse complement.
CAGCCATGAGTTACATGTGGTGGCTTGTCACCAAACAGCTCCAAGTTCAAGGATGCCTTCCAACCTCAGGCCAGAGCCTGCTCCTCCCTATCTCCCCACTAGCCTCTCACGGCAGCCCCCCATATCCTCGCAGCTCCTCTGGACCCCACAGCTCCCACCTCCCCAAGATTCACCAACCAGCACTTCCATACCCTTTAGGCTCCGGGCTTCCTGAACGGATCACCTCTTCCCACCTGCCTCAAGGTCACAGCTGTGTGTCTCAAGGTCACACTGCTAACAAGGTCTTCTCCCCTCATGGAGTTATCCTTAGTGCTGATTCTTGATTCTTCTGGAAGGAGGCGCTGGCTATGTCTTCTTAGCTTCTCAACTCCCCTCCTTTTTAATTTAAAAAAAAAAAAAAGTTACACAGGAGCTCAGTCACCCGGATTACACATGCAAATCTCGCAGAGAGTATAAAACAGAGCATGCCAGCCTCCCCCACCTGTTCCCATCCCCCACCCAGCCTCCCTCCCCTCAGCTGAAGGCTGTTCTTAGTTTGGGCTTTGAATCCTGTCTGTCCTCTTTCTACCTTTAACAGCACACTCCCACGCATCTTACTAGCTAGGCAGCACACCTGGGTCCCCAGCTCTGTAGTGTGGCTCTCTCCATGGCCCAATCCTCCTCTACCTCCTGCCCATCCCCCCTTTGCAGTGTCCCCCCCACCCCCGCCCCTTACAGAGTCTAATTGACTCCAAGATTTCAAACCTACACCACTTAAGACTGCCTGATTCTAACTGTCACCCCCGGTTCTGTCATCCTCCTGTCTCTGTGTCACCCATCAGACAACAGCTGGTGACATCAGGGCTGTCCCCTGCTTCAAACTTGCCAGCACCCTTCAACAGCACCTCTGGCCAAGGCTGGACGCAGTCGTCTGCCCAGGGTCCAGTGTCCAGCTGATCTGAGCCTGGGACAGCTGCTGCATTTACTCCACTCTGACACTTCCCCTCTCTGAGCCTCCACTTACCTTGTGTCTGATCCACCAAGCAGCAATGCCCCTGCCTCAGTTCCTTGAGTCCCTCAGGCTGCTACCAGCCTGTCCTAGTTTGCCTCCTGTCACTATGAGAAACACCATGACCTAAAGCGACTCGGGAGCAGCCTACGGGTTTAGGTCCATCATGGAGGGAAGCCAGGGCAGGTGCTCAGTGCAGGAACTGAAGCAGAGACTGTGCAGGGATGCTACTAACTGGCAGGATGCTGCTAACTGGCAGGGATGCTGCTTACTGGCTTGCTCTAGGCTCTCGGACCAGGACTGGGTACCAGGAGGGACTCAAAGTATCACATGACATTCACATTTGAAAACCACACAATGTACAAGGGTGGTGGGCATGAGACCAGGGTCACCACGCGGCACCAGCCAGCACCTAAGACTTGTGTGTGGTCCCCTTAGGTGGATAATGCAGGGGATGCCTGTCACTTCCTCTTGTCTTCTTTTCTGTGTCCCGTTTTCCCTTGAGGGAACCATCTCTACGTATTCTGCTTCCCCGAGAATCAACCTGTTGGTGTACTTTTGGGGGGCTGCTTTACTAGGTTCTATTATTACTACCCTTCTATCCTTACTGCACCCAATCCCTCCCAACCCCCAACACTGGGTAGGAGAGAAAGAAGTTGGGGGGAAAGGGGGTGTGGCCCTTTTTAGACTACTTCCTGCTGATTGAGTTCCTTGGGGCAAGTCTGATGTCATCATACTCCACCCAGCAATCCAGCAATTCAGCAATCCAGCAATCCAGCAGTAGCAGCAAAGACGATCAGCAGTGGGATCAGCAGCAGCAGCAGAGGGAGCAGCCACCACAGGCCCTCTTGGGGTGCTTCAATTTATAGCCTCTCAAGAGTCCTCAGCCCTTCCAACCTAAACTATCTGCAGCTGACAAAAATCACAGCCCTCCTAGAACACGAGACGATCACAGTCAGCGGCTGTGGACAATCTGAAGCGGCCCTGTATCCCACACCTGGGATTAAAGCAAAAGCATAGTCGCATAACATAACTGGGTTTCAAAGAAAGCAAAATTCTCACTGCATCGGCCCAGAGGAAGATGAACTATGACCCAGTGTCTTAGTTTCAGTTTTATTTGCTGTGAAGAGACACCATGACCAAGGCAACTCTTAAAAGGACAACATTTCATTGGGGCTGGCTTACAGGTTCAGAGAGGTTCAGTCCATTAACATCATGGCAAGAAACATGGCGGCATCCAGGCAGGCATGGTGCTGGAGAAGGAGCTGAGAGTTCTACATCTTTATCTGAAGGCAGCCAGGAGAGGCTTGGCATCCCAGGCAGCTAGGAGGAAGTTCTCAAAGCCCACCCCCACAGTGACACACTCCCTCTAACAAGGCCACGCCTCCTCTAAGGCCACACCTCCTAATATGCCATTCCTTGTGGGCCAAGTATATTCAAACCACCACACCCAGGGTTTCCAGCCTTTGACTATACAAACTGAGCACCAACATTACTGTGTGACCTTCAGGAAGCTGCACGACCTCTCTGAAACCACAGCTCTTGCACACCAGAGAACACAGTATTCTCTCTAGCAGGAGAGGTGATATGGGTCTAAAAGGTGAAATGAGTCCAAATCCCAAGGAGAGGAAGCTCATTTGTTGCCGAACTGGTATTCATCCACCGCCATCCGAGCCTGAAGGCGCCTGGCTATCCTGCTAGTCACTGCCTTTGGCTGTGGGCTCTGAGCTCAGCCCATCAGCATTCAGAAGTAATCATCTGGTGTGATTAATGTTCCTTCAAGCCCTCAGGAGAGACTGTGGGCTGTGGTCATTGTAATCAGACTTGTGACAACCAACGGCATTAATAAAAATCATTAGTTCCCGCCAGCTAATCCAGCGAAGAGATGGTCTGACAGGCTGTTTGAATTCTGTCGCTCCGTGTTCTGTTTTTAATCAAGAACGGTTTTAGACAACTTGTCAGGAAGATGCGGCAGGCAGCTCGGGAAGGAGCTGGGCCTGCTTGGACCTCCTGCTCTGATGGAGCCCAGGGCCTACCCCTTCCCCGAATCCCTCCTTACAACAGGGCTGCCCAGGGAGTTTTAACAGTGGCTGGTACCAGTTTCTCAAGACATAAAGCTGCCCAGGCTGCTCTCCCTAGAGCCTTTTCTTTATCTCATCTATTCGCACACCAGCATCTCAATTCCTTTGAGGGCCTGGGATCTGCTCCTTTACCCTCCTCCCACTTCTCCCCACCTCTGCAGCCCATCTCCTACTGACCTGACACCTGGGACATCCCCTCTCCTCCCTGGCTCCTCCCCCTCCTCCCGGCTCCTCCCCTCTCCTCCCTGGCTCCTCCCCTCCAGGTTTTCAACACTCAGTTTCCACAGGGAGTCCCTGCTTCTCCCCTCTCATACTGCAGAACCATCACCATTTCTGCATGCCCCATCAGCTGCTTGTGTGTCCCAGACATCCCCACAGCTGCCCTGCTCACCTTACCCGCCTGAGCAACCCTGGAGAGCGACCCCTGACTCACAACTCCAGCAGCCCAGGGCCTGGCCTATGGTGGGTGCTTATTGCATTGCATGGGATAGGAGAGGGCACCAGTACATCACTGCCCTCCAGGAATGCCTGGTGACAACAGACACAAGACCCCAGGTTAAAGGGGGAGGGAAAAGAAGTGGGGATCGGCTGATATGCCTTGGCTGTGCAGAGTTCTGGGTTCAGCCCATCTCCCTGCATCTTCTCTGCTCAGGCAGCCCTATCTCCAGTGGCAACCCAAAGCATCCCCTGACTGTCAGCCATGTAGCTACCCACTGGTGTCGGGACCGCCTGTCTTCAGCAACACTCAAGCGGCAGGCAGAGGAGAGCAGCGTCATGGTCCCTGCCTCCCTTTCAGCTTCTAAGCCTCTGAAACCACCTACCATAGGGATTAGGATAAGCCTGACAAAATGAGCCCGGCACATCTTCACTAACTGCCTGGGCTCTGCCAGCCTCTCTAACGGCTCCTCAGCTCTTTGCCCTGAGTTTGCGTGCACCTCAGGGTCTGCCAGCGGCCAGTGAGGCCCACCCCAAGCTCCAGGGCAGTGTCTTTCTGGAGGGATTTGATGAATTGCTTTCCTTTTGCTGTGTCTCCAACAACTACAAACACAGGGGGTTAAACAGCACTTGCTGCTGGAGTATGGCTCGAAGATAGAGCAGTTGCCTAAGGTGTGTTGAGGCCCCAGGTTCCATCACCTGTGCCACCCCAAACAAACGAACAGGCTCAGCCCCTGGTCTACTTTCTCCTGCCTGTCTATGACGAATCCTGGTCGCCTTCCCCGGCTGGAATCAAGTGGATGAGTAGCTGTGCTCCTCTGTGAAGTTTCTGGAAACTCGGGGGTTTGGGGGCAATCTGCTCCTTGAGGTGGAGGATTGGGCCCCCTTGATGGATGAAGGCGGAGAGCTGTTCTCAGCTTACAGAAGGAGCCTGTGCTCCCCAGCTCACAACCTCCTCCACAGTGTCCTGGCCAGTGCTGGAGATCAGGTCTGCCCACCTTCCCACTCGACCTTCCCTCCCGGTTCCTGTTCCATAGTTAACTCAGCCCGGGCAGACAACAAGGCCCAGTTTCCCACTAAGAAGCTCCTCCTGAGATCCAGTTGGGGAAGTCCCTTTGTCACAAAGAGGGCAGTCACAGCCCCCCCCCCCAGGCCATGTTATGGTGACACGCAGTCTGAGGACTGCGTGAGTCCCTGCTGACCAGGGTCTTGCATCCTAGTGGGGAAAAGAGAAAGAACATAGTGACCTCTGGAAGGTGGCCCCCTTGGCTGTGGGAGGGTCACCTTCATCTCTTCGCTTCCGGGGATCCAACTATAGATACCGCTGAAAGCCACTTTAAAGTGTGCACAGGCGGTAAAACTCCCTAATAGTGACTGCCCCGGGAAGTTGACCCTCGGGGTCTGGGAGCTGACCAGACATCCATCCTCGCTTGCACTATGAGAGGCCTCTGGATTCACTCTCGGCAGGGATCAGCACTTCCCAGTGTGTAAGACAGATCTGCACACACTGCGTCTGAGTTAGACCTGACCCCTTAGAATCACAGTCCTCTGGCCATTAGAGAGGAGGCACTGGAGCCCAGTATGAGGAGCCTTCTCATATTCCTGTCTCTCCCCCCCTCCCTCCCCCCACCCCATACCTCTAGCCCAGACCAAACCACTGGGATGCCTAGCTCTTCTTCAGGTCCAGAAGGTCCTGGGAGGCACCCCCAGGCTCTCTTCGAGGCAGACCGTTCCCATCCTTCTGCTCACGGCACACCTGAGAGCACTCAAGCCCAGGATCTCTCAAAAGAACCTGGAGGTTTTGCATTCTTGGCCCCACTGATGGGCAGCCTGGAGCCAGGGGAAATCAGGGCTTGTAAGCACTGGAAAGGAGGGCAATTAGGGAGAAGCTCTCTGCTTTCCCCCCATTAATTCCAGGCAAGTGCACTTCAGCTCTCTCTAGGGCCCCGCGAGCTCCTCTTCCCCACTCGGCCTAGCGCAACGAGCCGTGGCCCCAGGGACTCGGCACCGTGGGCAGTGGGAGCTGGAGGAAGGGTCTGAGTGTGGAAGGAGACCGGGCTGAGCTGGCTGAGCTCACGTTGTACGCCTACTGTGTGATCCTGAACACGCTCAGACAGGCTGCAGACATCGCGTTGTCTGGATGAGCTCTGGGAGACCCCTCTGGTTCAGTCTTCTGCATTCATTGTTGCTCTCGGAGCAAAGCACCCATGTCTGGGGCCAGCAGTGTGCGTGCGTGCGTGCGTGCGTGCGTGTGTGCATGACCCTGCTTTAACACGATGAGATCTGGGAGCCTCCTGTAACAGGTGGACTTGAACTCCGTACACCTAGATAGAAAGCCGGGTAGGAGGTGTGGCTAGGAGAAGGGCTAGCCTGAGTAAAAGATGGTACAAGGATGTGGACAGAATCTGAGCCCACAGCGAAAGGACAAAGGGAGGGAGGGCTTGGCCAGACTCAGGGCTCTATCGAAAGGTTCTGGGATCCCTGGGAAACCTTCTGGAAGGGCGCCTCAACCTGGGCCTTGCCTTATAAAAGGCTGGCCATCGGAAATCAATCGCCGCCAGACCTCCTGTGTGCTCTATACTGCCCGGCTGCTCCAGGTAACCAGGGAGGGCTTCCTGGAGGCAAAGACTGACTGAGCCTGCACAGCAGCCAGGCCTGCGATGGAGAAGAGTCTTGGCAGAGACACAACTGACGCATGAGAAAGGAAGAGGCAGAGGAAGCCCGTCACCATGCTGTCCCCTGAACTGTCCCCTCACCCGTTTCCTTAGCAACCCCCTCTGGGCAGTTCCTCTCTCCCTCCCTGGACACAGGCAGGAGTCTGGAGGTCCAGAGAGGCTGGGTGGCCACTTGTAGTTGGCAGCACTGGCTACAGCAGTGTCCCAGTCGGGCCAGGGAAAGACAGCGTCAGGTCTGAACTGTCCCAGGCTGCTTCGGTGGTGGGGAAGGGAGCTGACTGGCTGAATCCCTGTACAGGGAACAGGTCCAAAGACACATTGCCCTTGTGAGCGTGGCCCAGGCTGTGGGGGCTGCTGCTAGGGGCCTGGCTCGTTTAGTCCCCAAGGCACAACCCACACCTGAACCAGGTGGGTGGAGGCCGAGGGCCTCCTGAGAGCTGGCGGAGACCGAAGCCCATGTGCAAGTCCCGGCAATGAGGTGATTATGTCCTGAGCTTTGCTTTAAAATCCTTAATGGATTTTTTCCACTCCATAAAGCCGCCCTGCGGTCTAGCAACGCTAATTGAGATCTGGGATCAAGACGAATGCTCTGAGGGCCGAGGCGAGCCGAGCCGCCTTCCCCCCACCCAGCGCTTTAACGTCTTGAGGAGCCTGGCAGCAGGTTGGCTTGTCATCTATCTAGAGCCCACAAGCACGGGATGATGTCCCAGCCAGCCTCTCCCCCCCCCCCAGCAGTCTGCCTCAGCTTTGCATATGAGGGTGTACTCTGCATTCACAGCAATCCCATAAACGGGGGGTTGTCGCCTATTAAGTACCATCCCATGTGTGAGTAGAAAATCAGAGGCACCTCCAGCCCAGGAGCCCCTCCCACATGTCTAGCCTGTGCTTGTGCACCCTAATAACGAAATGCTCACTCCCAATCTCCGCTGTCCTGGTAATCTAGATGGTCTGACCATGGGCAGGGACAGGGGGAAGGCATTACACCCGGCTGGGCCTCTCCCATCTCTGCCTCTGCTGCATCCTTTGCTCCACACCTGGTCCCAGAGGCTTTGATGGCTTGGGCCACACATTTTTCACAGTTCCAGTCATCCCCTGGACTCCTTCTTCCTGGGTCCTTCTCACCATGTCCACAGAGGGTAAGGATAAGGGCACCTGGGAACACCCGGTAAGATGGCTCCTTGCTGTGGAGTCACAAGCCTTCCTGGCCCCGGCACCCCTGGTTAGTCCTTTGCACCCTTTCTTGGGACAAACCCTAATGAGAGCTGCAATAAATGCACGCGCAGGAGCTGCAGACACGGGAGCTGTTCTAGGTAAATCCATGGCTCTGCTTTCCTGTGCTTGGGGAACAGGTGAAGGGGTTTGTCTTGGCGACCAGGGTGTGGCTGACCAACCACTCCAGCTGGGGTTGAGCTCAGTTGCACAGCAAGGGACCCATTCTTGCCTTGCTCATCAGCTCCGAGGCTGCCCCTCCTCCTCCCCTTGTGCTCCTCCTCCTCCTTCCTCTTCCTCTTCCTCCTCACCTTCTTGTTCTTCTTCCTCTCCCTCCCTCTACTCCCCTTTTTTTCTTTTTCTTCCTTTTCTTCTTCTTCTTCTTCTTCTTCTTCTTCTTCTTCTTCTTCTTCTTCTTCTTCTTCTTCTTCTTCTTCTTCNTTTCTTCTTCTTCTTCTTCTTCTTCTTCTTCTTCTTCTTCTTCTTCTTCTTCTTCTTCTTCTTCTTCTTCCTCCTCCTCCTCCTCCTCCCTCTCCCCCTCCTCCTCTTCTTCCTCCTCTTCCTTTTCCTCTTCCTCTTCCTCTTCCCCTTCCCTTTCCCCTTCCCCTTCCCCTTCCCCTTCTCCTCCTTCTCCTTCTCCTTCCTCTTCTTCTCCTTCACAGCTTCTCACAGCTCACCTCCCTCCCAGACATAGGAGGTGTAGACAGGAACCACCTAGGCTGTGTGCCACTCAGCTACAGGGACCACAGGAGCCCACAAATTTCTGATAGGAGGAAAGCAGTGGAGACAGCCCAGACACACTATACCTACCTCTCAAGAGAGTCCCGCCTCTAAGGAGGGATGCTAGCCCATCTGTGTGGCTGTTCCCTGATCACTCCTGACATTCCTCTCTGGTCCAGGCCTAGACTATTGCATTAGCTCTGTGAAAATCCCAATCCTGGGTGACTTGAAGTGAGTGACTTTCACTCCCTGAGCTCAGTTGACTTATCTAAGAAATGGGAGACCGAGAGGTCCTACAGATGACTCAGTATGCACATGTGCGTGAGTTTACAAAGTGTGTCCTGGTGCCCCAGACAGCAGATGTCTTCATCACTCTCTCTTTACCTGCCCTTACCAGCTGCTGTCTCTGCACCCCCTAAGTGCCTTCTTTGCCTGGTCCTCCATATCCAAAGCTACGCATGCTGGACTCACTAGGAAGTCTCAGATCCCGCACCGTGACATCCAGCTTTGCTGTTTTGGATGTGACAGGATACTTTGCTTCTCTGCAATTTTTTTTAATCGATTTATAAACGCATACTCCAAAGCCTGCTGGCACGGGGAGAGTGTCACACATATAGGTCACTATGGGTGGGATAGGGATGGTCACAGGGTTCAGTCTTCTACCAGGTGGGGAGGGAGGTCTCTGTTATTATGAAACCTTGCTTCCTTTTCTTGGTAACTTTCTGGTGCTTCTGGCTGGATCGTACACAGCTCTCTTTAGATGCATTCTTGGGTGCGCTGTGTTTCTGATGCTATTGTAAGAAGTTTAAATTTTTAAATTTTGTCTACTAGTGAGAGGGAAAGAGGGGGAAAGGAGAGGGAGGGAGGGGAAGGGAGAAAGAGAGGGGCGACTCTGTCTCGGGGGATTCGCATGATGAAAAGAAGGGGTCCATACTGAACGTATGTCCTCTATCCCCTCTAATGAGATAAAGGTTGATATCAAGTGCCCACCCCAGCTCAACAGAGCCCCTAGCCTCCTCTTCAAGTTCCCTATACATCTTCAACCCGTCCGTGTGTCCACAATGTGTGTCCTAGTCTGTCTCCTTGCCTGCTGCAGGGAGCTTGGTTTAACCTCTTCCTCACAAATGCTCCAAACAATGAGCCAGACTCAGTCACCACAAAGGCATGGAGTCCTTAGAGATACAAGGATTTGATGAACAGAGCTGTGGTGAGACCCAGGGCTCCTGGAAGCCCCTGCTCTGCACCCTACCCAGGCTTGAGTTGGCGTGGTAAAGCAGGATGATCCCCAGATCCCATACCATCTGTCCCCTAGGCAGCTGGCACGCCTGGACCCAGCTCTAACTGGGCCACTGAGTCCCAAGCCTATTATTCTGCTACTCCCCTTGGTTCTCCGGGCTGCCCCCAGCCTCCAAGCACTGTGGGCCAAGTCTCCTCCCACTTTCAGGTTGGAGCAACTGAGGGAGGCTTGTGTTCACAACAGCCTGGGAAAGCTGAAAAGCAGCCATCACTATCTGTGACATGTGGTGGGGAGAACTATAGTCACCTGTGGAGTGGACCCCAGCGGAACAGATGTACAAGGACAAAGGGGCAGAAGTGGCACAGGGTCCACATGGCTGGAGGGAGCAGGGCATACAAGGCCACCCTCTGAAGACCCCCTCACCAGGACCCACTCATAGGTATTATATGGAGACTTTCTGAGGACCTGTGATGGGCTTGTAGGTAGGCCCAAAAGAATGGCTATTTCCATCATCCCCATCCCATCTCCATCATCCTCATCCCATCTCCATCATCTTCATCTCATTTCCATCATTCCCATCCCATCTCCATTATCCTCACCCCATCTCCAGCATCTCCATCCCATCTCCATCATCTCCACCCATCTTCATCATCCCCATCCCATCTCCATCATCCCCATCCCATCTCCATCATCTCCATCCCATCTCCATCATCCCCCATCCCATCTCCATCATCCCC
>NC_034606.1:49488088-49518090 GCF_900095145.1 Mus pahari | reverse complement strand
TCTCCATCATCCCCATCCCATCTCTATCATCTTCATCTCATCCCACCCATCTTCATCCCATCTCCATCCCATCCCACTGCTGTTCCATCTCCATGGTACCCCCAGTCCTCACAATGGTCATGCTCAGAACTTCTGTTTCTGAAGGGTGTGGAAGGAGGAGGTAGGCTGGAGGCAACAGGGGAAGGGGGCAACTATCGTCAGGAACTGAATCCACTCAACAACAGTTGGGATACACACCCTGGGTGGGTACCCTCAGTTCCCCTCCTCTGGTGGTGGCAATGGTATACTCTCTGGGGGCTGCATGGAACACAAAATAGGTCACATACAGACCTCTGTATCTATCATGGGTGGACAAAGTCCAGGTAAAGGCGGCATCAGGGGATGCTTACAGATAAAACCATTTTTTTTAGCCTTTAAAAAACATTATATCTTTATCTATCTCTTTAAAAAAAAGTTTATTTTATTTTATGTGTAAGTGTCTGCCTGTATACATGTCTGTGTACCATGTGTATGCTTGTTGCTGTGGAGGGTCTAAGAGCATATTAGATCCCTTGGAACTGGAGTTATAGATGGTTGTGAGCCATGATATGGGTGCTAGGAATTGAACCTCTGCAAGAACAGTTAGTAATTTGAAACACTGATTTATCTCTCCAGCCCCAATACACTTAGGAAGTGTCAGGCAGCAATCCTAGCTCCCAGGCAGGAAGGGAACAGGAACCCTGTGGTGGCTCCTGGTGGCCTAAGACCTAGGCAGATCTGGCTATTGGGCCCCTGAATGTCTTTTGGGCACTGTCCACTGATGGTGTCATCTCCTCCAGGACCCATGGCTCCTGTTTCTTCGCCTCCAGGCAAAGCTCTGGTGAGCCTCTGATTGGCTAAGCTGGTCACATGATCACCATCTCTTGGTGAGACATTTCTAGTAGGAAAGGCATAAGATTGAGGGCTCCCTGAGGCAGGTGGGAGCTCATGCCAGTCATCTGGTAGACAACTGGAGTCCTCCGGGTGGAGGTCTCTTGTCAGAGATGGCACAGATGGACCTCAAACCTGAGGCTAGAAATGACAAATTTTCAGTGTTACATGGTGTTGGACACAGAAATCAAGATCAAGGTATCAGCAGAGTTGGTTCCCTTCAAAGAAGCCAGGGAGAAATCTTCCTATTCCTTTTAGACCGAAGCAGCAGCAATGGCCCTGTGTTGCTCAATTCTCTGCCTGTCCCTTCATTAGCTGTGTAACTGTCAGTGTAACACAACCTAAAGCCACTGAGAAGGGAGTCACAGTTGAGAGGTGGTGCAGATCAGACTAGCCTGTGGGTGTGTCTGTGGAAGATTGTCTCAACTGCTAATTGACGAAGGAGGGCATAGCCTACTATGGGTAGCAACATTCCCTAGGCAGGCGTTTCTGCACTGTATAAGGAACCTAGCCAGAAGCTCCTCTGTGGTTACCACCACACTATTTTGGCTACCAAGTGAGTCCATTGGTTGGAGGTAGTGCTGTGTGGGTGGCAAGCAGGACTGCCTTGAGTTCCTCCTTTGACTTCCCTCAATGATGAACAATGGCTTGGAAATGAAAGCCGTGTGAGCCATCTCTTCCTCTTAAGTAGTTTTGTCTGTAGCATTTGTCACAGCAGCAGACAGGAAATGGGGACACCAAGCACGTTCACACGCTGAGCTCCCAGATGGTCTTGGAACACTGGCCACCTCATACAAGAGCCTGGTTGTTAATCACAAGTGAGCCAGAGGAAGTGTGCTGTCACATGTGAACACCGAGGAACGGTCACACCTTCCCCATAGGATCCTGCACTGGGACCCCAGCTCTAGCCAATTCCCCCAGAATCAGCCAGGTCACTTTCCCCAAGGTTACCTCGCAGGGTCCCATACTCACAGTTGTCCTTGGCAGGGGCAGCTGCAGTCCATTCCCTCTCTCAAGCAGGAAACTGGTTCCTGATGTTCAAGCATCAACACTTTGTTAATGCTGCCCAAGGCATCTGGTTTGGATGGTGCTGGAGAAAGGCTCCAAATGCTTCCAGATACCAGGGTAATGGTAATCAAGAGCCCAGGAGCCTGGTGACATTCCCACAAGAAATCTTCAAGGGATCCTGACTCTCAGGAAAAAACCAAACATCTCAATGGAATTTATAAAGCCCTCCCAGACTTGTGTGGGCTACCCTGAGACTTTCTCTGTTTCAGTTACATCCCAAGATCCTGCCTCAGGGCCTTTGCACAGGCTTTCCCAAGGCCAGCCCTACTACCAACCAGCTGGTCCCTCTGGGACCACCCTCTGGGTCTCAGCTCTAAGATTCTCTGCTTGGGCTGGTGTAGGTCACTATGTGCTGTTCTCCCAATGCCGTGCTTCAGTTAGTAGGCAATTTGTTGCTAGTGACTCAGATAAGCATTAGTAAGTATGTGGGTATCTGCGTGTGAACATGTTTGTGTGCACATGTACATACATGTTTCTGTGTGCATGTCAATGTATGTGTAAGTGTATGAGCATATGTGACATGTATGTGTATGTGTATGTGTATGTATATGTGTATGCACACACACAGGCATGTGTATGCATGAATTAGCATGGTTTTGAACATATGTGTGTCTGTGTGCATGTGTACACATGTGAGCATATTGTGCATGTGTACATGGACATAAGTACGTGTATGTGTGTGTGCACATGTGTGTGTGTGAATAGCCATTCCCTCCCTTGTGTAAGGAACCTAAGGATAGATCAGAGCTGCAGCCCAGATTTGGCTTCTTCAAACTGTTATTCATGTTATGAAAAGATGTATTTGCTTCAAAAAGCTTTTGAAGACCAGAGCCTCTTTTCAATGTTCCTGGCTTAGATGGAAAGGCCTTTTATAAAGGCACAGCTTCAAGAAGTGAGTGACACTTGGGTGGTAAAGAAGAGTCACTCTGTGCTAGGATGGCACTGCCAACTACAGCTGACCCTGAGAGCCAGCCCCATGGTTAATGTGGGCTCTGGGTCTCCTGGGACAGGGCTGGCTCTGTCTTGGCTGCCTTTCTGGGGATCCGGGGTGGGTCTCCACTCCCCATACCTGACTGGCATGGTCCCTCTGTGCTCCAGGCTGTGGCAGTGGGTAGCTACCATGAGCAGGAGGATACATTGCCAGCTCACAGAAGGTCACCAGCTCATTCCCCTGCTAGCCCTTCTTGTGCTGGGGGACCCAATCCTCAAAAGGCTCTATCCCACAACCTAGTGTAACTTTAATTGTTTTCAAAGCCTACTTTTAATGAGGGTTCTTAAATATTTTAACCTCCCTTCTAGCTCACCATCCACCAGAGGTAGTGGGGAAAAAAGAATACGGGGGGAAGTAGACCGGTTTAGAAATTGTTCTTTGGAGCAAGTCCCATCTGTATTGTCAGGAAATCAGCAGTGGTGGCTCAATTCTACTCAGAAAAACTTCACAGATGTCCCAGCAGTCCAGTTCAGTAGGTCGGGATAGCGGCAGCAGTGGTATGACCTAGCAGGAACAGCCAGGCCTCAGCCAAATTGGCACACGTCAGCAGGAGGGAGTTGGACCAGCAGGGACCCCAGGAGAAGTTCTCTGCTGCTCCTCTCTCAACAAAGGGAAGCTCAGCAAGGATGCAAGAACAAGAAGCCTCACAGAGCTAGCTCTACCAGCAAGCTCCTCTCACAGTCAGTTGAGTCCTATTCATACTCTCTCCAAACATCTTGAGCCCTCCAGGGGTCTTGCCTCACCGTGTGTCTTGTCTCAGCACATGCGTCTGTCTCAGCTGACATCACTCTGCCAATCAACCCAAGTCTGCAGAAGCAACAAGCAGCAGCAGCAGCACACCACCAGGAGATTTTTGGTGCGTTTCTCTTTATGGAGTCGCAACAAATGGAGCTCAACTATGCAATGTAAGGTGGACCAAGACATGCATGTTGTTATCGAAGAATCCTTCCTCACGTGTCCTTTCACGTGCTTGCATTAGAAGAACATCCTGCGTCTGTGCTTCAGTCAAACATTCCTTCCTTCATGAGTCTGCTTAGGCAAAACACCATCCGACACGGCTGACTTTCCAAAGAACCCTTAAGTTTCTGCTTCAACGTGGTCACCTTCCTCATAGCAGCCCAGGGTGGGGTGAAGGCCGCCATAGGTGAACTTCGCTATTCCAGACACTCTGCCTGCCCTCTCACTCCCAGAGTCCGTCTTTCCCTGGAACCTCCATCATGGGCTCAGGAAGGCAATAAGATCTAGGTGTGGCTTGCTTCTCTTCCACCTTTTTTTCCCTGGTGACCTCCTCTGCTGGCCCCTGGTGACCAATGTCCCCCTTATCCAGGATTTGCTGACTTTTTCCAAATCTACACCGGTTAAAGACTGCACAGAGTCCCTTTGTCTAGTGGCTTCTAGCACAGCCTAGCTCCTGGCCACCAGGGCATTTGTCTAGCTCTTAAGGAGCTGCCCCTGCCCTCTTACATGGCTCCCAGAACCTGCTTCAGATGTGGCCTTTCCTCTAGCCTCACCATGGTTTAGCTGGACCAGAGGCTGAGCCCAGCCCATGACCACTGCTGACCATCCTTGGTAGCCTACTGGCTGTGGCTTCTGCCGGGGCCACAGCAGGCAGAGAACTCGGAAGGGCCAGTCCTACAGGGTGTCTTCTCTGGATGAACTCAGAGTCCCCCACCCTAGCTTGCCTAGTCACACTGTGTCCTTCCGTGGTGCTGAGAGATAGTCACACTGCCACACAGAAGGTCTCAAGGCAAAGAAACCTTCCTGAACAGGACCTGGACCAATGATGAAGGGCTTCATAGACAACTGAAGGCTTCAGCTTGTATGTGTAAGCCAAAACTCCCTGGGAAAGAGGACCAGACCCAGTGTGGCTCAGGGAGCCTGGGCTGGAGATGGGTATCCTGAGAGCATCCTTGCCTCTGCTATGGACCCTCAGCTTTGGCTTCCCATGCTGACCTGGCAGGGCCTTTTCTCCACACCCAACGTTCCTGTTCTCGGGGCTAAGTGAGTCCCCAGTATCAGGAGGTAGGGTACAGGTGGTCTCATCTTACATATGACAAGAGGGGAAAGGATGGGGATGATGGGCAGGAGGCAGGTCCAAGGCCTTGACCTTTACATCTGTGAAATGGGAGGGTTGCATCAGGGCTATGGCCTTTTCTGGTACTCTCCGTGGGTCAGCTCAGAGCCAGCTGGTTCTAGCCCTGATTCCAGCCTTGTCAGACTGGGAGTGCCAGGGTGGGATTCCTGGAATGCCCTGGGAAGGCTCTGGGCACCACCCAGGCCACATCATCACCCGAATGGAAAAATCTCTCACTCACAGGGAATCCTTCACCCACCAGCATCCCAGATCCAGGGAGAGAGGCTCTTTCCTTCTGGAGACCTGGAAGCCATCAGGGCCAGGACTCTCCTGAGCAGAGGGACAGGGTATGGTCACCATGACCTCACAGCTTGGAAATGAGTGTGACTGGCCCTCGGGGCACTCGGGCTTGCTAATATGTACATGGCCCCATCGGGGATCCCTTGAACCAACTCTGGGACTGCAGAGGGACCAAAGGAGCCAAAAGCCATCATGTTCGGTAGTCTGAGCTTGCTTTTGTCATTCATACGCTGTGTTCCCAGCTCCTAAGTCACTAGTAGACTTTCATGGCCACCACCCTCTCTGCTTCAAAGTCTGCCACTCATACGACTGGACATCTTGTCTGTGTGTTACCAATTCCTGTCAACTTTCCCCTACAGCGCCCTGAGGAGGCTCTGGTGGAGACAGACAGAGGCCCAATTAGCAGGTAAGATTAAGGGACTTGCATAGGCCCCGGAGTTATTCAGGATCACAGCCTCATACCCAGTCCCTCAGCAGACAGGTACTGAGAGCCAGAAAGCCAGGGGTTCATACACACAAGTTCTGACTGCTTTGAGTGATTACCTTGAGTGGATTACTTGTCCCTCTGGACTCCATCTGTGAATCTGTACAGTGAGCCTAGCCACGCTGTGCACTGAATATGAGTTAGCACATAGTAGGGTATTATTGCCCAGTGTTTGCTTCCCAGTATCTTTCTGTCATGGACCCTTGTGTAGAGGGCAGGGACATGGGATGGGGAGAGAGTCACTGTTGCTACCTTCACAATGCCCATGATACTGGCAGACAGAAGACAGTGTGAGCCAGGATGGGAGTGGCCTCGTGGAGACAATCTATTGAACACTCTCGATGTGTCTGTTATGGTGGTGTTTGAGAAAGAAAGCTTCCCCCTCCCCTTTGCAAAAAAATCCCACTACCCTCTCCTCCCCAGGATGCTATTATGGGGTCCATACTGTTTCCCCTGTGCCTGGACTAAACCTGTTCCTCTGGGTCGACCATCCTCAAGTGTTTAAAATACATGAGATAAAGGGTGAGTTGGGGGCCAGCAGCCACTTGGGAGTCTATGCAGTAAGTACCCTTTCACCTCCATGTGTAGTTGGTAGGTCCTTCTGGTTTGAGAGGGTGCAAACTGTATCCATGTATCCCATCTCCCCAGTGGTTTTTGTGAGCAGGATGATGTCACCGTGAACAAGCCTATGTCTCAAGCTGCTTCTTGGTTTTGCATTGCTGGGAATGGACCCCAGGGCCTCACACACGTTGGACAGGCTTCCACTGCTCAGTAGCATCCCATCTGGGATCTCAAGGACGGAGGGGACCTGACTGATGTCACTGAGACCCATGGTAATCGCCAGAGGCTCTGATGGCCAGACCATTCTCCTCCGCTCACTACCGCGTTACTCAGTTATCTGGCAACACCACAAACACCCGAGTCTGAGTGCGTGGTTAAATGACAGATTCTACTGCCTTACTCTGCAGGCCCCTGTGGACGCCCGACTCGCCAGCAAGGAAGACGCCACAACAGGATTCTTCTGCACACGTTTATTGGGAGAGTTTGATTGCGAAGGCGAAAGATCCCGAGCCCCGAAACTGGCCCTGGTTAAATAGGCTTAGGAGTGGGCGTGGCCATACCTGATTGGTGTTGCTTTCAGTCCCTCATTTGCATGCTCCGGGATGAGCTGTGACTTGGTGTGAAAACCCTTTTGCACATGTGCACATTGGTTGTTTACCAGGGCTTGCGGGCAGTGTCCAGCGGTAGCCAGCGCCATCTTGTAATGGCATTATGTGGCTTCCCGCAGGCCCCAATTTCAAGATCTAGGCATGGCCAAGACCCTATTCCTTGCGGTAGAGACCACCTTGTCCCTGTCCTCATAAGGTTGTATTGGTTGGTGTCCTGACCCCTTCCTATAAGGACCTGATCTATTTAACTACCTCTTTCTGACTGTCTCTTCCTAAGACCCTGTCTCTAACATCACCTCCTCGGGCGCTGGGGGCTGAATCTCATTGAGGGAGGCACACAGTGCGGCCCTAGCCACAGGATATATCGGGATTCCAGAGCTCATGGAGTATCAATTATGGAGGGCCCAACAGTGGCTCCCGGTAAGACCCATAACTGTACCATCGGACCTGTCATCTCATTGGATGCTGAAGCTCAACCGGACTCAAAGACTGTCATCTTTCTACCGAGCACCAGTTTCCCAAGCCACCTGTAGGGGCCATGACGGGGATGCACAGGTTTCAGGGAGGATGAGGAGGGAACCAGGCCCACTTCTCTCAGCATCAGCTGCTGCCTGGAAGCTGTCGGCTGAATCTGTGGGTGAGACAGTGCCAGTTTCCGGCCTCAAGAGGTGCACACAGTCCTTGTGACAGGTTGTGTCTATGTTGGACACCAAGGATGCCTGAGATCCAGAGTCAGAGTCTAGTCTGGTCCCATAATGGCTCTTCCCAAAGCTCTCCCTGAGTCACCGAGAAGATGGCACCTTCCCCATGGAAATCTGGCCCCCATTTGCTCTTTCTGCCCCCTCTTCACCAGCCAGATGGAGCCACTTGACATACCACCAGAAATATGCAGCAGGGAAACATCTTGGCTGGGAGGACACGCCTGTGCTAGCCCCAGCCCTGAATTCCTCCACTTTGGTCCCCAGGCCCTGCCAGCTGTCATGAGCCCAAGCCACTGCAGGGCATGAAGCTGAGGCAGTGAGGAATGCGTGCCTGCCTCCCACTGAGAACTTTCTCCCCAGATTGAATTGCACAGTGGGGACCTGCTCTGTGAGCAGACAATTTGCAAAACCCTGAGCTACCGGGCAGAAGAGGGCCAGCAGGGGACAAGCGACAGAGTCTCTTTTGTGTGTACAAGGTGCTCGTAGCCACCCACTTGGGCTGTCAAAGTCCTGTGTCAGAGGGTCCACTCAGTAGCCCAGGCGCTGTCCCAAGAAGGGAAAGAGTGAAGGGTAATTGGAGAATGCCATTTCTCACACCTCCCCCTAGTTGGTAGGTTGCAACTTCTTCCTTCTTGGTCTGCGCTGTTCTCTCTCTTAGCCCACATCAGCCCCTGCTGAGAACAGGGAAGCCCCTCTTGGGCCCTAAAGCCCAGTGTCCTTCACAGGGAGCTTGGGCAGCCACCTTCCCACACCTGCTGAGTTTCTTCCTCCAGAGAACAAAGGCTAGAGGCTCGTGAGCATCATCCAAGGGGAGATGGATGTGAACTCGGAGGGAATGACACTCTGAAAGAAAGTGTCAAAGGATGTCACTGCTGGCTTCCCCTGGCCCTTTGTGCAAACTATTCTACAGCTCCACAGAAGAGGAACTTAAGATATGAGCCAGGCTTGCCCAGCCTGAGAGCCCGTGATGTAAGCTAATTCTTCAGTATCGTGAAGTCACTATCTGGGCCAGGCTAAGGACATGTAAACCTCATGACGATTCCCAGGGAGCAGGTGCCCCGGTTATCTGTTTGCAGGACCTGGGCCGATGTTGTGTTGCCCTGCCTAAACAGGGCCAAGATGGACGGGCCTCTGTAGTCACAAGGACCCTAACTTTTGGCATTACTAGGGAACCTGAGGTAGCAGGTAGGGTCCATCTCCTCCCTGCCCCCCACCCCCCACTCCCCACTCTCTGAGCCCTCAGCCGCTTAGCAGGATTCCTTGAAGGACAACTCCCTCACCCCCAACCCAATCCTGGATCTACTTGCTATGTCCCTGAGGGGAACCTTGAACTCCCAATCCTCTAACCTCTTTAACCAGCCCTGGGTGCAATTTCTCTTCCTTAGACAAACCCTGAGTCCCCAGCAGCCTGGACATTTCATTCAAAGTCCCTGAAACTGGTCCATGATTAGCTGGGGCCTGACATTCAGAGAGGTAGCTTTACCCTCTTCCTCGTACCCTATCTTAATCTGTTTTCTGTTATTAGAGTAAAATACTCAAGGCAAATTGTTTTACAAAGAAAAGCCCAAAGGTTTATTTAGGTTACTGTTTTGGAGGCTGAAAGTCCAAACCGCCTAAGGCTATGTCTAGTAACGGCTATGAGGCAGATGGTGGGTGTGTGTCTAGGGGGAAGAGAGATGAAACCAGTGAGGCCAGGGTTGAGAGATCTCATAAAAATGACTTTCATGGGGTAAGGACAAGCTCCCTAATCCTTGAGATCTCACACCCTCCCGCTAAGTCCCACCTCTTAAAGGGCCCCTCACCTTTTACACACCCGTGCGTCCAACCTCTGGACACCTTATCCTCATGAGACACACACTCCATCCACATCCAGGCTGCGACCCTGTGGAGTGGGCTCAGCTGCTGCTCCTTCATTGTCTTCTTTAAAACCGTGTTGGAATGAAGAAACCCACACGCAGAGTCCACAGCCCAGAGCCTGGCCAGGATCGGGCCTTGGCAAGCTTGTTTCTTTTTCTTTTCCTAGCTCCTGTTTATACAAAGCCTTAAACCTGCCAGCAAAGAGAGACTGTGTGTCGCTGGGGGATTCTGTCTTCAATGGAGAAAGCAAAATCCCAGGTGGCATCTCTCAGAGCTGGCCACATCTGCCAGCTTCCCCATTTAGCTTTCCCTTTCAGCCAACAAAAGGACCGGTGGGTGGCCAGCCTTGTTCATCAGAGCAGGAGGCTGTTGGCAGCAGCAGCGGCAGTGCTGGGCACCGGTCTTCCTCTAGACCAGCTCTTGTGTTTTGTTAGGGAATGTTCAACAGCTGGTCAGGGGGCCTTTTGTTATCCTCCAGCACACAGCTCCAGGCTCTGACTGTGAAATCAGATTAGCAGGTCTAACTTTGCTAGTGTCTGTCTTACAGGTGACTAGTAAGTATCCTTATGCGGGTTGACTTTAAGGACAAGGCCTAGGGACACTAAGGCTCAACCAGTGCGAATTTTCTGGGTCTCTCCCAGAACTTGGCAGCTTGCAGGGGGTTTGGAGGGGGTGTCCTGTTTTTTAATCTGTTGTGCAACACTCAAGACTGCCTGTTCTGTGGCACTTCCTTGAATAGCCTGGCCTCTCTTAGACTGTGCCTGGTTCCCCTGGGCCTTCAAAGCCCCCTGAAGTCATATCCTCAAAGCCCTGATCATCTGAGTTGCCTTTGGACACGACTCCCTCCTCGGAGGCTGGTGTCAGTGAGCTGGCATTGGGACAGTCAAGACGTGGATGCTGATGTCTGTATGTCCTACATGGCTTTAGACTTGACCCCACTGGGGAGGTAGGAAATGGAGAAAGGACAGACACACGGACATACGTGCAGAAAAGCTGGTGCCCAGTGGACTGTGCACACACTGAGAGCGTAGTATGAACACAACTCTGGGCACCTCAGCACATTTATTAGGTACACCATGGGGGAGGGGATCTGGAGGAGGTCTCTGAGGGTGAGGAGCCTCCGGCTGTGTTCACCTAGGTCCCAGATTGTTCCTAGACATCGCCTCCTCCTCAGCTTGGGTTGCTAGCTTTCGCACACAGTCAACATTTGCGCTTGGATCAGAGGAAAGCTTTGCCATCCCTCTGAGCCTGACCCAGGGGGAAGGCTTTGTCATCCCCGTGGGTCTGATGCATTTGGTTGTTGACATGGCTGTCAACAAAACACATTCACTCGAGACTTCGTCTGTTCTTTACACATCCACTCAGGCCTCCTGGGCTTCCCACACATGTCGGAAGCACACAGAGAGCCGCCCGGAAAGTTGATGACTGGGTACAGCCCAGTTCAGCATTAGCTTCCTGAGGCTGTCTTCATGGGTACCACTGGCAGAGGGGTATATAATACAACACCCACAGTCAATGATAAAGTAAGGGCAGGTGAAGTTCCTTTTGTGTCACACAGAGAGAGCAGCCTCCAGTATCTACCTTTGCCCTCCTGGTCCTCTAGACACACAGTCCTGTCTTCACATGTGTGCATGGTTTTCTTAGCTCCCGTGTCCAAACTGAGCTTTGGTGAGACCCTGAGTCTGATTGGCTAAGGAGTAGCTGGGATGCTCTCCTCAATCAGCTACAGGGCAGGAGCTTTGTCTACACAAAGGTGCATTCTGAGGGCCAGGGCGAGGCCCTTGCATGGGAATCTAGAAACAGTTTCACTTCAGGCAACATCTTGCAAGTGTTGCAGGAAACCCACTGCAGACCTGGGAAGTAGGCTAGTGTTATGGGAAATACACCACAGAAGATGACTAGCCATGGGTTAAACCCATCCCAGAGTAGCCCCAAACCTTTCCCAGGGTGATCTTTTAAGCACAAACGATATCCTGGGTTGACATACTTCAGTTAGCAAAGCCAGCCAGAAGCAGAACTGAAGAAGCCAAAAATCAAGGTTAGTACATATAGAGGCTCTCCCAGAACTATGGACTTTGATGGATTAGATCCGTTTTAGTTTTGACAGGTACTTCTATCCACGTGTTGAGTTTTACAACCTGGTTGGTGCTTCCATCATGGAGTGGGTTGTGCTAAGGTCTGAGGCCCTGTGTTAAGTCGATTACTATGTGTAACTAGCTATAGCCCAGGTACAGGGGAGGGAGGCCATGGGTCACGGAGGCCACTGGGGCATATGGGAAACCTGAGCTTGCCAGGCAAGTACTGTCTCAGAATACCTTCATAAACGCCTTCCCCTACACCTTACTCTCAAACCAGAAACTAGGGGAGCACACCTCATTCCTAAGTCCTTCTGCCTCTACTTCCACATCTTCTAAAGAACTCTGGAACCCAGTCGTTCACTCTCAGTAAGTGTGTGAGTTGGGGTGTGGATGGGAGGGAACGAAGACTGAGAAGGAAGCGAGTAACGTGGGGGACGTAGGTATGTCAGAGATGCTCTCCTGAGAGGAGAACAGTTACCGCAGAGGCCCTGAAGCAGCAGAGACCACATCCCAGCCCAGTCCAGGACTTGGTTTCTCCAGGGCCCAATCCCTTCTGCTCCCTGCTTCAAATCCCAATCCTGGATCCCATGCTAGCCCCAGCGGCTGTTGTCTGTACACTCTGAGCCTGGCCTACACCAGCAAGAACGGAGTCTCTTGAGTTTCATTATTGAGATCACTTTATGTAATAATATCATGTAACCCGTGGGCAGAGAGCTGAAGAAAGTCCCAGAAATAATGAAACAAAGCCCATGGCTGCGTGGGAATCAGATCCCCTCTCTAGAAAAACCACAAAGGAAGTCTGCGGATTCCGCAGACTTCCTTTGTGTCCT
Organism: Mus pahari; assembly: GCF_900095145.1. Taxonomy (NCBI): domain Eukaryota; kingdom Metazoa; phylum Chordata; class Mammalia; order Rodentia; family Muridae; genus Mus; species Mus pahari. Next base: position 49,505,629 of record NC_034606.1, on the reverse strand, counting down.
CTGACCTCACCTTAATTACCACCAAGCAGCCCTCTCCTGCTAACGGGTAACTCTGTGTTTAGATTCCCAGGTGCTGATAAATGAAAAGAGAAAATTTCAGTGCCTGACTGAGAGCCACCTGCCCGGGGTTTCCACCCAGGTTCCAGAGCCCCAGGCAATTGCTGCCCTCAAAGTGGTCCCTGAGGGTGTATCTATTCATCTGCTGGCTTGTCCCTAAGGCTTATGGGAGGCCCACCTAGACTCACCAGTGCCTACCCACTCTAAAGATCAAACCTAGATCAAAGGGTAACTTTGTAACAAGGATGAAAAGCAAGTTGCCCAGGGGCTGGGAGGAGGCCACTGGGCTAAGCGACTGATGACAAGAGGAAAGGTACAGATGGGAAGATATCCAGAGTGGATGAACTGCACTGGGTCCTGATGAGACATCGGCATCTTGGGAAGGCTCCTATGAGCCAATCCAGTTAGCCCTAGGTTAGAACATTTTGTTGTTTGTTTGTTTGTTTGTTTAGAAAGAAGGAGCCTGTGGGCTGGCTTGGTGCCACACAGGGAACATGGAGGGCTGAGTAGTCAGGCATACCATTGCTCTAATACCCTTTCCTTGGATTCCCCCAATCTGTCCAGTGGCCAGTAAGAAACAGTTGACTGCAGAAGTCCCTTACCCCGAGGCCTCTGCTGGCTGTGACCTGCCATCATCAATGCAGGCTTCCTGGTAGCCAGCCTGTGGGCTCCTTTATGTAAGCTTTAGACTTTTCAGACCTTATTTTTAATAACGGCTCTTAAATGCTTTAACCTCCCCTTCCAGCCCACCACCCATCAGAGGTAGTGGGAAAAAGAAAGGTTATCAGGATATACAGGAAATGGGCTTGTTCAGAAATTGTTCTTTGGAGCAAATCCCGTCTGCATTGTCAGGAAATCGGCAGTTCAGTTCTCGGGAATCAGCAGCGGCAGCTCGATCCACTCGCAGACACTTCACGGATATACCAGCAGCCCAGTTCAGTAGTGTCAGGATCACAAATACAAATCAACAGCAGCGACCTAGCAGAGACGGCCAGGCCTCTGCTAAACTGGCAGGGGTCAGTAGGACCGAATGAGACCTGCGGGGACACCAGGAGAAGTTCTCTGCTGTGCCTCTCTCAATGCAGTGAAGATCATCGAAGACTCGGACCAACGAAGCTTTGCAAAGCTAGCTACCTGAGAAACACTCAGTCCCTGTCTGCCGAGTCCTATTTATACTCCCTCCAAACATCACGTGTCCTCCACAGGTCTTGCCTCACCATGTGAGTCAATCTTAGCAAAACTCCATGTGAGACTTTATCAGCCAACACCACTCTGTCAATCAGCCCGAGTCCACAGAAGTGGCAAGAAGCCGACAGCATACCCCCAGAAGTTTTTGGTGCGTTTCTCTCTATGGAGTCCCAACAAATGCAGCTCAACTACTCAGTGTAAGGTGGACTAATGCATGCGTGTTGTTAGCGAAGAATTCTTCCATCATGAGTCCTTTTACATGCTTGCTTTAGCAAAACATCCTTTCACCTGTGTCTGCTTCAGGAAAACACTCCTTCGCATGTTTGCCCCAGCAAAGCCCCCTCTGACACAGCTGAATTTTCAAAGAAACCAGAAGTTTCCACTTCACCTCCATGTTTTCTCCATCGGCATCCCTGGGCCTCCTCATTCCCAAAAGCCTCTCGGGCATTTCTGATGCAGGTTGATGTCACGGGCCAGTTTCTGTATCAGAAAAGGTGCAGTCAGCGCATTATCTCTTGGGGCTAGCATGAAGGAAGACCTCTTCCTGTTTCCATTTAGGATGCTGTTCATTTCTCTGTTTTGGCCAGACTCTTCTGAAGGGCAAACCTTTGTCACTCACTGCCCAGCCTCAAGACGAGTTCCAGACACAGAGCTCCATCAGGGACTGGGGGGAGAGGGGGCGCTGGAGGGTCTGTTTTGTCTGAATTTGTCAGTCAGTCATGGGGCTACACCATCTGTAAGGTGGTGAAATCCTAGGACAGTACCTGACTCACACATGTCCCCAAGCAGAGACCCAGAGGATGTTTGACAGCCTCTAGGAGTGGAAGCATCCTACCAGGAGTGACAGCTAATGCAGATGGTCTTTTCCAGCTCAGAAAGTAATTTGGGGGGGCTCTTGTTCTGGAACATCCCCAGGGTTCCCCTGTTCTCAGACACAGTGAGCAAGGGCCGCTTTCCATTCTCCAAATACCATCACCAAAGCAGCTGTCCCATTTGATGCAGGACAGGAGTCTGAGAGAGGTACAGGGACTCCTCCAAAGTCACCAGGTTCAGGACTATCTGACCTGAGCTTTTCTCCAGGCCTAGGGCTTAGGGAAGCCCTCAGCTAGTAGCCCTCCCTGTTTCAGCAAGTGCATATGGGAGGTCAAAGTCAAGCATGTAGCTAGCCGGACAGCTTCAGGTCTGCATGGGAGCTGAGTGGGGGCTCCCATCCTCAGGTCACTCAATGGGAGCAGAATCAAAGTGGTAAGGAGTCACACCCTGAAGCCAGGCAAGGCCAGATTCTGGGCAACAGGCTTAAGGTCACTCCTTTGTAAGTGGCAGAAGGGTGTCCTTATCCTAGAGACTTCAGAAATAGGAATAACATCCAGGTGCTGGCTCAGCACATTTGAAGGTGGCCTCTTCTGTTTCTCAACAGCTGGCAGGGCTTAGCCATGTGCCCAGAGCCTCCAGCAGCAGCTGTCTACACTGTGGGAGGACACGACACACAGCAGGGGTGGGTTACGGGACTGCTGTGTCCGAGGCCAGCTTCAGATAGAGCTGTAGAACAGTGTCACCTTCTACCCCTGGGAGGCAGTTGACTTTGGTTGGGATGCTCTGATGGAAGACTCAGGCAGTGGGTTTGCTCTGCTCCAGAAGGGGAGGATACTCAAGGCTTAGCAACTGGCAGAGGTGAACAGCCAGGTGAGAGTGGGGCCCATTAGGCCCTGTGCCTTATCCCGTTCGCCATCATTTAGACATGATCCATGATCCCACTATTTGGTCACCATTCTTCAATAGCTAGTGTGGCCTGAACCATGTCTTGGAATAATTCATACTCACTGGGGTGTCCATCCCTCAGGCATCCCATGAATACTTGTCAGATGTAACCATGCATCCCTGGGGAAGCAGGGAAGCTGGGGTCTTATTTTCCAGAAGCCCACCATTTGGTGGGGAAGGCAGCCATATCACAGCCCAATGTGGATGGCGAATGGTGCAGATCTATAATCACCATTCACTGCAATGGTGTCAGATACTCAAGCAAGAGGTTGAGACAGAGACAGGCAAGTTTCAGGTCATCCTGGGATACACAGAGAGTGGAGGGACAATCTGAGGGATTTAGTGAGAGACTGTCTCTAAATAAAAAGTAAAATCAAGGCTGGGGTTGTGGCTCACAGTGGAGCACTTTCTTAGCATGTTCGAGACCCTAGCTTTGGGTCCCAGTTCTGTGATAATAGTAACAAAAGGGTAGACAGCTGCCTCTCTTGATTAGTCCACAGGACACAGCACAAACTGGCATTACCCTCACCCTCCTGTGTGGCTGGGGCAGGTTTTTAAGCTATGGAAGAAGCTAAGATCACCACCAGGTGCTGGCCATAGGCTCTGGAGAGGTTGTACTGATTTTAAATGGTGATGGTGGCTATGCCAGAGATGGAGGGGCAAGAAACTGCAGCATACCACCAGTTTGTTGGTATGTTTCTCTTTATGGAGTCCCAACAAATGTAGCTCAACTGCACAATGTAAGGTGGACCAATACGTGTGTTGTTATTGAAGAATCATCCATCACATGTCCTTTCACATGCTTACTTTAGCAGAACATCCTTTCTCCTGTGTCTGCTTCAGCTAACCATTCCTTCATGAGTCTGCCTTAGCTTTTTGCCTGTCTCTACTTCGGTGAAATGTTCCTAAATGTGTTTGCTCCAGCAAACATCATCTAACCTAAAGAACCCTTAAGTTTCTACTTCACCTTCCATCCATCCATCCATCCATTCACCTATCCATCCATTTATCATCCATTTATTCATCTGCCCATCCATCCATTCATTCACCCATCTTTCCATTCACCTATCCATCCATCTATCCATCTATCCATCCATCCACCCACCTACCTTTCCACCCATCATCCACTCATCCATACACCTTTCTATCCATCCATCCACCCACCCATCTTTCCATTCATCCATTCAACCATCCATCCAACCACCCACCTTTCCATCCATCCATCATCCATTTATCTATTTGTCCATCACCCATCTTTCCATTTATCCATCCACCCATTCTAATCCATCTATCCACTCAACTTTCCATCCATCTATCCACCCAACTATTTACCAATACACACACACACACACACACACACACACACACACACGCCCCTTTGTATCCACCCACACACCTATTCATCTATTCACCTACATGTTCATCTTCCTAAGTACCTTTTACTCATTCCTGCATCCCCCTACTCATACACATCACCTTCTGGATACCCACTTGTCATCATTTCCATGGATGTACAGACATAGAAATCTGAATCCACAGTGAGGTCTCTCAGTGTAGTCAGGGAAGCCAGGCCTACCCACTCTACGGACAGAAGGAAGGTGCAAAATATGAGGCCACACCGAGTGGTCTGGCCAGGCCTTGTAGGCTTCCTGGAGGAGGGAAGTTTTGAGTTTCCATTGTCCCCTGAGCAGATCCAGTGACTTGCAGGAACTCTGTTTCCGTTATTTTGTTATCTTTCTAGTGACACTGCAGAGATCTAGAGGCAGTGATCTTACTTGTGGATTTATAACAACAGCATAGTGTGCTGACACCCCTGATGGATTCCCCCAGACCACCTGTGGGTTCGTGGGGAAGCCAGAAGGCTGAAGAGACAGAATCCTAATATCATTATAGCTCTTTTACAAAAAAAAAAAAAAAAAAAAACAAAAACAACAAAAACAAAAAACAAACAAACTTCGCAATGTCATTATCTGCCAAGAGGAAGAATCTCAGTATTTGGGGTGTGGGAAAAAGTAATTGAACTTGGGGGTACATTCAAAGGGGGAGGACGAAGGTGTGAGGCCAGTGGCAAGTGCTCGCTAATGAACCACCAGCATCAAGTTGCACAATGGCTGGACTGGACAGGACAGCCTGGGAGCTTTGAGGGTTGCCATATGCTCCTTCTTCTGGGAAGAGTCGCTGAGCCTGGGCCTGCAAGGGCACTCTGGAGCCTGGCACACACAGATCCCTGAGGCACCAGCAACACTGGGAGCACTGAGTCCTCCTGGCGGTGACCTATAAACTTAGACAGCCTCCATGCTTAGGACTGGGACAGGCAGATGGACTAAGCAATGCAGGTGCCCTGGATGGAGTTCACAGGAGTCAAAGGGCTGAAGCAACCCAAGACTAACAGGGGCTTGAGAAGAGGCTTAGCAAAGAACACAGTGCTGGGTCCTGTGGCCTGGAGGACCCATCTTCACAAGACTAGGAGGATACCTTCTGGTTGTAGAACAGCGGGTACACTGTAGGCCTTAACTGAGGACAGTGGGGAGCCAAAGAAGGGTTGTGAGCAGGAAATTGATGCTTTGAAACCGAGTTTCATATACATCTTCGGGCTATATTCAATTGATAACTCAGGGGCCAGAGAATGGAGTTGGGGTAAGACGCCGACTACAGCGGGGTCAAGTGGCACCTGTGGGTATCAAGGAGAGCATGAGAGATGAGAGTTGGAAGACAAAGAAGAAGACCTTTGCTCAGTCAGGCCAACCTGCTGGTATAGGGAGCAAACTCGAAATGGCAAGGGTGGGTCCCTCTTGTCATTCTTAGACCAACCCCACCACCACCACCACACTCCACTGCACAAACTGCCTGCTTTAAGTCCCAACTCCAGTTTTGAGAGGGGACCTTGGGGAGGCTCCTCAGCCTTTCTGACACCCATTGGGGCGGTCCTGGGCATCCCCACCCCTCCCCCACCTTTCCTGTTGCTTCTGCTGTTTCTCCAGGTTCTACTGTGGAGCCCCCCCACACTGGCCAAGGTTGTCTCTCATAGGGATGGGAGGATTTCGGCTCTACAACTATGAGAGCTAGTCTTTTTGTCGGGCTGGAGAGATGGCTCAGTGGTTAAGAGTACTGACTGCTCTTCCAGAGGTCCTGCGTTCAATGCCCAGCAACTACATGGTGGCTCAGAATCATCTATAATGGGAATTGGAGGTCCTCTTCTGAAGACAGTAACAGTGTACTCACATATATTAAATAAATAAATAAATAAATAAATAATCTTCACTGTCAACTTGACTAGATCGGAAAGACACAGAAGCACACCCCTAAGTGTGTCTGTGAGGGTTTTCCCAAAGGTTTCACTGAGAAAGCTCACCCTGGATGTGGGAGGCACCATCTCGTGGGCTTGAGTCCCTGAATGAATGAATGAATGAATGAATGAATGGGAGATGTGAGCTGAGCACCCGCATTCCCCGCCCCCCACTTCCTGACTGCAGGTGCCATGTGACCCACTAACCCACACTCCTGCTGCCTTCCCCACTATCACAGAATCTGTCCTTTCCTAAACCACGAGTCTCCCTCCCTCTCTCTTTCCCTCCCTCCCTTCCTTCACCTGATTCCTGAGTATTTGGTCAGAGCCACAAAGTGCCACAAATAGAAAACTGCTGCTAAGAAGTAGGGCTTTGATAAACCTGGGGGTGAGGTTTGCGGGGTTTGGGGATGGTTTTGTGAGAGGCATGTGAAGCAGTTTGGAGCTTTAGGCTGAGGAGCCCTAGAGAGAGCTGTAAGCTGACCCTGGCGGGATCAGGCAGTTTCGGAGGGCCAGCGGGACTCTCAGGATCTGCACTAGAGCCCATATATTAGGCAAAGAATCCAGCTTCATTCTGCCTGAGTCCTGAGAACTTGGATGAGACTGGACTCAAAAGTAAAGAGTGGATTTGTTAGGTGGGGGAATTTCGAGACAGCAGAGTACCAGGACTGGGTGTGGTGATTGCCTGACGCTTCTATCCAGGTCTACAGTAACAGAAAGTAACCCTAGTATGAGAAAGAACGGGGGGTGGGGTGGGGGTACAATTTGGCAAAGAGGAGAGAAAGAGAGAGCTCATAATGTAGACAAGGAGGCTCAGAGAAAGCAGCTCCTGTCTCCAGTCTCCACCGGGACTCCTGGGAAAGAGGCCCTGAGGTCAAGGCTCCACCCATTAAAGGGTCCGGTAGACATGCAAATTAATTTGAAAGGAGAGTGCCTGAGCTGAGGTGGTCCCCACAGGGACCCCCACTCCAGAGTCAGCCTTGAAGATGTGTGCAGATCATCTGTGGTCCCAAGGGGCAGGACTATGTCTCTAGCTGGCAGGATGGCCCAGTTGTTTTTACAGGCACGAAAGATACAAAAGTGAAGGTGTTGCAATGACTTCCATGGAGATTCCAGAAAGCCACTTAGATTAGGGTCGGGGTCCTTGCAAGAAGGGCCAAAGAGGCCATTGCATGAAACTGTGAAGATGAAGCCTAAATTGCCATGAAGATCTCTGGAGAGTGGAGATGCTAAGATCATGGGCTATCCACTGAGGAAAGCTACAGGCGCAGAGGGAAGCTGGCCCAGCAGAGGGGTCAGACATGCTAGGCAGCAGAGCTAGAGGGGGCAGGGGTGGCCCAAGGGTGTTGGCATGCAGAGAATTCCATCTTGAGTCCCAGATGCCAGATATGGATCTGCAGTGTGTGGCTCAGTGGATCCAAGTCTTGCTTGCGTCTGGTTTTCCTTGCTGGGTTCCCCTTCCGCCCCTTTGGAATGAGAACATTCGTTCTATAACACTATTAGAGATGTGTGACTATTTTTTGTTTTTTTTGTTTTTTGTTTTTAATAGGGGTTCACGGGTAGGAGATTGACTGGGTCTCAGAAGTACTTTGTGCTTTTGAGCAGTGTTTTAAACTTGTAAAAGTTACGGGGACTTTCAGAGATGGACAAAACACATCTCCCATTTTGTGGTAGAAGGGAAGCTTTATGGGCCAGGGAGGGATGCTATGGTTTACAGTGATGTGTTTGTGTCAAGTTTGCGAGGGGTGAGGTGCAACGACTCATCTCCACCATCAACTTGACTGGATTTAGAATCGCCATGGAGACGCACCCCTGAGTTTGTCTCTTGGAGTGTTTCCAGAGAGGTTTCACTGAGGAGGGAGGGCCCATCTTGAATGTGAGCAGTACCATTCCCTGGGCTGGGGTTCTGGGCTGAATGAAGAGGGTAGGCTGAAGACCAGCATGTATCACTCTCAGCTTCCCATGGGGACAGAGTGAGCATCTACCTCACAGTCCTGGTCTCCACGCCTTTGTGACCTTGATGGACTGGACCCTCAAACTGTGAGCCAAGTCAAACCCTTCCTTAAGTCACTTTCGTTGGGCCTTGGTCACAGCAACAAGAAAGGGTGATGGGTTGTGGCCCAAAGCACGCTGCGTCTCAGCCTTGGCTCGTTTGTGAAGTGGGAGTGGCAGTGATGGAGACCACCTCACGGATGTGCGGGTGACATCTGGCTCCTGCTTGAGTGGTACCCAATACATGGCCCAAACAGCAGCTTTGGCTACAGTAACAAAGCGAAGACATCTTGTTCAGTGGCAGCGTCCACCACATAGGATTATGACAGTGGAAAAGCTCCTGTCATCTAGTGACACTGAAGGCAGCAAGGTCCTCTGTGAGCTGTGGCCAGTGTGTCACTGGGTTCCAGGCCCTGGGTGGTGGCTTTGAGTGCCTGTGTAACTAGAGCTGCCTGGCTTGATACTGTTCTTCTAGATCGTACACTCTCTGCTCAAGAAGGGGAAGTTGATAGGGGCCAGCGACAGCCTTGCCCTTTCAGTACTGACGACATCTCTTGATGCCATTGCTTGTACCTTATGCTTGAGTCATCCTAGTGTGGATTTGCTCACTGTGACCCTGGGAGCCACAGGCTCCCTGAGGGGTATTTGCACTGTGACATGTCCCCTAGTGCCCCCCCCCCGTTCTTAGCGGCATCCCTGTCATCAAGTGTCACATTGTCATCGATGGTAATGCTGATGCATAACTGGTAGCCCTCCACATGGGGAAGCTGACACAAGTGGCGTGACAAGCTCTGGGCATAAGCCTCTACATAGCTGGAAATGGTGATGGCCGGCAGCATCCCTGCATCTTGCCAAGGCCCTGGGAGATACAGCCACATCTCAGGGTCTCCAGGAAGAAGAAACAATGGTGAGTCTGCTTCCAAGATGAGCTTACTGAGGAGGAAAGCGACTTGTCCCGTGTGGCATGTCCCTGGGAAAGTGGAAGACCCAGAGTCCTGGGCTTACTTTGTGGCTGTTATATCTGGAAAGGATGTGAAGGATGCGTGATGCCTCAAAGCAGGGCAAACCCCTAAGTACTCCTCCTCAACTTCCTCATCTGTAGTTAGAGTCTCAGCCTCGCCGGTGGGCTCTGACTCTGGGTTCCATCTTGGCAGGTGATTCCAGGATGCTTTGGGGCAGGAGTCAGCCGGTCTTCTTTAGCCTGGAATTCAGAAGCCAAAGGAGACTGGGCGCCAACCGTGAATGAGTCTGTCCACCTAGCTTTGGCCCCGTGCAAAGGTTAGGTGGGGAGGGCTAGGTCAGGGCACACCTAGGCCTCCAGGGTAGGGCTCCGCTTTTCTCTACACAACGGATGCTGCTGTGATTTAATACAGCATAGGTGCCAGCTTCTGATTACCAGCTGTGAGACCTTCAGAGATACTTAACCTTGCTGGTCCTCCCTATTCTTTGTATGCCTAGCTAATATCTTGTTCTTGGTGGGCCAGTGCGATTCATGAGGAAACCTGCGCAGGCGCAAGGCCTGGGCGAGGTGCACGGACCCAGGTTCTGAACAGCTGCATTTCCTTTTGTTCTCCTGTTCCAAAGGTTGAGCCGGTGGGTCAGCTAGGAAAACCCTCTGACATGACCTGTAAGTGTCCCTAAACCCTTGGCCACGACACACCCTCCCTCAGCCTCCTACTTCACACCCCATCAGGCCTTTTGTAAGTTTAGAATCTTCACGTATGTGAGCTACTGTGGCTGGCCAGTGGTCAGTTGACTTGGATCGTGACTCTGCTCTGCTGCCGGGCTCATGGTTGGCTCTCGACCAGGAGCCTCCCCAGAATAGAACCCAAGCCCTTGGCAATCTGGGCCATGCACTCCCTGGGCTGTGTGTTAACACAGTTTTTCAGTGATGAAGGTGTCTGGGGAGGCCAAGCCAATGGTTTAGCATGTTAAAGGGACTTGGAACCCTGTAGGACTTGTGCCACTGAACATGGCCTGTATCTGCATCCCCGTGCCTGGGCAGAGCTGTCCAGAAGCCATCAAAAGTGAGCTTGCCAGAACCTTGCACTGCTGGTGGGCAGGTAAGCATGGAGCAATCTGGGAAACTGAGGTTTGGAAGGCAGAGACAGACATGGCCCCATTCAAGGGCCTTCTGCTCTGTCAAGGGTAGCAGCCTGGAGTAGAAATGGCGGTCTCAACTGTGTGGCTCTATGCTCTTAGCCTCTCTGGGCTTGCTCTGTTCTCTTACAGAAACTCAGAAGTGACTTCCATGACAGATTTGTGGGGAGCGTCTGAGTGGTACTGGGGGAACCATATTGCCCTACCTGGCTTCAGTGAAATGGATGTGATCTTGAGCCCACCCTCTCACCTAACCCTAGAGGACAATTTCCTGCCCCAACAAACAGGTCAGAGAGAGGGGCAGAGCATCATCCTGTGATGTGAGGTCACACAGTCAAGCCCAGACCCCTGTTCTGGTCAGAAAAGCCCATACAGAATGGACAACTGGCTTGGAGAGCAAGGACCCTCAATCTAATCTTCCAAGACAGAAGAACCTCCAATGCCCAGAAGCGATTTCCCAGGCCACTGGGAATCCTCAGACTGCCCCTCTTGTCCAGCATCTGAGCTGTGTGGCCCCCTTCCGACAGTCTAAGCACCAGGTTGTCCCTGGCCCTGGTCCCTATACTTCTCAAGGACACTTGGTGAGCTGGGAAGGTTTCTGCTTGTGCCAGGTCCATTATCAGCCTTATGGTGGCACAGGGTTTCTGGGTCGGCCGAGGAGAGTCAGAGTCAAGGGGGGGGGGGGGTCGGGCTTCTGTTGAGCCAGCTGATGAACACCCTATTCACTTGTGTGGGTCTCTGCTTTGGATCTGTGCTGGTTCTATGGGAAGATGAGCTGTGAAAACCACCAACTGTGGAGAATCCAAACCCATGTGGACCAAATGAAGGAGGTTACCACTGCTGATACAAACCGACATCCCCAAGCTCTGGGCCCGCCTCCCCTGTCAGCACAGGTCCCTGTTGGGAATAAGCACGGAGAGGCCGAGCTTTAGGAGACCCTAGCTTGCACAGGGTGAGCTGTGGCTCAGGCCCAGGGTTCGGAGTATCACCAAAACCTTCATGGAACCCCATACCTTGGCTTGTCCCTATTGTCAGCTTGTCACCTGGGAAGTTATTTGTGAAGACAGGCTGTAACAACACCTTCCCTGGGCTTGTCACAGATTGATGTGCTTTCTATCCTGACAATGGAACCTGGCACTTCCTGGGTATATGTTGGGGTGGGGGATGACAGAGAACTATCAGTGATGGCACAGATAGGGAAACTGAGGCATGACACTAACCCCTAGGGGCTCTTGCTTTTCAGTTTGGGGCAATGAAGAGGGTGGCCTGTCCCTGGGCTCCCTACTGACCCTAGAGGCAGATACACCTTGGTAGCTTTATGTCCCACATAGCAGGGCCTGACTTAGTCACCACAGTAAACTGGGAGCTTGCTACCGCACCTGAATCGACAGGGCCAGGGCCTTTGCTACCCAGACCGGGGCCCACTCCACTCTGCAGGCCCACAGGTCTGCGAAGCAAGGGGATAGATAAGTCAGATCTGTGCTGGTGCTATTCTGTTGTAGCAGGAAAAATGAGCTACCAGACAGGATCTCTGTAGAAACCACAGGCGTGAGTATGCTGATTAGAAAGTCACACTTAGCGTACCACCAGCATCCCTTTGAGGCCTCGTGGTCAGCAGGTAGATAGCCAGCTGGGGCCTGGGGTCCCCCTTCTGGCCACACGGGCTGTCAGAGAGTAGTATCCTCAGATGGAATCAGGGACTTGTCTCCCTGCTGGGACCAGAGTGTCCACAGCCCCTCCCCTTCTTGCCTGGAGAACCTCAGCGGCACCTGTCCATCTCATACCCAGCCCCTCCCACACTGGGACATTGTGGATAGCCTCCACTTCTAAGGGCTCACAGGGTTACAGTCTTCAAACCCCAAAGCTTCCTCATCCTGCATGCAACAGATCAACATCCTTAGTAATGTCTGCACCCTCTCTCCTTCTTCTTCCTTGGCACATAGCCCCAGGTCAGCGGAGGGAGGAAGATCCCGGGTCCATCTTGGACCTGGATAGGCCATAGCTGTGAGGACTGGGAGCGGTCCTGCCTCACCTCCTTCAGGGCTAGCCTGGTTGTTACAGCTGCAGTCAGAAGGGGGCAGGAGAGGGGAGAACAGAGAACTGGGTGCCTCCATGTAGTCCTGGTGTAACACAGCCAGGTCTTTGGCCATTCTTTAGGGCATGTGGATTGGTCAGTTCTCTAAGTCTGAGCTCCCAAGTCTCCAAGATGGCTATGGTATCTGTAACTTGCTCACTTCTGTGTACCTGACCTGGTCAGCCAGCTGCGTGTACCCCCTGGATAAGCGCAGTGAGAGAATGTGTGCTCCCTCCCCCATGACCCTCCCCCCCCCCCAAAGCATCAGTGGAGACCTGATGCTGTAACTGGTTTCCCAAGCCTCTGGGCAACCTGGCTTTGGCAGCTCTGTTCCTACAGCACAGAGAAGCCAGGGCTGTGCTATATGATCTGTGTGACTCCAGAAGAGACTGGGAAAGGAACATGCAGCTAGCTGTCCGAAGTGGAAGGGCCTCAGAAGCCAACAGGCTTTATCTGGGTAGCTTTCACCTCAGGGTCTCTACCGTCCACCAGGAAGCCTTCCAGGGCTCCTCCAAGTACTCGGTCCAGCAAAGGTCTCTCAGCCTTTGTGGATAAACAAGGCAACAGGTGTCCCCACCCCCTCCATGAAAAGATCAGAAAGTCCCATGGAAAGTCCCCTGGTCCAGCATTTGTCTGAAGACAGAGCTGAGGCCTGATGCAGCCTTATCCTTTCTTGGGGGAACAGGGACCTCTAGACCTCTTGAGCCCTATTCTACACATACTGCATGCCCAGGGTTAGAACCCTTGAAGAGGAGGAAAGAAGAGACTGATGATCCCTGGAAGGTGGGGACCACTCCCTGAAGGAAGTCTGGGGGAGGAGGGGACAAAGGGGCATGTCACAGCTGGGGAGCCAGCTGGCTCTTGCCCCCTGGGGCTGTGCCTCCCCCTCAGCCTTCCCCAGGAGGATTCCAGAGAGAGCAGGGTGGAAAGCCTTATGCCCCCAACTTCTAATTAAATGGCAGCGATTTTGACGTGGCAGGTGATCTTCTCGGGAAGCCTGGCTTTAAATTTAGCTTCCTCCCCAGCCAGCCCTTTGAAAAGGCTGCACTCCTCGGAGAGAGCATGAGTCATCGCCAGGCCGGCCCGCCTGCCGCTTGCTTGCTCGCTCGCTAGCTCGTCTGCCCGGTGAGCAGTTGCTTTTGCGGGGGAGCAGGCCTCCCGAAGGCTGAGATGTAGTAAATAAGGCCGGAGGATGAGGGTGGTGCTGGGGTGCAGAGCAGGGCTCCCCACTGCAGGTGACGCTGCCGAGATGGGGTGAGAGCAGCTGCTTGGTCAGCTGTGAGGGAACCCAGCCCACCTCCCAGCTCGCCTCCCGGTGGGGGAGGGGACTCAGCACAGACATATGCGTGACCCCTGAGCTGCCTGCTTCACCTGGTCCTCCCTGCTCTGGCAGCCTGTCTCTGCATATGCAAGGGAGAAGGAAGCTGAGAAATGCTCTCCTTCCCCCTTGGTATCTCAGCCCCATTCCTGAGCCTGGGGTGGGTCTCTCAAGGGCTGGCAAGATGGCTCAGTGGGTAAAGGCCTTCCTGCCAAGCCGGACAGACCCGAGTTTATTCCCTGGGACCCATATAGTGAGTGGTAGGAGAGAAGTGACTCCTGAAAGTTGTCTTCTGACCTCCACATGTCCACCACGGCATGTGGGTATGTGTGCGCATATACATATGCACATACAAAATAAACAAGTAGAATGTAATTTAAAAATGGGGAAATGGAGGCTGGGGTGAGGCTCAATTAGAAGAGTGTGTGCCCAGCATACGTATTTAGATTTTTGTCCCCAGCAACACATAAACTGTGCATGGTGGGGCATGCCTATAATCTGAGCTCTTGGGGAATAGAAGCAGGAGGATCAGGAAGTTCAAGGTCACTTCGAGAGTCTGAGCCCAGCCAGGGCTACTTAAGAGTCTATCATAAGTAATAAGAGAGAGAGAGAGAGAGAGAGAGAGAGAGAGAGAGAGAGAGAGAGAGAGAGAGAGGAAATAGCTTGGAATGGTGTTGAGTTTAAGGTACTGAGATGGGAAATTAACAGGGATAGTTGGGGTGGTCTCTGGTACAGCAATACAGTCACCACTGAAAGATACTGGGGTCAGCTGGACTGGAGGTGTAGCAAGGGTCCTTTCTCCTTGAGCCCTCAGGGAAATATGGGATCAGACCCAACTTGATCCAGGGCAATATAACTTCAGAACTGTGGGGAGTGGAATAGGGTTCCTAGCGTGGTCATTGTTAAAGCAACCACAGGGCACTGGGATGCAGGGGCAACAAAAAAAGGGAAATGGAGTGGGGCTGCACAAATGACAAGACCTCCTTCCCCCTAGAGGACAAGAAAGCATTGGCAGGACCAAGGACCCACTAAGCCAGCATTTGCTTGTTGGAGGGCTGATGTGATGCGGTCTGCCATTGATCTTTTTGCTGGCCCTGGTGGTCATCCTACTTTACAAATGAGGAAACTCAAGGCTCAAGGATGCTAAAGGATTTTGTACCTCAGAGGAGGGATACCTGGGCAATGGGATGCAGGCAGAATCTGACCCTGTGCCTGTACTTTACATGTGTGGGGAGGTGTGAGGGATCTCACGTGCTCATGCTGGCCTCAGTGTGGCTGGCACAGGCTGCCTGCAGAGGAAGTATTCAAGGGAGGAGACAGGGGCTTGGGCTGTGTCAGAGGCAGGGCATCAGTGGTCACTAGCCACTATGTCCTCAGGTGCACACACTCATTACAACATAAGACTGTTTAGCATCAGTGTTGGAGGGAGGGAGGGGACCCCTCCACCCAGAAGCCACCATACACAGATCCCTCTCACCAAGACAGCCTGCCTCACGTGTGGGAATGCACACAGACACGCCATGCATGAAGGCCACATGGGAGTGCGAGGCAAATTGAGATGCCCATGCATCCCATCCACCCTTTGTATCCGAATATCTGTTGATACATCTCCTCCTCCCAGATACCGTGATCTACACCATGACATTCATCCGATTCACACCACCCATGTATACAGAAAACATGGTTACCCACAGCCACAGCACACACACATACAAAGCAGGCTACATTCTGCTCTCTGCACACACACCATACACGTGTCCCATGACGCCTAACATACGCAAACACTCCATGCCATGCCATATAATGCATATATAGATGAGACACACACATAAGCATATAACACAGACACAACACACACAACGTCTACTGCACAATACCCACGCCTAACACACACGTATCAAATGTCACACAGGGCACCCCATGCTACACCCCACTTCCCCCAGTCTGACCTGTTCCCTTGCTGTCCACATGGCCTCCATTGCAGAGATCTTGGGACCAGGGTCTCAATGGGAGCCAGAGAGCCCAAACCTTACCTAACCCTGCTCCTACCAAGACCTGAAGTTGCCTTGATTTGTCCAATTTGATTTCACACTGACATGGAGTGAGAGGACTCAGAGGATCGTCCTGCCTCTGTCTTTGACCTCAGCTGAAGTGGGGTCTTCGTCAACTTCCTCTTTGGAAGGTTTGCATCAGCAAGAAGGAACACAGAATTGCTTTGGTTTGTGTCCATGGTCCTGAGTGCTGTGGACTCACACACACACACACACACACACACACACACACACACACACACACTTCTTGCCCTCCTCCAATTACCAAGCAGGCTCTGCCTACCCTCTGGCCCTCTCTAGAGCCTGGCCTTACCTATCCTGGCAGCTTTGGTGCCCTGGCCATTGGCTGAAGTAGTTCCCACGGGCAGCCCCAGTCTCAGGTGGGTCCAGTAGGTTAGTCCAGGCTATGTCCATGAAGGGAACCAGAGCCTGGATGCTGAGATGTGGGAGCCATCGCCCCTTCACCTGCACAGGCTTGGGTGAGAGAAAGCACTGGTTCTCCCCAGCTGGTGCCTTACCCTTGAAAGCAGCAAAGAGCCAGGCAGGTTCCAGCATCCCATGGGGTTTGAGAGCCTGCAGTGAAAGGGGACGAAGGTCTGTTCTGGAAGAATCTCTCCGTGTCACCGAGGCACCTGTGGAGGGGACAGAGATGCTTGGGATTCAGTTTGAGCTTTGACTCTGCCCCTTGTCCGCTGTGTGCCCCGGGGGTGCTTTCTCAACATCTCTGAGCCTGTCTGTCTGTCAGCAGAGTCCAAAGGAACCACTCAGTGCCAAGGCAAGAAGTTAAGTTCAGAGTATTGAGGGCTCGGCTCCGTTTACCTTGAGGTTCCATTGAGGTCTCAAAAGTCAAAGGTGACCCCAAAATGTGGGTGGCAGCAGTTGAGCCTGGACGGGTGGATCTTGGGGGGGGGGGCTCTGCATTTCCAGATGCTCAAGGGTATATTCTCTCTTCAGTGAGCAGTACAGAAGTTCCATCCTGACTCTCCCCTGGGAGGAATGCAGGGTTGCCACATGCTCCCACAGGACTTTCCGAGGTTGTCCGGGCAATGGGGAAATGTAGACCCACAAGCTTGAGGATGGAAGCAGGTACCTCCTGGCCCTGAAGGTCAGCCATGAAATGGGGGTGAAGTCAGAACTAGGGGTGTGCTGGGGAGAATTAGACATGGGATGAAGGTTTAGACCCAGGTCAAGGAGGCTGGGAAAACACAGATCAAGTCTGCCCCTGCCCTTGACTGCCTGCTTCAGGGTGGTTAGCAGAATAGATCTCCCAGCCAGAGCTGGGGAGATGCACAGGGTGGGTGGGGCAGAGTGTCCCTGCTGGCTGCACGGGGCAGAGATCTGTCCACCCGGAAGGAGAGGCTGCATCCCTGCAGACAGTTGCTGGTGCCTGGTGTCTTTCGGAGCAGGTATCAAGCTGGGGAGCAGGTGGAAAGGAGATGGGGGGGGGATTGAGGAGAACCCTCTGGTGGAGGTTGGGAAGGGGGGGGCGGGTGAGGAGGGAAGGGAGAAGGAAGAAACTGGAGAGGGAGGTGGGGAAGACGGAGTGGGGGAAGGAAAAGTAAAAAGCTAAGAAGAAAGTGAAGGATGAGAGGAATGAAAACGGAGGGTGAGGAGAAAGGCAGGAGAGATGGAGAAAAAACAAAGGCGGAGCAAAAGCAAGGTGGAAAAGAGAAGCGACTGGGACGCGCGGGGAGGGGGGGGAGAGAGAGAGGGAGAG
>NC_034606.1:49485101-49488010 GCF_900095145.1 Mus pahari | reverse complement strand
GGCGCGGGGCAGCAGAGGGCGCGGCGGCTGAGCTGAACGCGGCGCGGGACGCGCGTGGGGCGCAGCGGGCGGAGCGCGGCCAGAGCCCCGGAGCCCCACGCGCCCGCAGCCTGGCGGACAACTGTTGCGGCGGCGCGCGTGGGCAGCCCCGCGCCCCTGCAGGCGGCTCCCGCGGGCGCCGGCTCCCGGCTACATAGCGAGGAGCGACCGGCGCGAGCACGAGGTGAGCGGGGCGCGGGGCTGCTGGGTCCACGCAGTGCTGCGGAGAGCGGGTGGGACGGCGTCGGGGGAGTCAGAACGGAGCGAGGTGGTGGTCGCCAGGACTGGGCGACAGCGGGGACAGCAGCGGGACCGGGCTGGGAGTCGCCGCGGAGCGCGGACTGCTGGGGAGCCAGTGCGCGTGGGGCAGGGCTCTGGAGCTGCGCTGGGAGACACTTGGCTGCCCTGGGTTCCTGTTCGGCGAGATCGGGAACCCCGAGGCTCCGCTGCCGCCACCTCCCAGGGCCCGATCCATAGTGATCCCGCGCCTGGGGCTTGGTGGCCCGGCGGCGGCCTCCGAAAAGCTCATTAGCGCCAGCTGTTGTCATAGCAACGAGACCCCAGCGTCTTCGGGTTCTATTTATTCTAATTATTATTATCATTATTAGTATTAGTATTTCTTATCCAGCCAGAGGGGGAAAAAGAGGAAAGGGGGGGCAGCGCATCCTGGCGCCTCCAACTGTTCTCCTTGGAAGGAGCAGCCCCGACTGCCTGATGGGCCAAGCAGAGTCTGATTCTTGATGGAGTCCCTCAGGCTAGGGTCCCCGGATGGGTGCTGAAGTGGGTGTTTACTGCCCCAGTCTTACCCCTGGGGCCATGAAGGGACCGGGAACTGGAGTTACATAATTTGTCCCGAGAGTATTTACATGTAAGCATCCTTACCGCCCCCCCTCCCTTACACACGACTTTTCTGTGTTTTCTGGTGCCCTGGGTTTAGTGGGCGCTCCTGCCAGGGAACTCCAGCCTGGCATAGGAAGAGAAAAGTGCTTTGCATGGGAAACTAGAGGGACTTCTCTTGAGGCTGTGTGACCTTGAGCAGGGCTCTCAACTCCTCTGAACCAATCTCCTCACCTCTAAGAGAGAAGGGGGGTGGTTCCCATCAGCAGAGGCTGCTGTAACCCAGGGCGAAGCGAGAAAACAAGCCCGGTGAAATTGCTATGGGCTGTGTGACCCCAGGCGGGTCTCTGGACCCTTTCTCAGGATGCTGTCTTAGATGCCTTGGCCACTGACACTCTGAGACTGTGACTGCATGTTGGGCTCCACCCAGAGCCAGCCAACCCCCAGAACTTCCCCCACTCCGTCCCTTTGTTCTCTTGCTTGATCCCAACCGCCCAAAGGTGCCTGGGAACCTTTGAGATTGTCTACCCCTGACCGCTGAGGGGGCTAACTGAAAATATCCTTTGGAACCAGACTCTGAAACCAGGCTTTGGTCCCTGGTATCAACTCAGGTCGGTCAGGGCTGCCCAGAACCTAGATTTTCCCCTAATGCTGAGACCTCTCTCAAGATCTTTTCTTTCCTCCTGGGCCTGTCCTGGTAGAGGAAGAATCTGGAAAGGGCTGGCTAGAAAGTTTTGTTACCCAGCAGTCCCCGAGCCTCCAGGCTCAAGCTAAGCCAAAAGCATCCGATCAGGATTTCTTTTTAAATTTTGTTTTAGTTTAGTATTTTTTTGTTTTGTTGAAACATGGTTTCACATTGTAACACAGGATGGCCTAGAACTCATGATGTAGCTCAGAAGAGCTTCAAAATCACTGCAATCCTCCTGCTTCAGCTTCAAAAGAGAGCTGAAGCAGGAGCCACCACTGCTGGCCTGCCTGGTGGGGTAGGTGGGGTGGGGGTGGGGGTGGGAGTGGGAGTGGGGGGATGGTAGCATTAACTTCACAGTCACTCTGGGTTCCTGTGCTGGCTTAGGTTTCTGTCAGGGTGGGCACAAAACTGGCAGATTGGGAGTGGGGGGGGTAATGCTTCTGGGAGCAGCCACCCCCCTGTCCTGGGCCATCCAGTTTAGAGCTTGTTGGGACAACTGGGCAGGAAGGAGGGGCATGGTTGGGGTTGGGAGCATTTCTGCTTGCTCAGCCTTTTATGGAGGCGAGAGAAAAAGGAAGCGGTTGGGACCTGTCCAAAAGGAAAGCAGCTGAAGGCCACTCCCCCATCACCTGTCATCCATCTGTCCATCCACTGCTCCTGCCCTGCCCTTCTTTAGTGGCCCCGAGGCTAGTGCCTGGGCCTTGGTGGCTCTGGAGGAAGCAGCTGAGGAGAGGCCCTGCTGAGCCTGCTGGGGCACAAGAGGTAGGCACAGGGGAGAGGGTAGGTCTGCAAGAGCTGTGTGTCAGTTAGAAGAGATAAACTAACTCTCCACAGCAAAGTTGCAGGCAGTGAGGAGGAGGAAGCCCCTCCTTGGCCAGGCAGGGTTGGGAGGCTACACTACAGCCATCAGGAGGTGACTCGGAAGGGTCCTAGCAACCGACAACCATGGAATCTTAAGTCTAGGGATGGAGATAGGCGTAGGGGGTGATCAGTGAAGAAAGGAAGCTCCCTAATGCCCAAAGCTCCCACAGAGGAGAGGTGCCTGGAGGAAGGAATGTGCCCCCTCTAGCACAAATGTAACCCTTGGCCGGCCCCACTCCTGCCGCCTGCTGCCTGGGGCCTGGCTTCTGGGGGAAGGCGGCCAGGTGGACTCTAGGCCCAGCCATGTCAGCTGCCGGTGCCTGCAGGAAGGGACTTCGCTGACACAGACTCTAGGCTGTGCCTGCAGCGATGGGATTCCGTGAGGCTGCACACAGGACCATTGTTCAGAGCAGAGCCCAGCCTTGTGCCTGGAGTCCCAAGGTGTCTCTCTCTCTCTCTCTCTCTCTCTCTCTCTCTCTCTCTC
>NC_034606.1:49468539-49485026 GCF_900095145.1 Mus pahari | reverse complement strand
CACACACACACACACACACACACACACACACACACACACACGAGCCCCCAAGGGTACATTTGCTGGTTCTTATGTACACATGGAGGGACCTGTCAGTAGGAGAGGCTGCTAATGAGAGCTCAGTGTGACCCTGCTACTGAGGACCAGGCCACATTGTCCAGAACTCAAAGGAGCTGGCTCTGCAGACCCTGTCTGACCACTGGGGTGTGGGGGGCGGC
This sequence comes from Mus pahari, assembly GCF_900095145.1. NCBI lineage: Eukaryota > Metazoa > Chordata > Mammalia > Rodentia > Muridae > Mus > Mus pahari. The sequence goes on along the minus strand of NC_034606.1, from coordinate 49,484,808 downwards.
ATCTTCTTCTTGCCGGTAATAATCTCTTGACTTTGCTCAGGATGGTCTCAGAATATGACTCTTTTTGCTCGAAGATATTTTCTTCCTGTACTTTACCTCTGTTAATTCATCCTCCATTGCTATGGCAATCCCTAGGCATAGTGGAACCTTATTTCTCAGCCACTGTCCTATACGGTGGGTTCTAGAAGCTCAGCGGCAGGGGTGAGTGAGGAGGTCATCCTGCCTGTGCTGGGTCACACCTCCCTGGTGCGTTGTATGCTCCTTGCCCTGTAGGTGCTGTTCATAGGCCTGGTGGATGAGGTCCTGTCTCTTTCTCCTCCTTTTCTGCCCTTCCCTCCTTCTAGCAAGCTCACCACATCCCAGGACCCATTGCTGGGGCCGCTTTTAGATGAGACCCCCTTGGGATAGTAGCAGGAACCTGCTCAGAGTTACCCCCCCCCTAAGAAGCTCCATCTAGAAACAGGGTCAGGTCCTCATTCAGCATTGTCTGTCTGAACAGACCATCTCTAACTGGGCCCTGGCTGGGCCAGCTGCTCCTGTCCTGTTGATATTACCTCCATAGACACAGTCCTCAGCTCATACCCTTCCTTTGAGGATATTCAGTGACCTTCTCTGGGTGGCTTGACTTAGCCTGTCCCTGGCAGGTTGTAGACACCTTGCCTTGGTAAGTGTTGGAGACACTGACAACTGTAGCTGGTGACCCCTGCCCGCCAGAACCTATATTGGAGATAGGTAGATATGGACACTGGAATTCTGAGCAGTCAGAAAATGTCCCCAGGAAGTCCTTGAGGGCCAAGGTTATCTAGCCGGAGACGGTGGGTACCACTCAGAGCCTGGGAGACGGGGTGCAGATGCTTCATAAAGTATGAACTTTCTCTACGAGCCTCCCCTAGGGCCAACTCCTGAGAGTCACCTCTGGGATCCCTTTTCTGTCCACGGGAACACTCATCCATCTATATTTTAAAGTACGTCTCAATGATTAGGGCATACAGGTCACCACATGCGCAGCACCCTGTTTTTACCTTTGGGAAGGGGCGCTGAGTACCCCACAGTGCTCTGCGTGGCTGACCTCAGCAGACATGGCTACACACACCTCGGAGAAGAGAGAAAGAATCCTCACGCGTTTCAAATGACACCTGTTTAACAGTGAATTAAGTTCTATGAGCCTGGGAGAGGAAAAAAAATTATTTTTGTTGTTCACACTTCCATGGAAAACAAGACCAATCGTGGTCTCTTAAAAGCCAGCTCCCTAATCTGCTTATTCCTGCCTGGCAGCCTCTTAGGAACAGGGAGAGGGAAGGTTGGAGGAGGGACATAGCTGCCCTGGCTGAGAGCCCTGCTCTGAGCGTGGGCCTGGGAAAGTTCAACTCCTGTGCCAGGTTCCGAAGCTCCTGGATGAACGAGGGGCTCAGGATAAAATGTCATTTTCTTCGACATCGGCACATATTAAAGGCAGATCCCTTCCAGCATCTCGTCCATGCTACCAGGCGTGCTTCAGCGGTGATGGGGACTGCTTCACAGAGGCTTGTGGGAAACCTGCAGCTGGGACCCAGCTGAGAATAAGCATAGTTAGCGTCCATTCACTCCCAGCTCCCAGAGCACCTTGCAAGCCGCTCGCTCAGAGCCAGGCTCAGAGCAGCAGAGAGAATTTGACCCACTTGCCCGGCTGTGCTGCGTAGACCCGGAGGCAGGAGAACAGAGGTACCTGAGGGGGGCCGGGAGGGCTGTTGGGAAAGGGAGCTTTAGCTGACACTTGAAGGGTGTGCAGGAAGTGATGACGGGCAGAGGAGGCAAGGGATGTTTCTGGAAGGAATGCTGTTTGTCCCACAGAGACCTGGCCCCAAAGTGACACCTTCAGGCTTGAATACATTCCTTTGTCACAGTCTAGCCTGACACATGTCTGTCTCCTAGATCTTTGTGCCCATCGTCACCTGTCAGCTTCAGACAGCCTAAAGCAGATCTCTGATTCTCTAAGGAAAGCTAAATTCAGAAAGCAAGAGGGAAGGTGGCTAGTTCTAGTCAGATCCAGCATGATCCTGGACTGAGTGGGCTCTGTAAGGGTTGGGGGCAGCAAACAGGCTGCTGTTGAAACTCGTGACTAAACTGAAAAACTCCAGACACTGGCTCTGGATCCCTCCTTCCTGGGCTGTGGCAGGGCCTGGGTCTTCAGGATGTGGGGCCTGAGGCTGCCCGAGTCCCACTCTCTGCACACCTGGAAACAGGCCGATGGAGGCTTTGTGAATCCCGCAGACAGGCTGGCATCCTCGCTGGCCCCTGTCAGCCCTGCAGGAAGCCCCCACACCATTACTTTGTTTGTTCCACTGTGGTGTTTAGATGGTTCAGGCTTCTGGGTGCAGGTCCGGGATGTGACATTCCTGGGTGTAACTGCCCGGAATTGGAGCCCTTTTGGGACTGAGCCCAGCTGCTGTGCTGGGGCCTGTCACCAAGGCAACAAGCCCTGGGAGTCACGGAGGCTGTACTGGGCTCCATTCTGGACAAGTGTCTCTTCTGCATGCTTGCTCATTGGGGGAACCTTGGGTAAGTTATGTGGCCCTGCAGCCTCAGTTTCCGCTCCTGAAAAATGGGTGACTGTTTAGAATGCGTTGGTTGTTGCCTTCGGTGCCCAAGCCAGTGCTTTCAGAAACCCTACTCTGTGATGTAAACCAGTTACTCTGTTGCCATGGCTGCCTGGACATTGAGGAGACCCAGGAGAAGCAGCGTTGTGGACCCCTGCAGCAGAGGGTATCCACAGTGGTAACTGGAATGTCTGTGGAAGGATATTGAAGCCCAGAGTCATTCCTGTCACAGCACAATGGTGACTGCCCAGCAGGGGGATGAAGAGGCAGTGAGGGACTGGGGCTCTGTTCCAGCCCCACCCTTGCCAGCCAGGGACCTTGTGCTTTCTTCTGAACTCCAGTGTCTTCAAAGTCTGGTGGATCCGGATGAGCACAGTGACAACTGTCACATGCATGCAGAGAGGGTGGAGGCAGGGACTGTAGCATTCCGCGTACCCCACCAGTTCCTTCAATGGCTCCTCTGTCCCACCCCACCTCTGACTGTCTCTGACCCTCAGTTTCCTTGTCTCGGGGTTCTTGTGGGATTTAGGTGACTCAGTGCACACTGTCATAGGATGACATAAATACCACAGAAGCCAAGACAGGGCTAGCCTTCTCTATTGTAGGTGGAAAAGCCTTCTGCTTCTACTTAGACCTAGCAGGTTGGACAGGTTTGCTCTGACTGAAGTGAGACAGAAATGGCAAAATGAATGGGTGGATGAATGAATGAATGAATGAATGACTCCTGGCAGGAGAAGCACTACAGCTTCATGTCAGGGCAGCCCAGGGAAACTTCAAACAGTGCAGAGAGGCAGTACCCGCTGTGTTTCTCCCTGTCACACTTTGTTCACTGGGTTGGTGGTCCAGCTTGGGGCCAGGTCCCTTGGCGTGCCAGAATTTAGTCCTACAGCTAGGCAGAGCCACACTCAGCTTGAATTCCTTCCTTCCTCCTCATTGCCTTGGAGTGGCTCTGATTCTCTTCTCCCCATCACGCAAGAGGCCGCCCAGAGCCCTGGGAGCAGAAACAGTGTGTTCGAAGGGCAGGTGCCGCCTGCGAGGGAACAAAATCAGAGGAGGAGCCTGGGCTCAGAGCGATGGGGGCCGGGGAGGCTCAGGAGCATCACCCCGCACAGGCACAGCCGTGAGGGCCACACAGCCCTTAATGCTAGTCATCTCAAGAGCCCAGCGGGCAGAACAGAGATGGGATGGCAGAGACCAGGGATGCTGAAAGGCATCCACGGAGCTGGGCAGTCTAGCTAGCTAGCCTGGGGCCCTCCCTTCCTGACCACAGCCCTATTCTGCCATCCTGAAAACAGTAGGTCCCAGCAGAGAGGCTTTCTAAAGCAGGACTCACTGAGCCCAGCCAGTTTCCCTCTCCCACCTGCAGGAGGATGCCTTGGTCAGCTAGGGAGGAAGGATAATGGTCTCTGCCCTGGGTCCAGCCCTCAGCAGGCTGGCCTCACCCGGTGTTCTTTCGCCTCTCTACCTCAGTTTCCTTCTCTGTAAAATGAGTCCACATCAGGTTGCTGAAGGCACAGGTCCATTCGTTACCTCCTGTTATCTAAATGCCTGGGACAGCAAGAGAGTGTAAGCAGCCCAGAGGAAGGACAGCTCTGTATGAGAGGCATGGAACCCTGCTCTGAGGGTTGGGGTGGGGGGTGGGGGGTGGGAGAGGGGAGTCTGGCTTTTCTGGAGTATATGACAACTGAGGAAGGGCTGTAACACTGAAGCCTGGTTTCAATGGCTAGAGGCAGGACAGGGAAGCAGGACTGGGAGGGCCAGTTGTCCCACGTGTCATGAGTTCTTCTGATCTGACTGACCTCTAGGGCTTGCCCAACGAAGTCAGAGCATATGGTGCAGATGGAACAGTCACTTTCTCTGTCCTGGGATGTGACTGCTTTTGTGAGGAAACTCTCAAATGCTGGGCATGACAGACACGGAACAACTCTGTCTAGCAGTGGTGGGGGCATCAAGGAGGCCTGCCTGGAAGAAGTTGCAATCCAGGTTGCTGGCGAGACTAGAGAGGCAAAGGGAGCAACAGTAAAGCATTGAGGAATGAGTAGGAGACTTGCTCTACACCATGACTGGCTATCCCTGAGCATCCATGGAGCGTTGAATGGAGGTGGGGGCCATAGAACTCCTACCCCCACGGAGCTCTACTTTCACCCTGGAGACTTAGAACGACCCAAATGCCCCCACCACCTGCTGCTGTGCCCAGAGCAGACATTACTAATCAATCCAAACTGGCAGGACAAGTAACCCAGTCTTCTGTGCCATATGGTCTTGTTAGTCCCTAAGAGGGCGTGTATGCTGTGGGCACTGGGACCACAGTGCTGGCATGGTCCTTCGTGTCTGTGGCTCAGCTCCACAGTTACAGTGTTCTCCTGGACAAGAGAGTTGGAGGGTGTGGCTCCACGGTCCGAGGCCTAGAGGATCATGTCTTTCTTAGGGCAATGGAAATAGTTCATCAGGGACATCACGTTGTTATGGGTCCCTAAGCAAGGGTGCCTCTCTGGAATGTAGAACCTTCCCTTCTGGAGCTGGTCCCTCACCTGTCACCTACAGGTCCCAGGTCCCAGGATGAGCCCAGATAGCCTTGGATGTCAGTCTAAACCCTGGCTAAAAGAGGAGGGGGAGAATGTCACCAGGAGAGAGACCAGCCAAAGGCGTGCGACTTCTCTCCTGAAATCCAAACAATCGGACAATCTGTTCGGGATCGATTTAGAAGCAGCAGAGTGAAAAAAAAAAATCAGCAAATACAGTGTGAAAGCTATTTTCTCTCCCTCCGGCACGGCTGGGAAGCGGCTGGGCTGGAGTTTATTTGTAACCTGGCCAAGGCTAGCCAGGCCTCTCCCCTCCCTGTAGCCCACTCATGCCCTCCCTGCCCACAGCTGCCTCCTCTACACCCCCTTCCAGCTGGACCCCTGGGGGGAATCTCTGAGTGACATCAGCCTGCTTCAGCCTCGGGAAGTCGTGGCCGTAGAGACAGCCATGGGCCTTGTGTTCCCCCGGCACCTGGTGGGGGTAGCTACCAGAAAAAGCATGCCCCCTGCCCCTCCACTGACCCAAGGCCCTGCACAGCAGGGCCTCGGGATGACATGTGATCTCCAAGACTAGTCTGGCATGTTTCCCCAGGTCCTGGGCTGGGGTCATATGTAGTAGCTGTTCAGTAAATGGTTCTAATCTGAATGGTGAATGGAAGGGCAAGGGGAAGGAAGGAAAGACCAAAAAAAAAAAAAAAAAAAAGAAGCTTTGATTCAAGGATCTGCTTCTAGTCACACTTTTCCTGACAGGGGGTGGCACCGAAGCCAGGTGAGTCTCCAGTGCCTCATCTCTGGGGCCAGGAGGCAGGCCTTGAAGGTTTAGAACCTCTGTGCCTATGACTACTTTTTCTGGGGCACGTGGGGCATCCCATTCTCAATTACCCCATAGTTGGAATCTGATCTAAGCCATAAGCTAATTAAAGTGACTGAATAAAGAGCCAGAAAGTTGACACTTCCTTGGTGGCCTGAGTGGTTACTCCACCCCCCCCCAAGATGTCTCAAGGGCTATAGGGAGCTGGTGTCTGCAGGTGTCTATAGGCACCTCCGGGCATTGGGAACACTAGTAGTTCAAATGTTCCTGCTCTTTCTTTGGTCGTATGGATGGGAGGGGACTCCTGGTGACCAAAGCTGGTTGGTTTTGGGACACAGGGACTAAGTTAATCTCCCCTAAACCCCATTTCCCCCCCTAAAGCCCCAAGCCAAGAGCCAAGGCTCAGAAAGATTCTGGACTGTGGAGATCAGACAAGCTTATGTGTAAGTCCCAGGAGCTTGGCTGTTGTGTGATCTTAGGCAAGCAGGGCTGTCTCTCTGGGCTTAGTTTTCTCTTCTGAAAACCTGAGAATATTTAATTTCGAATATTTAAGGGGCCAAGGCTTTCGGAGCTGGGTACACAGTAGGTGCTCAGGGCAGTCTTTTCCTCCTGGTTCCACTGTTAACCGGTCCCACTGGAAGCTGTCAAACCTCTGCCTGATTCTAAGAATTCTAGTCTCTGGGACAAGGAGATAGATGTTTCCCCAGAAGGCAATAGGATGATTGTCCGAGCACAGGAAGCCTTTGGGCCCCGAGTATCTGAGTTACCACCCCGAGCCACTCAGGTGTCACTTGGATTTGCTGGACTTGCTGGGGGCAGGGTAGAGACACCCTGTGCCCAGAGTCTGAGATGTGGTTCTAGTTCCCGTCTGCTACAGGGTCCTGAAAGTGTCACTGTCTCAGATCAGATCAGGCCTGTGGCCTCCTCTGAGGCTCACGAGTGGCCCTGGCTCCTCCTTGCTTTCCTTGAGCACACAGAGAGGCCCGACAGGGAGAGGGACAATTCTGAGGTCCCTCAAGCCTCCCCCATCAGGCCAGAATTGGCACCCTACGTAAAGACGAAGTCATGTGTGTAGGGTCCTTCTTCCCAGATGGACGTGGCTTTGTCCTCAGTGACTGTAGCTGTCTGTAGCCACCCTCTGCGGGCATGCCCCCCAACCTACCACAGATCCCCTCCTGTTGCTGATTCTCCTCGGGGTTTTTTTTTTTTTTTTCAGACTAAGCTCTTTCACAAAAGCCTCTGATCCTACCTCCCAGTGGAAGGAAGTTCTGAACCCACAGTCCTCCCAAAAGCAGTGCTAATTAGACCTCCAAAATGCTTGTTGTTTACCCAAACATCAACTGAGACCACAAGACATGGCAATTTCCTCTCCATAACCAGACACTTTCCAGCTGGGAAAGGGCAGACTTCCTACGGTGGGCCAGGGGGACACGTTTCCCTCTGAGTGTGCATGACTGGGCTCTGTCCCCCAGGTCCCCACCTACCCAGGGCAAGCCTCCAAGGTGAGCTTCTATCTTAGTTTGCTTCCTATTGCTGTGATAAAACATGAAGCTGAGCCGGGCCTGGTGGCGCAGGCCTTTAATCCCAGCACTCGGGAGGCAGAGGCAGGCAGATTTCTGAGTTCGAGGCTAGCCTGGTCTACCAAGTGAGTTCCAGGACAGCCAGAGCTATACAGAGAAACCCTGTCTAGAAAAAACCAAAAAAAAAAAAAAAAAATGAAGCTGAACCAACATGAAGAAGAAACACTTTTTTGGGAGGGGGGGCTAACACACCCCAAGTCACACTCCATCACTGAGGAAGGGCAGGGCAGGGACTCAAGGCAGGGACCTGGAAACAGGAACAGAAGCAGAGGCCACATAGGAACTCTGCTTATTGGGTTATTCCTCACTGCTTGCTCATCCTGCTTTCTTTCTTTCTTAAAAAATTTATTTATTCATTTAATGTATATGAATACACTGTTGCTGTCTTTAGACATACCACAAGAGGGCATCAGATCCCATTACAGATAGTTGTGGGCCACCATGTGGTTGCTGGGAATTGAACTCAGGACCTTTAGAAGAGCAGTCAGTGCTCTTAACCACTGAGCCATCTCTCCAGCCCTCATCCTGCTTTCTTATACAGCCTAAGACCACCTGCCCAGGGGAGGTACTGCACACTGTGAGCTGGGCCCTCCCACATCAATCACCATTCCAGAAAATTCACCACAGGCATGCCCACAGGCCAACCTGATGGAAGCCTTCTCTCAGCTGATATTCCCAGGTAACTCTGGCTTGTGTGAAGTTGAGGAAAATCTAACAGGCATGGCCTCTAAGATGTTTCCCTAAGGTGAATGAGTCCCCTCTCCAAATAAACTCACCAGGTATTCCCCCAAGGTGAGCTCTTCTCAAGGTGCATGCCCTAAGGATGTGTGGGTTGCTGAATGTCTCTTCCATCCTCCCCGCTTGGCATCTTGGGCAGTGGTGGGAGGGGCAGGCCCAGTACCCTCAGGAGGATGGATGCTTTATTGATGTTCTTGCACCAGTGCGATTAGATCTCTCGTCTCCACTGGTGGTGCAGGTTTGGGACCGAGGAGTCAGTGAAGGAGGTGGTGGGAGAGGGCAGGAGAGGGAACTCACAGGGCAGGGATGCTAGGATCTGACCTAGGAGGAGGCATCAGGCAGGAAAAGAAAGCCCTTGGGAGTCAGCTATCTTCCACTTCTAGGTGAGACAATCAGAGGTTTGGTCTGATCCAGAGGGAAGCTCTCAACTAGAACCGCTGATTCCAGTCATGCCCAGGTAAGGAGGCAGGAGGGCCCTACGTGGTAGGCTCAGACAGGGCACTTGGGTCTTAGCTGGTGTTTCTTTGGGGGTCATAACTGGGGGAGTCCTTTACCTACTTTACAGCCCCCCACTCCCCCTCAGCCCAGTGACTCATCCTGGGATGAAAGGCAGATCAGGGAGGTAGCAATGCAAGCTAGAAGAGTTTGGGGGGTTGGGCTGGTGAGGAATGATTTTGGGGTCTTGGACACATTTGGGGTTCCAGGTTGCAAGCCAGCAGGGAGAGACGTTTGCCTGCTCAGGTCTGGGCCGGTAAGAGCTTACCAAGGGGATCAAGAGCCACTCCCTGAAGCCCTTGGGAGTGCCTGGTCCCCTCTGCGCCCAGCCGTGCCTCTGAAAGCCATCCTGGATGACAGTTAATGAGGACAGGTAGGCCTGTCCCACTAAAGCCTGTGGTCATGTCCTAGGTCAGTCCTGGAGCCACTGCCACCATTGAGAGGAGCATTCAAGCCTTGCCTGGCTCATGGCGGCTGTTTTGGTGCCAATTTTAGGGAGCATGCGTGGGGGTTCATTAATTCAAGTCACTGACCAAGTTGGGGGGCAGAAGTGTGAGTGGCCACAGTCCTCCAGGCCAGCTAAGAGACTGACTGTGACTGTTAGAGAGAGCGGTCCTATTTGCATAAATTGGAAATTGATTGGCCTAGAGGCAACTTCACTTTATCACAGATGACAAACCTCTGGTTGGAACAGCAGCCACTGTCAATTAGCTGCCTTGGTGACTTGGTTTGTTATAGTTGGCATTGTTGTTCCTTCCCACATCCCCTCCCGGTCTCTCTCTGGATTCAGTGTCCTCCCCCAAGGGTACTCCAGCCTAGGACAGCTTAGCCCTGCAGACACTGGGAACCATTAGCAAGTAGCCAGGTAGGCAGAGTGGAGCAATCCAGAGCCTGCACTTCAACCAGCTCCCAGGAGAGGAAGGCTTGCCGGGCCAGGGGTGGCCTGGGGGCTTGCAAACTTGGGCTGATGGTTTGTGATAATAAAGCTTTATTGAACACAGCATCTGCCTTTCCCTAGCTCTGTCTACGGCCACTTCTTGACTACAGCACTGACAGCGACCTAGGTGACCCACCCTCTACAGGAAGTCGCCCTGCCTCTGATTAGAGCATTCCTGTTAGAGCTAGAGCAGGTTTAGGAGCAGTGATATTGCCTTCCTGACCCATCCCCCACTATCTGCAACAGCCACACTCCAGGTACTGTGACCAGCCGTGTCTGGGGGAATCTGCTGTCCATACTGCAACAAAATACCTGAGACAATCAACTTGAAACAAGGAAAGATTGTTTGGGCTCATCATTTTGGACCATCAGCCCATGGTCAGTGGCCTTTTTGCTTTGGGCCTCTGGTAAGGCAGAGCATCATGGTAGGAATGTATGGTAGGGGAAGCGTCTGGATGGAACAAAAGACAGTAAGAAGAAGGGCTGAAGTCTCAGCAGCCCTTTCACAAATGTCCCCACTAGGCCCTACCTCTTAACTAACGTCCACCTCCCAATAGTGCCAAGCAGGAGAAAAATCTTCAGTGCATGGACATTAAACTGTGGGACCTGAGCACCATCCCATTAGACAGATGGGAACACAGAGGCTCCTCATTTGCCCAAGGTCCCAAGCTGGTAAGTCATGCTCATTAGCATCCGCAGCACACTTCTCTTGCCTCAGAGCATCAGCCAGCCTGCTCACCCATCTCTTGCCAGTCTGGAACCAAGCAAAGTCCTCTGCTAGGAACAGTGCCCCCTTCAGGCAGGTACTAGAATTACCTATGTAGTCCCCCTAAGGATGTGGGCAAGGCATGTGATCTGGCCACCAATAAGGGCTATTTTTTTTCCCTCCTTCTAACAATCTGCAGAACTGGATTTCTGCTCCCAGCGTCTGTCCAGGTATCCACCCCCGGGAGCTGTGAATTCTTGGAAGGCCGAGAAGAAGACCGGAACACAGGCTTCTCCCTTCCCCTGAGCTGAGAAGGACTATTTACAGAGGAAGGAGTGAGCTCCCAAGAGACCAAGTGTTCCTTGGCCATCCAGTGGGGCTGCATAAGAGGTGACCTGGGCTCTGAGAGTGGACCCCCCCCCGTGTTAGACTAAAGCACTGATATATGAAGACATTTGTTACTGTTGACCCTGGTTAATGGATGAGGAAACCCAGACATGGAGTCTCTGACCAAAGAGTCTCCCAAAGGACAGGGTTCTGGGGTTCCCTTGAAGGAGGCTGAAGATCACTAGGAAACAAGTTCTTCTTGGGGTAAGAACATCTGAGCCCGGCCCCTAGGGAGCCCGACCTCATTGAGAAGGATCCAGTGTCCCGTGTGCCTGCCTGAGGAGGCATGGTCATTTATATTTTATTTTTAAGCTTGAGTGTACACACGTGTGTGCATGCATGTGTGTGTGTGTGTATGCGCGCGCATGCCTGTGTAGGCCAGAGTTCCACATTGGTATTTTCCATCTTACGTTTGAGTTTGGGGTGATGGTGGGGGTGTCACTTGCTAACTCAGTCTGGTGCTCACCAATTCAGCTGCACTGTCTGCTGAGCTCCAGGGGTTCCCCCCCCATCTCCCCCTCCTCTGTCTCAGTGACAGCCACCGACTACTGCCCTTGGCTTTTTACACAGGTGCTGGGGATCCAAAATCGGGTCCTTGTGCTCATGTGCGTGACAAAGCACTTTACCTACTGAGCCATCTTCCCCAATCCCCCTTTTGGTTTTCATGTAGGTATTTTCTCTCTTGCTCTATATTTGATTTGAGGGACCTAGACCATGGAATTCGATCTAGTGCTGTCCCTGGCTTCTAGCTTTTTCCTACCTAAATCCGTGTGGTGGCTTTGATAGGTACCCATTTGTTGTTGGTCAGTGATAGCGTAAATATCCCTGTCTGTCTTCGCCAGGGCCATCTGCCAGCTGCTGCATGTCCCACAGAGTCCCCCATTCTCCCCCGAGGGTCTTGTCACAGCCGAATGTATTCTGTGTACATCTAGTAGCTATACATTTTAGAGCTCTCTCCAGCCTTGTAAAAGAGTGCCGATCTGAATTCAGCTTGGAGAATGTAAACATCTCCTCTGGCTTTGCACTGCTGGGGTGGCCTGGGAGGTTCAGTGTGACTGCTCTTTGCCTTGAGGGGTCGCCTGCTTTTGGCCATCATGAGACACAGTTTGATCTTTTGGCCTTTGGTCTATTTCCAGGTGTCTTTCTTTCAAACAGTGCCCCTGTGAGACCATTCTAGAACCTGGTGCCCCTAAACCAGTGGGGCCTCTGCTCAGCCAAAAAGGGTGTTAGTCATACCTGGTGTCTGGGTGGGTGGGTAGAGGGGGAAGGACCCAGGGTGTGATATGGCGAGCCTCCCTGATTGGCTCCTCCTAGGGCTCTTTGAGCGGCTGGCATGCAACTGTTTTCTGTGTGGCTTCGAGGGGGAAGAAGATCCTAATGAGGTTATCAACTTTGTACCACCACAGTCCACAGAGGACAGTGACAAAAACATTCGGGTGGCCCAAGTTCAGAAAGGCAAAGGGACTCACCCAGAGCAGCAGAGCTAAGAAGTGACAGAGCTGAGACTTGAACCTGTGTTCAGACTCTGAGCTCAGAGCCCTTCCTGCACCTTGTCAGCCGCTTAGGTTTGGGTCTCAGCTTTGTCACAAGCTAACTGGGCACACCACACACACACACACACACACACACACACACGCGCGCGCGCACACGCACACGTACACGCACATGCACACGCACACACCCTGTGCTCCCTCTTGTACACTCAAAATCAGCACAGTACCCTTAGCCTTAAGGATGATGTAACATGCCAGCTCCTACCACAAGGCTGTCACATGGGTGCCCTACATGGCACCTAGTCCTCTGGGCTGCCACGGTCCATCTGGATTATGGCTAGATAAGGGCACACAGACCCAAGTGTGCTGCCTGCCAGAATGGATAAAAAAAAAAGGTTTATCTCCGGCCTGGCTCAGGAGGGTGGATTCCAGGGGCAGCGGGCGGGAGTGCAGGGAGCTGGCCTCCTTTATGGCCTGGCTCTTAATGCCACCCAGAAGCTGCAGCGCAGGCTGCTGTAGGAATGCCAGCCCAGAGCAGGCAGGGGGCTGAGCCACACAGATCCGGTGTGGGAGATGTTGTGAGGAGAGGCAGGCAGGGTCCAGGGTTGTGCCCAGCCTGAAGTATCTCAAAGAGCAGGGAAGGGTGGCTCTCCCTGCAGACAGGACATACACAAGCCCTTCAGGCCTGACCATGTCCTCGCTGTGTGATTTTGGGCTTGTGAGCACCCTCTCTGTGTCTCAGAGTCCTTATAGCAAGGGTCTAGAATAGAAAGTCATGGGAAGAGAGAGCTAGGTGAGAGACCAGAGCCTGGTGTATGCTAGAGCTGCGGGCCTGAGGTGTGTGTGTGTGGGGGGGTAAGTTGACTGCTCTGTGAACCAGCAAGATATGACCTTCACCCTGGGCAATGGGCTGGCGGGTGAGAGATGACCATCATTATGGAACCAGGACAGGGAGGAGCCAAGCCAATATGGAGTCAACCAGTAATGACCGACTGCCTAGGGTCCCTGAAACTCTGGGCTCTGGAGACATCTGTCCTTGTTGCTGGTGCTGAACCTTACTTTTTTTTCCTGCATGCCTCAGGTCAGTGAGGGTACAGGAGGGGTCTGCACAATGGCACCCTAACGCCTCTCTGTCTCCTCGAAGCCGAGACCCAGGGGCACATGGGTGCTGAGCCCCAGCACAGCTGGGACCTTTCACTGAACTTCTCATCTGAGAACTGACTCACTGGGAGGTGATAGGGCCCCGTGGGATGATAAGCCCAGAGTCTGGCCTAGGTAGGGTATGGTAAGGGATCACCAGTGACACATTCCTAGCCTCTGCATCCCTGGGAGCAGACAGAGTCCTTCCAGCACACATGAGGTGGGTGGGGTGGCAGACTGGCCGACTGGAAGCCTCTTTTGCCTATACAAGGCTTGACCCAGTCACTTGCCTTGGATGGGGTTTAGGGCTGATGGTGACTGGAGAGCCAGGAGAGAGGCCAGCAGCGGCTGGAGGGGAATGGCAGCCAGTATATGCAGGTGTTTTTGGACCCCGCCTTGCAGAACTCTGCAAATAGGGAAAGTCCTATGGAAGTTTCCAGAAGGTGGTAAAGACAGATGGTGTGTATGGGGGGGTGTCATTACTGGGAGTCTGGGTGTTCAGGGGTAAAGCCCTGAGGGGAACACAGATAGCTCACGGCCTGCCTATATCCTAGTTCTGCCACACCTTGCTGTGTGGCTTTGAGTTTGTGCTGACCCTCTCTCTGCCTCAATGCCTTCGTGGCAAGAGCCTAGCATGGGGCGTGGCTGGGGAGAGAGAGACAGGTGAGAGACCAGGGCCTGGTGTGTGTTGAAAGCCACAGGTCTGAGGCGGGGTAAGTTGGATGCTTTATGGACCAGCCTGACATGGTGATGGCGCAGGGGGCAGCGGTGGGGGTATCAAATTCTGACCCAGGCCTTCCCACCTCTTCAATCTCTGGAAAGTTGACCACCTTTAGAAGCCCAGATCCTGGTGACAACTGGCATTAGACGCGTGCACTGTTCCATGTGGTCCCCTCCCTACCCAGTGTCCAGGAGGGCTTTCTGTTCCTCTATGCCCACCCAGTAGGCTAACACAGTGGGGGCAAATCATGTCCTAAGGGAGCAGTGGATCATACCCACCTCAGGACCTTTGCATGACTGGACTCACTGCTAGCAGTGTGCTCTAGCATACAGACGCAGTCATCTCTGGTTTGATTCTGGTCTGCTTACCTACCAGACCTCAGCTTCTATGGCTTTCCACCTAGACCAGTCTAGGTCCTCCCTCTGCCATCAAGATTCCTGTTTAGCACCCCCAACCCCAACCCCGCAGATCTGCGGTTCCCAGGCTAGTCTCACACACTGTGTGAAGGAGTGAATTAATGAATGAATGAATCAGTCAATCTTTGCCTCATCTCCTCCTTAGTCCCTTAAGATGGGCTAGCTGCCCCATGATGAGAAGAAACAGGCTCAGGGCCTTAGCTCCTCTCGGTGGTGAAGGCCCCTGACACCAAGGAGGTCTTGGGAGAGAAACCAGACCACGCTCCGATAGGCCGTGGGTGTGCCCACCTTTCCCCCTGCCCATCTCTATAAAGGACATCCCTCGAGTCACACCTCTTCCCAAGAGCCTGGGGTTCCTGATGCTGGTCCCCTCCTCTAAGCAGCTGATTGCTGGGAGGGCTGAGGCAGAGGCTGGCCATACTGAAAAGACCAAGGGTCATCTCACTCAGAATCTTCTTTTACCTGAAGCAGAGGGATACCGAGGCACAGTGGGGATCCGGTGGTGGTCCCCAAAAGAGAAGAGCACCAGGGGCCTTCAGCAGGCCTGGAAAGCCACAGTTACCTGTTGCTATACCTCGGGCCTTAGTTGCCTCTCCTATGAAATGGGATGGCAGTAGGGACCTTCCTTAAACATCTAGCAAGCGGCATGCACAGAACCGCTGATGGGTGGAGCATGGGGAGCCTCTGGAAGGGGCAGCCCTGCTTGGGTTCAGAATTTGTACCCTCTAGAGCCTGGTTGGCTGTGAGGTGGGGAGCCTTAAATGGGGATAAACTCTTCCTCTCTGGAAGGGAGGGCCTAGGGAGACCAGAGGCGGTGATACTGCATTCTTCCCCAGTTAGACCCAAGTGCTCAGGGTCTCCTCTCCCTCGCCTGACAGCGGATCCTGGAGAAGATGGCTTCATCCACACTGGGGCTCTGGGCCCTATGCCCAGGCCATCACTCTAAGCCAAGTGGCTCTGCAGGAGGAGCCATTCTCATCAGGCCTATTCGGCCTCTCTTTTTCCTATGTAGAAGTTTCTCAAGCGTTGCCAATGTCCAGGCAGAGTGTCAGTAGGGTTCCTACTCTTCGGGAGTGGGGAGGATGTTTAGTGCCTGCCTACTGTGTGCAAAATATATAGGTGGTGTTAAGAGTCTGGGAGACTGCCAGCCTGGGAGAAACCCATCACCAGCCAGCACAGTGAAATGTAACAGGGGGCTGAACAGAGCGGGGCAGAGAGGGCTTGAGTGACATCCGGCATGGCCAGCACACGTTTGTTAAAGGGCAAAGAACCTCTCAGGACCCAATCGTTGCCTCTGGGAGCCATACCACCCGTGAGCTCAGGGCTGTGCCTGATGCATCCGCTGCCCTGCTAGCTATAGCCCTTCTGTCGAGCCTCATGGTGGTCCTCAAGGTGGGTGGCATGGGTCCATTCACACACCAGGAAACAGACCAGTGAAGCAACGTGTGCCACCTCACCTAGCTAGTTCAGTGCCCAAGTATCCGTACTGGTGCAGAGAGACCACGCGCCGAACCCAGTGTGAGTCCCTCTGTAGTTGGGGCTGAACAGCCTCAGATCAGCTTATATGGTGCCTCGCCCCACAGCTCTGGCACATTCCTCGGCCTCTCTGGGCTCTGAATTGTGGATCTCATAGAAGGAGACTGGGCCAGATGGTGGTGCACACCCTTCATCCCAGCACTTCAGAGGCAGAGGCAGAGGCAGAGGCAGAGGCAGAGGCAGAGGCAGAGGCAGAGGCAGAGGCAGAGGC
>NC_034606.1:49453803-49468333 GCF_900095145.1 Mus pahari | reverse complement strand
CAGAGGCAGAGGCAGAGGCAGAGGCAGAGGCAGAGGCAGAGGCAGAGGCATCTCTGCAAGTTCAAGGCCAGCCTGGTCTACAGAGTGAGTTCCAGAATAGCCAGGGCTACACAGAGAAATCCTATCTGGGGTTAGGGGAGGAGGGGATGACCTCATCCGGCTTACCATGAGTTTATAAGATGCCTACTATGAGCCACACTCACTGCCCCACAAGACAAAGAGCCAAAACAAACTGATCTGAACAGGATGATCTGGGCTGGCACCAACAGGGATAGACACCCAGTTAGCTGTCCTAGGGTATGAGGGGCTGACCTGCCCCTCCCACTGAGGACCACGTGTCCTGTGGCAGCTGGGTAGGTCACCTCTCCTGCTCCTTCCCACATCCATACTCTGGTTAACACTGTGAGAGAATGCACTGTTTTTCTTTGATCTGCCTTCAAACACTCAGTGACATGTCCCAAGTCCCAGATACGTGTTGTCCTAAAAAACCAAAACTCACACCCCTGACATCAAGCTGACGGCTGAGAATTTGAGTGACAACTGCCCCTGGTGACACATATACATGAGACTGTGAGTGGGCTAGTGGGCATGGGGTACACATACACACGCCCCTGGGTTGTGGACGGGCGGGTACATGCACAAGTGCATGATTCTTGGGTTGTATATATGCCAGGCAGTCATGAGGGCATATGCATTTTCTTGATGTGTGTGGCTGAATGCATGTGGACCTGACCCCATCAGCTGGCTCTGCAACCTCACGTCCCAGTTTCTGGTGTACAGACCCAGGCTTGACACTTATCTCCTGGCCGGTAACTCCCTCCACGTGTACACAGGCTCTGGCACAGACAAGGAGGGTGAGCCAAGGTGAGAGGGGAAGATGCTCCGTTCTGACACAGATGGGTCCAGTCAGCCGTCACCTCTGATCCCCTATTTGTGTCTCCTCTGTTCCCTTGTTTATGCCTGGCCGTCGCACTGCTATCCGCAGGGAGACCTTGGAAGGCCTTGGTCTGGTGGAATTATTTATATGAACGCTAATGTCACAACTGCTATTAGTTCTGCCCAAGTTCAATCGCTAGCTCATCACATGACTGCTTTAATGCTTGTCCCCACCAGGCCCTTCATCCATGGCCATGGGACTTTGTCTACCAGGTTTGCTTGAGTCCCTGTGGCAGCTCATCAGATATTCATAGGATACCATGGCTGCTTCAGAGGCAAGGTGACATTGACCTGTGCCACATAGGCAGATCTGATAGGGACGTCCCAGATGGTTCAGAGGAGAGGGCCTGGGCATGGCAGGCTAGGACACAGGCAAGACTCTGGACCTTCCTGAGGCTACTTGGAACCCAGAAAGCAAAGCAGTCCATCCTCCCCATAGCTCCCCAAGTCATGTGCTTTGGGGACTGGGAGTTGGCCGGGGACTTGTCCTTGTGGCACCTGTCTGCAGAGAAGCAAGTCCCTGACCGCTCGCTTCAATCGCAAGACAGTGTCGGGCACCG
Organism: Mus pahari; assembly: GCF_900095145.1. Lineage (NCBI taxonomy): Eukaryota > Metazoa > Chordata > Mammalia > Rodentia > Muridae > Mus > Mus pahari. The sequence goes on along the minus strand of NC_034606.1, from coordinate 49,466,837 downwards.
GACGTGGGGCAATAAAAGGGGTGGGAGAGATGACCCGCGTCCCACCAGAGCTCAGAGAGACTGGGCAGGCGGACTCAAGGGACTTCTGTGCACTCTCCGTGCCACCGGGTGGGTCTCAGTCTGTGGGGGTGGAGAGGGAGCAGTCCCGGATCTCAAGGAGTCCAAGGACGACAGGTTCTAGCTCTTGGGCATCACAGGACATCACTGGACCCTGAGGAAGAGCTGAGAATGGGTGGGGGGCCCTGGGGTGGCAGTGGCCCCTGGCCAAAAGCCAAAAAGAGGGGTGGAGGAAGGTGCTGGGTAGTTTCCACATGCATGGGCAAGAGTCCTTGGTCCGGTCTGGCAGCTGGAAATGATGGAATGTCTTCCTTCGGGAGATTAGACGCGGCTCATTAGGGGAAGGCCTATTCCATCGCTCCAGCGTGGCGAGTCTAGATGAATGGAGGCAGTCTATGGTTTTAGAGCTTTATTAGAAAACAGAGAGAGGGAGAAACGGTAGAGAAGTAGAGGCCAGCCTTGGCCACGTGGAGAGAGAAGGGAGGGGGAGGAGGAGGGGGAGGAGGACAAGGGCTGGAGAGAGACAGGAGAGAGAGGAGGGGTCAAGCAGCCCCTTATAGTGGGCTGGCCTACCTTGTTGTTACCAGGTAACTATGGGGAGGAGCATACCTGGCTATTGCCAGGTAACGGTGGGGGTGGAGTCTGGACAGCCTACATGACTGATGGCCAGAGAATCACAGAGCTGGGTCCTCGTGTGTCTGGGAGCATGGCAAACGGACCTCCTGTCCCTTGCAGATTAATCTGCTGGGTCTCCGGGCTTTAAACCTAGCTCAACCAGGAAACAGGCTGCCTTTCACGGTCCCCACAAGACAGGGACACAAACCTCATGAGCAACACAGCTCCTGCCCAGAGAAGCATCTGGACACTTAGGGTGGGCACCATTTGGGAGGCCCTTGAAGGGTGAGAATCAGCAAGGAAAGCTGCAAGTGGGTTCCAGCCTTTGAGCCTCTAGTCCTGGCTGCAGGGTCGGGAGGGTGGCCTGGGGTTGGGAGGGCAGCAACTGTAAAGGTTCAGGGGAGCCACAGGCCCTGAAGGCAGAAATCTATGCAGCGGGTGGCTAGGCAGAGCCAAGGCCCCAGTATAGAGCAAGGCCTTGATTTCTCAAGTGGGTGAGTGGTCCGGTGTGCTCTGTGGAATGGGGACCGTGGCAGCCTGGGAGCTGTGCGGGTGGGTGGTGCTCATGCAGAGAACTAAAGGCAAGGACAGTGGCCGCAGCCGCGTGTGAGGGCTTGATGCTACAGGAAGAGTCCTGTGGCAGCACAGTGATCCTGTGAGTTTGCACAATTCCTACCTTTGCTCTAGGGCACATAAGACCGAAGGTGGCTCTCCCAGTCACCAGAGATGTGGTTACAAGAGATGGCAGAGCCAGAAAGTAGCCCTAGGCAGAGTGGCTGGCCTTGAGGACTCAGCCCACAAGTCTGGCTGACCCTGACCCTCTAGGCCATCGGGATCCCCTGCTCCTGCCCTGCAGGCTGGCACCAGGACTAACAACAGGCAGCAAGGAGCCACTGAAGTTGCTGAGTGCCCAGGCCATTGAGGAGGCCCTCCAGTCCCGCTGTCCCTTGCTCAGCGTGCCCTTGCCCTGCCTGCTGAGTCCTGCGGATGGGAAAACAGATCCGTTCTTGGCGGTGGGGTCTCATCTGTCTCACCGAGGTCTGCTTCTCTTCATATGCCCTTCTTCCTCCCCTCCCAGCCTCGCCAAATTCAGGGTTTAAAAATAACCCTGGGTTCTTAGAGCAGCAGTCCCCGGCTGACCCACAGAGAGGGTGGGCCGTGGCGGTGCGTGCCGACCACCGTCCTGAACGCTGTCAAACCTCAGTCACTCTCTTTTTTTTTTTTTTTTTTTTTTTTTTTTTAAAGATTTATTTATTTATTATATGCAAGTACACTGTAGCTGTCTTCAGACACTCCAGAAGAGGGAGTCAGATCTTGTTACGGATGGTTGTGAGCCACCATGTGGTTGCTGGGATTTGAACTCAGGACCTTTGGAAGAGCAGTCGGGTGCTCTTACCTGCTGAGCCATCTCACCAGCCCCTCAGTCACTCTCAAATGCCCAGGTCCTACTGTAGGTGGCAGAGCTACCATCTTAGGCAGTTGACCTTTTTTTTTTTTTTTTTTCTTTCAAAGTGCCGGAACATACAGGGAGAAATCTCAGATGAGCCTACGCCTGCCTTGTGCTCCCCAGGGGGCCTCTCCAGCCTCCACACGCTGTTTTGGCGCTTGGAGGTACAATGCTCTTTGCTTCTTGTCTCGGGGCGGAGTGGCTGTGTGAGATCAGGCAGTTCACGCCCCCTCTCTGAGCCTTTTCTTCCTCTCTGATGAACTGCTCTGTGGGTCTTGGGTTAGTGTGGACCTTAGCCAAGGTGATATAGTTGTGTACAGAGTACAGCATGTTCCGCCATGACCCAGCCAGCATAAGGCAGCCACCTCTAGGGTTGTCACAGTCCCCAGAGGCAGGACAGACCTCTTTCAGTCCCTGTCCCTCTCCAGTGCAGAGAAACCCAGCAAATGTCACTTTCTGCGTGTCCCAGATCGGGGCACCTAACTGTGGTGCTCTCTCCCGACCAGGGATGATGACAATCCTGGTCAATACTCTGAGGCTGCACCCAGAGGAAGGGTGAGCACTCAGTTGAACCATGAAGCTGAAAACCACTGAGACCTTTGAAGGCTGGCTCACGGTCAGACTCAGTCACAGGGTCCCTTACTATGGGCAGGACCTGATGGTCCACAGGCTGACGTGTACACAGCTGGGCCTGAGGATGGCATCACGCCACTGTCAAAAGCCTGGGATACTTGAGGGTAAGTTTCAGAGGCAGCCAGTGGCATGCATTCTACAGAAGGCTTCACAGGCTGTGGATGCTCTTCCACTATGGGAGGGAGAGTGTGGGCTAAGTCCATTTCGCCTCCTATCTCAGTGACCAGCAGGAGGAGGCAAGCCTAGCAGGGGAGTAATTGGTGTCAGGAAAAGATGGGGGTCTCATGGGTGTGGATTGAAGGGCAAGTTGAAAGAAGGGCAGATTTCCTGGAGAGGGCTGTACTTCTGTTTGTCCAAGATAGCAGGATCTAGATTCCCACCAGTGTGAACAACAGCCCCAACATCAGACTGGAAACTGACCAGAGAGCTGAGGCGGCTTCTTCTTCTTTGTTCTTTTTGTTTGTTTGTTTTGTTTTGTTTTGTTTTTCGAGACAGGGTTTCTCTGTGTAGCCCTGGCTGTCCTGGAACTCACTCTGTAGACCAGGCTGGCTTGGAACTCAGAAATCTGCCTGCCTCTGCCTCCCAAGTGCTGGGATTAAAGGCGTGCGCCACGACCGCCCGGCTGAGGCGGCTGCTTCTTGCTCAAGCCCAGCAGCTCTTAGATTCAGAGCCCTCTAACCTCCTCCTCCATACAGAGTGGGGGCAGCCCCACCTCTCAGGGCCTCTCAAGCCAGGAGGAGGGGCTGGGCATCTGGAGACCCAGACAGCCTCTGGAGGCCTCCTCCCCTTCCTTGCCTGAGTCTATAGGGTAAGGAGCCCTGAAGGATGTGGGCATCTCAGAGGCGCTTTTTCCTCGTGGTGCATTTTTCAGAGCTGACCCTGTGGGTTTCCACATGGAAATCCTTTCCTAAATGTTCTCAAAAGCCTTAATCTCCGTACTTCCTCCCAGGAGGGCCAGGGGCGGGAGGCCAAGCACAGAGCAATTAAGCAGCTTAGGGCTCTAGAGGAAATGGAAAGGCAAGTAGGGTACAGAGGAGTCCTTCCCAGGGCTAGAGGAGTCCTCCCTGGGGCTACAGGATCCATGCCACCAACAGGACTCAGTGCTGAGCTTTGGTGACATTTGTATGATAGTCAAGCTTGCTCTCTCCCTTGGACAAATTAAACTGCCCAAGATCAGCACATGTCCCTAGAGGGACACACACACACACACACACACACACACACACACCTCAAGGCTACTGAGAGAAGTGGGGCTCATCACATCTATGCCTGGCCTAGAGCTAGTTGTCACCCTCTGGATCCTCCCAATGTCCATCAGCCAACCCTGGCTCTCTGATGTCAATGGAAGCAGAGTACAGTGCTCCCTTGGTGACCAGGTGTCCCCTCTGTGACCAGGTGTGAGCTGAGAGAGGGGCACTTCTCTGTTGCCTGAGCATGGCCCTTCCCATGCCGAACTGTTTTATTGGAAGTGCACCTGGATATTGTCCCAGACTGCCCTTGCTATGGAGACACTGGAACCCTGTGAAGGGGCTGTGGTCTGCCCCGAAGGTAGCAGGGACCTAGGGGAGGGGGGCATAATACAGCCAAGCTGGTGAGAGGCACAAAGTCTCCTACCTATGCATCACGTAGCTTGCGGTCACCAAGTTCTGGGTCTCTATTTCTATAGATGTGACTGTTCTGGGTACTTTCCCTGAGTGACAGTGAGCTAGGTCACTCATGTTTATATTTCTGGGTCTGTCGTATTTCCACAAACACAATGACTGGCAGATTCTTCCATAGGGTAGATTGTTTCAGAGTCCCCTTTTCTGTCACTTATGCAGTACCGAGACCTGAACCCAGGACCTTCCCCATGCCAGCCAAGCACTCTACCACTGACCTACATCCCCAGCTCGTTGTCTCCCTTTTTAAGGCTGAGTAATATTCTGCTGCGTGTATACATGTAGTTTGTTTATCCCCTCTTGTCTGTGGAGACTTGGGTTATTTTAGCTGCTGTAAACAAAAGCTGCGGTTATGGGGCTGTGGGTACAACGGTGGAGCCTCTGCGGTGGTTGGAGTCTCCCGGTGTAAGTGTTGTGGCTTCTGCTCTGGGACACACACCATCAGGAAAAGCTTCCTTCCCCACTGCTTGCTTTCTAGTTCGTTGGCTGCTGTCCCTGGTGCCTAGAAGGGTAGCCAGGCGTGTACTTGCAGAAAGGTACATGGAAGTCACTCTTAGAGATGGAGCAGGAAGGCAGACTCCCTAGCCCTGAGATGGCAGGGGTAGAGGACTTGTCACCGTCCCCCCCCCCCTGGACACTTTGGATGGATGGTGATTTCACCACCTGAGCCACCGGCATCCTTTGATTAAGTCTCATTTTGCCGTGAAAAGTGAAGGGGGTGCCGGGGGGAAGGTCACTCATTCCAGAGAGGAAATTGGATGGAGGTGTTTGTTATCCTCCATTCACCCGCCCTGGCTCCCACAAGCTCCTGCTGGCTGCTGCCTGTCTGCCGTCCCTCCTCTGCGGGTAACAAAGCAAATGTGGGGAGACAGTGGCTGAGACTCTCTGTCTTACACAGGCAGCGCCGGACGGGTCAATGCCAGCCGGATGATGACCAGTTGTGGCCAGCGGTCCCGGAACGTGCTCGCGGTCTTCTCCCTGTTGTTTCCTGCAGGTAAAACTTCTGTTGGGCTCGGGGGGCTTGTGGGAGAGTGTGGGGGGGTGTCCCTTCCAGGGTAGGGCTGCTGCTGGGGCTCTGCACGCCAACAGGGCAAGGGTCAGATGATGTTTTCCAGCCCTGAGATGAGCTGAGGTCCTTTGGATACTGTGCGGGGGGGGGGGGGCAGTGGGGTTGCCAGGAGCCTGCAATTCACGTTTGCTCCTCTAGTTCTCAGCCACAAGCTCTTGGTACTTGGGCTGACCCTGCATGCAAGCTTGGACTCAGAGAAGCCAGACCTCCAAGCTTCCAAACCAGAGCTGAGCCAAGCCCAGAGACAACCCAGCACGGCCAGCCAGGACCTCGGCAGAGCCTGGCCCTTCACAAAGGCTCTCATGGCACTGTCTGTCTGTCTGTCTGTCTGTCTCACTCCTCCATCTCTGTACCTTTCTGTTACTTTGTATATTTTTCCAAGTCTCTGTGCATCTCTCTTATGTTTCTTTCATATATCTCGTCCATATGTCTCAGCATGTCTCTCTGTCTCTTTCTGTCTGTTGTGTGTGGCTCTGTCTCTCCTCTCTGCCCCTCCCCACACTGTGGCCAAGCCATGGCTTAGGACTGGTGGCTTCCTTCCCTCGTCCTTTGCTTGGGATGTAGCTTGGAGGGAGATTGCAATAGGACTCCCAGGAGAGCAGAATAAAGGCCAAGCTGAGACAAGAGTCTGGGGCCATCACCTCCCCAGCTCTTCCTACGTGATGGGGACCCTAGTCCTGACCTCCCCAGCTCTTTCCCATGTTAAGGCGGGCCCATGGAGGGGTGGCCTGACAGCCCCTGCTATATGCTGTGTCTTTCCAGCTCTTCCCCGTGTGGTAGAGGGCCCAGGTTCTCATTGTTCTGGGTGTGAGGACCCAGTCACCTCTTATTACCACTGGGGACAGGGACTCAGAGGAGGCACGTGGGTGGTGGTCACACAGCTGAACAAGAGCTGACTCGGCCTGGGCCACCAGAGCTGGGGTTCATCAAGTGCTGGAGACAGCGAACCTACACCCACAGGTGTTCAGAGCTCCTTGGAGCCCCACCACAGGGATTCCAATCCTTCTCCAAAGAGGGGAAGCAGCAAGGGAGACGTTCAATCCTGGACCCCAGCTCAGGGCTCCTCTGTCCCTGGAGAAGCAGCAGGGTCTCCTGGTCACTGGCTCACGACTAAGGCCTGCTATGGGGGTGTGAATTGGGTCCTGGGCAGGACCTGCCAGTCTCACCCCTATGTCCACAATTGCCTCTGCCAAGGCCTGACGGCCCCCTGCTATTGACTGTGTCTCATAGTCAAGAGGCCAGTCCCAGAGCCAAGCTTGGTCTTTCTGCTAGCACCTGAGGTGTGTCCAGTGTTCCTAGGTGCCCATGCTGAGCACACAGAGCCAAGGTAGGGCTTCAAGTCACACAAGAGTCATGGGATGTGACTGCTGTCCTCTGCCTCTCAGAGGTGTGCGGTTGCTTTGGGGCAGTGGTCCCCAGCCCAAGCCCCAGGGAATGGGTTTACCAGAATAGAACATGTCCCATGCTCCCTACCCGAGAGCTTTGTGCTATGTAGAGCTTCCGTTCTGACTAAGCATGCTTGGTGGGTCAAGGCTCTGAGCCTCTCTTATCTCTTCTGTGTGATGGGAGTAGATGGGACTTGGTGGTACGTCTCCCTGGGGCACCACACCAAATGGTCTCTGTGTCCCTGAATAGGCTCTTCTCAAGATCAGGGGTGCACTGGAGGCTGGAGAGCCACTATCGCCCCACTATGTGCACAGAAGGAGGAGCTGTCCTTCAGGGAAGGGCCTTCGGAGCCAGCCTAGGCTCCAGCTCTCAGGGTGTCCTCCCCCTCCCCCACCAGCTGGCCTGCTGGGGTCCCCTGTGGTGGCTCTGTGTGGGCTGCAATCTAATAACCTCTCAGCCGACAGAGCTTCTTGTGGGAGCCCTAAGAAGCCAGGGCCTTTGTGCCTGCGATTTGCCTGTGCCAAGAAGCCCCTTTTCAGTGATACAAATTAGATACAGCGAGCCCTTTATGAAGATACTAATTAAGCCCGAGACAGCCGCTCTGCTTTTCCATTGTTGCTTTGTTCGAATTCGGTCCTGTTTATCGCTATCAGCTCATCCTGCTTTTCGGGGCGGCAGAGAAGACTGAATAGGGGCCTCGGTCTGTGGGCCAGGAAGAGAGGATCGTGGGCCAGCACAGCCATCTCACTGTATGTCTGGCCCAGAGTGTCTGGCCCTTGCTCAGGTCTAGGAGAACAGCTTCTATATGGAGTTACTACTTTCAATATAGGTGGAGCCTACCCAGGTCACGCACTCCTTTGTAGCCTGACACCCAGGAAAGCCTGACTCACAACCTACCTGCTCTGTGTGTGTGTGTGTGTGTGTGTGTGTGTGTGGGTGGGGGGGAGAGAGAGAGAGAGAGAGAGAGAGAGCTTGCAGGAGCTGGCTTTGATTCCGGTGCCATCACCACTGACTGGCTCCTGGCAGGTCTTTTAGGCTTCTCGGGCTCAGTTTCTCCACCTTCAAAGTGATATCACAAGCCTGCTAGAGCATGGATCATGTGGATTTAGTGAGGACACCCGCCCCCCCCCAACACAGAATAGGTCCCTAATCACTATGGGCTGAGATGCTGATGATCCACCTACAGGTGAGCTTCAAGGAGCCCCAAGGATCATTCAGCCTGAGCCATCAGGCCGTTGTGTCAGAGCTGGGAATCAGAGAGGGCCAGGAGGCTTTGGGGCAGAAGTGAGGCTCTTTCTGGACCCTGAAGAATTCCTGGGGAGGGAGGGGTCAGTAGGACCCTGGAGCAGGCTGCCAGTCGCTCCTGCTCAGCACCCGTGAGCTGCCGAGGGGACCCCGGCAAACCTAGTGTCTCTATATTCCAGTCCTGTCCGCACATTTCCGGGTCTGTGAGCCTTACACGGACCACAAAGGCCGCTACCACTTTGGCTTCCACTGCCCTCGGCTCTCGGACAACAAAACCTTCGTCCTCTGCTGTCACCATAACAACACCGTCTTCAAATACTGCTGCAACGAGACGGAATTCCAGGCGGTCATGCAGGCAAACCTCACAGCCGGCCCCGAGGGCTACATGCACAAGTGAGTACCAACACCACCCCTCACCTCCGTACTGCTCTGACCACTGCCCACCACTGCCCTGGGGATGCTCCAGACAGCACATGCAAGGAGGCAGTCCTAGAAGGAGCTTTGCAAAGACTTGAGGCAACCTGGGTTCCTGGCCTGACTGCTCTCTGAGCTTTTACAGTTCCCATCTGAGAAATGGGCATAGGGCGCCCACCTGATGGTACCTGCTGCAGAATTTGAGTGGGGGTCGTGTCTGTGAAGCATGCAATTCCCCAAAACTGTTGGATGGTTTCATTCAATAATATTGGTAATAGCATTGATGCTGAGATCGATCCTTTGGAGGTAGTGAAAACACATCGAGGTCAGGTCTCCAAGAGGAATTTGCTGGCTGTACTGCTTGGAGCATGTTGGGTCAAAGTGGTACACACTTCTATTTGAACGGAGTTGACCCTCCTTTACTGTGTTGGGGATCGGGTTTCATTGCATTTCTTGTGTGCTGGCTGTTGATGTGGTTTTGCCGGTTTCTTTTCCTACTACATTTTTTTGGTGTTTTTTTTATTTTTTAGCAAGAAATCGTATATGAAGAAAACACTATACAAGTATTTTCCAGTGCGACTTTCACTTTAAGGTGCTTTTTACACATGCTCAGCAGTCTGGTGAGCACAGGATACCCATTTTTTTTTTTTTTTAATGGCGTCTAATGTTTGCCCTTTTGAGAAAGGCTTTTCCTTCTAAGAGCATTGAAGAATTCTCCTGTCTTCTATTTCATGTTTCCAATTTAGCTTCCGAGTCACTTATCTGTTGTTTGGGTCCGACTTATTTTAATGTAAATATTCCAACAAAAACTGGATTTTATTGTCTTTTGCATACAAAAAAATGTCTTAGTTTCTTTTCCCATTACTCAGATAAGATCCCCTGACTAGAGCAAGCTAAGGAAGAAGGGCTCACAGTTCCTCGGAACACAGTCCATCATGACAGATTCAACATGGCAGCAGGCAGGGGAAGCCTGGCAGGAAGAGAAGGAAGCTGGTTGGCCAATTGTACCTGGGAAGCAGGGAGTGAAGAGGAACGGGGTCCAAGTTATAAGGACTCAAGGCCATCCAGCCCCTGGTGACTCACTTCTTCCAGCAAGGCTCCCTGTCCTAATGGTTCCACACAGCTGTCCCTAACAGTGCCACCATCTGGAGGCCAGTGTCTGAGCACTCAAGCCTGTGAGCAACATCCCACCTTCCAAGACCAACAAAGCCCCCACGCTCCTGCTGAACTGTCTGCCGGCGTGACACTCACGCTCACCCTGTGCTATAATGTGCCACACATGAACCCCCAGGGTGCCACATGTGAACCCCAGGGCAGAGTGCCATAGCTCTCTAGCCTTTACTGGTCCATGTCAAATGCTAGTGTTACACTGTGTGAGCCACTCACTCCCAGTCTGACTTCATGTTTCTGGGGTTTAATTGTCCCAGGCTCTTTCGACCCTGAGTTTTAGAACTTGCTTATGTGAGTCTCCTGCTCTGTGGGCCCTATCAGAACAAAACCAATTAGTCCGATTGGTGTCCTCTACTGCAGTTAGCTTCACATAAGGATCAACTTTTGGCGATATCGTTTCTTTTTCAGTTTTTGGTGTTGACTGTTTCCATTCAAGAACGCACACCCTGTTTATCCATTGATTCAAATTCACTAGGCAAGTGTTCCACCACTGAGCTATCCCCAGTCCTTCGGATTTTCTTTTGTAATGCTTTTGGTTTTCTATGTAGGGAAGACGTGGGTGACGTCCGCGTTTGTTTCTAGCTTGCTCTTTTCAATGCTGCTCTCAGAAATAGCCTCTCTTCCTTTTACCCTCCTGACTATGGATGATCAGAAATTAGGAATTCTGTCCTCAGTTTTTGTAACACTTTTTCCATCGATTCTCTTTTGTTTCCAGTTATGTCACTGGGAAGAAATAACCCCATATTCCCCTTCCTTGCTCGTGAGGCAGGAGCTCACAGGGTGACCCTGAACTTGTGAACTTGCGTGCAGCCTCCCGAGTCCTGACGCCAGCCTTACTTTCACAGTTTCTGGTTTTTGGTTAGCTGTTGGTTCGTTTGGTTTTTCCAGAAGGGGTTTTCTCTGAGCAGCCTTGGCTGTCCTGGAACTCTCTCTGTAGGTCAGGCTGGCCTTGAACTCACAGAGATCCACATGCCCCTGCCTCTCCAGTGCTGAGCTTAAAGGCACACCCCACCACCAACCGGCTTTTTGTTGTTCTTGGTTCTATTTGCTTTTCGGTTGGTTGGTTGGTTGGTTGGTTTTCCTTTTCCAGCCGCATAGGCTAGTGTCTCTAAAACATGCCCACAGTCAGGCATTCTTATTCTTGCTGACATTATGGGAGGCTTCAACTCTTTCCCTGAGGGTTGAAGGGTTTCCCACGGTAGGAACAATGGACTGAACAGGAATATTATGGAGTGGCTCTTGAGAAGGTTTGTGGCGGTGCCGGGAGTAACAGGGCTGAGGAGCTGGGTCTTTAGCTCCGTCTGCCTCTGGAGTTTGAGACTTTGCTACCAGACTCTGCTCACTCTGGAGAAGGTGCCTCTTTCCTTTGGGTGGGCAGGAGATGCAGGCTCTCTGACTATCATCCGAACCTCTCCTCCTCCCACCACGGCCAGCTCCTGAGAGCTCCTTTCTCAGCTGCACGGTGCTTCCCCCTGAATATCCTGCCATCTGCTTGGGCCTCTGAATAATCCTGTGTGTGAAGTGGCTCAGCAAGCCCTGTCCATCATAGCAGGGGCTGGAACCAAGCCTGGAATTTGGCCTAAGCCTTTTGTGAGACCACAGGCTGTTTCCATGGTTGGGGGGGGGGGGGGAAGGATAGTGCCAGGACTGGGGTTGGGACTCAGCGTGCTACAGGTGCCCTGTGAAAGCCAGGCAGAGGCTGGGCCCCACAACTTAGACTTCCTCGAGGTCTGGCACCTGGGGTCTGGGAGCCTCCCTTAGAATCCCACAGGTTTCTATAATCTGCTCCCACAGGGTCTCCCACAAAGCAGGCACAGGGGCCTGGCTGTTGCTGCTGGCTGCCAATACCCAGGGCCTTCCCCCAGAGGGAGTGGGAACCGTGATGCTCTTAAGCTTAGCTTGAGTTTTTAATCCTTGGCTTTCAGAAACCCTTGAGGCATCCATGAGTCTCTGTGCTGTCTGTCCTGCTGTGTTGGTCACAGGGACTCCCAGCCACAGCTGGTTTGACACAGGGGAACAGTGGGAATCACAGACATCTTAGGGCTCTGGAAACCCCCTTAGAAACTCTGGAGAGTCCTTCTGGCAGAGACAGATCTTAGGGGGAGGCTCAGGTGGGGATTACACACAAGGCACTCTGATGTTAGGGTCTGGTCCTTCTTCACTGTGAGATCACCCGGACCTGGGCGGGACTATTCCAGTCTTACCTGCCAGATGTAAGACACATCCCACACCCACCCTGCTGACACCAGTGTCCCTTGACAGATGTGGGGCCTGCTGACCTAGGGCATCTTAGGATGAGGACCCTGGGGACCTAATCAGTCCACAAACGCCAGAATGTGGAATTGGGAGGGAATCAAGCCACACAGAGGGGCAGAGCCCTCTGTCCGGTTTCCAGGCTCAGGGGCTTTGTGGAGAGGACCCAGGCCCAGGAACCTGTAGCAAAGGTTGGCTTCCAGGTGGACTCAGTTATAGAAGGGTGACAAGAGGTGAATCTTAGGGAGTCAGAAGTCGAGATGACAGCCTAAAACATGGCCAAAGAAGGTCATTGTCACTGTAGGGTAGACTCACAGTATAGAGACAATTTGTGGATTCACTACCATTTAGGGCCTTTGCCATACTAAAGTCACAGCCACCCTGAGTCTCCATCAGCCTCAGACTGTCTGAGAGGGAGGAGGGAGGGACCAAAAAACGCGTGGATGAGGTGCCTTGTCCTAGACCCCAGCAGGTGGGCAAGAGTTGAGGCTGGGGACACAGACACCCTTGATCTGTCATTCAGCCACAGGACAGGAAGCTGGGCCTTGTCTGAAGCCAGGGAAGCGGCCCCATCTCCAATGAGGCTGGAGATCCAGAATCTCAGGCCCCGCCCAATGGTTCCAGCCAGTGTGACCCCCCCCAGAGGGGCCGTTCCCAGTGCAGGTTCCTCCTCCTCCACCGCAGTGAGTCAGCAGGAGGAGTCAGCCAGGCTGGTGACCTGGCCTTATTTATTTGTGTGTTTTGGATGAACAGAGTGTTGTGTGGCGATTCCGGCTGCCTGGCAGAAAGGCAAACCACTGAACGAGAAGGAGGCTGCCTTGCCAATTCCACCACCACAGCAAGATGCCTGCTTCCAGCCGAGCAGGCAGCCAGGGGCCAAATGAGGGCCAGCCAGGCACCCTACACCCCTTCCAGACTGGCCCTGTCCCTGACAAGTCAGGGGGACCTTTGCTCAGAACCCCAGGAGAAAGCAATCAGCTCTCTCTGTGTGTCTCTCTGTCTCTCTGTGTCTCTATCTCTCTTGTGCTTGCATGCATTCTCTCTCTCTCTCTCTCTCTCTCTCTCTCTCTCTCTCTCTCTCTCTCTC
>NC_034606.1:49413123-49452821 GCF_900095145.1 Mus pahari | reverse complement strand
TGGTTTCTTCTCATCTGTTTTGTTTTGTTTGAGATGGGGTCCCATGTAGCCCAGGCTAGCTACCAACTCTCTATGTGGCCAAGGATGACTTTGAAGGCCTAATCTTCCTGCCTCTACCTTCCAAAAGCTGAGATTAGAGGCATGTGTTACCATGCATCTTTTATGTAGTTCTGTGGATAAAACCCTGGGCTTCATGAACCAGAAAACAAACACAAAACAAGCAAAACAAAACAAGCAAACAAAACCTCTACAAGCTGAACTGCAGTACCTCACCACCACCACGGTCTCTTCTCTTTTCTGGACTTCATGCCAGTTTGCAAAGCCCCACACACCATTACACCCCTAACATAGGCCTTGTACTCATTCCTACTTCAAGACAGACACTGAGGCTCATCTCCCCAAGACTAATGGAAAGTGAATTATGAAAAGCTGAATTTAGGTCCCAGTGGCTCCCACCTCCTGAGCCCGCATCTCCGTTGTCAGGCTGACAGGGCCGCTTCCACAGCGTGTTCTGTGTCACCGCTTCAGTCAGGGTCTTTCTGCTCTGACTGCTGGATTGGACCAATGCTCCCATGACTTCCAGGGATTTCCATCCCAGGCCAGGCCTGGGAAGCAGCTGTCTGCTAATGGCTTCTCTGCTCCGCACACACATTGCAAGCCCTCCAGTGGGAAGGTCCTATTATCTCTTTGGAAACCCCAAGGAAGGTCACTCACTCAGACCCGCATACTGCGCCTGCCACTGTCTGAGGCTGGGCTGGTCACAGAAGCCCCACCGCAGCATCTGTCTTTTATCTTCACCCTCCGAGTGGGCGTGGCCAAGGCCCGGCATCTGGGTGCAGTTGATTTCCAGACTACATATTTTAAATGGCATTTTAAAAATTAAAAACTTAAGTCCTTGCAGCTGGCAGGCCTTGAAGAGCGTGGCCTGGGGGGGCTGCAGGCTGTCATGGGGAGGTCTGTGGTCCTGGCCTCGTAGTGGAGCCCGGATGAGACAGGGGCGAAGCTGGAGACTCCTCTCCGGTGTCTGTTTTAGATTTGACCTTGGGATTTCCCAGGACTTAGCACACTCTGAGGTTGTAGGGACCTAGCTCCAAACTCCTGGCCTGGAATGGAAATCCCCATCCCACTACCGGGAAGTCATGGGAGCAGTGGTCCAGCCCAGCAGTCAGTGCAGAAAGACCCTGGCTGAAGCAGTACTGCCCTGCTGGTTGGGTTGAACTGGTGGAAATGGGAACAGCCCTGTGCAATCTTCATCCTTAAAGTGGGAACACAGAACACACTGTGGAAGGGTCCTGTCAGTCTGACAACAGAGATGCCGACCGAGCAAGTGGGAGCCACTGGGCTCCAAATTCAGCTTTTCAAACTTCATTTTCCATAGTCTTAGGGAGATGAGCCTCAGTTTCCAAATCTGTGAAACAGGGATGGCTTAGTCACTGTGAGTGACACCGTGTGGCTGCCCATATGGGACTCATCTGTAAAATGGGGTCGCCGCTCTGAGCCCAGAACGTGTGGCACAGGGTCAGAACTGAAAGTGTCCTTGGTCATTATTGGTGTGCTAGTCACACAGCTATAACACCCGGCCAGTGCTGGTCGATATCACAGCGCCTGCGTCCCGCCAATCCCCAGTTCTCAGTGTGGCAGTACCACACTGGTGTGTTTGACATGCAAGGACAAGGTGGATCCCGACCTGGCTTGGTGGAGTCCACAGTCTCATGGGGATACTGAGAGTCTTACAAATGAAAACAGGCCACAGGGTGATCTCAGGAACCCAGTGACATTGTGACCCATATGAAGTTCAAGACCCATATGAAGTTTCCTGTGCCAGGTGCACAGGAGGCAGGGAGTTGGCTCAGCAGAGGTGCATCACAGCATGGAGCTAGGTCTCTAAGTCTTGTGTGGTACCCTTTGGAACTGCTTGTGTCGCACTTGGCCAAGGTGCTCTGAGAAATTCAAATCCCCATTCTGCTGTCTCGGCTGGGGAATCTTAGAGAAGACTTTGGTCCCCCAGAGGTCCCTCTCCCTACCCAATTTCCACCTTAGACCCGACAGGTCTGTGTCCTTCCATCTTAGCACTGTGCAGAGCAGAGGGGACCTTTAGCTGCCCCTTGTCCTGCGCTGGCTTTTTGGAGCGTTTCTAGCTCCAGGCAGGGCAACCACCCCTCCTGCTTGGGATGCCAAACAGCATCTGCAGAGAGCGGCCCTGCTCCCTCCCCGCCTCCTCAGCCCCCAGGCTGCTGCCATGGGAACCACCAGGAACAGCCTGGTTCTCTGAGCCCTGACATGGGGGCTGCAAGAGAGAGAAATCTGGGGAGAGATGGATGCCTGGGACCAGAGCCCACCTAGACATCTGTCTCCCATGAGACTTCAGCCTGTAAGTGAGTTGGGCTCTTGGCCTTTTTCCCCTGGCAGGCATTCTCTGCTGTGCCCTGACACTTCCAGGCAAAGCCAGTGTCCGTTAATAAAAGACTCAGCACTTGGCTGTCAGTCATTCACACCTTTGTGTGGCAGTAGTTGGCCAAGAGACAGAGTGGCAGAAAGAAGCCGAGACTTCCCTGTTTAGGATTTGCTGGGTACCCCACCCAAGTACTGACTGGTACTGAGTTCTAAGCACCCCTCTTGAGGCTGTCAAGCTCTGTCAAGCATGGCAGAGCCTTACCAATAGCCATTGCCCCCCGAAACTCCCACTGCCCTGACTCCCAAGAGTCTTCCATCCAAGAAACTGGCCAGCTGAGACACGGTCTCCTGAATAGAGAAAGGAAGTGGGCTTATTGGCTCTGCTTCTGCCCTGGCAGGGCTGGGCAGGGAATAACCACCATCCCACTGCCAGAGGCCACAGCTGGAACTAGGGGTTCCAGCCTTGGAAGTCGAGGAGAGACTTAAGACCTGGAGATGGGTGGAGTTTCTCATAGACCACACAGCAAAGCAGACCCGTGAGATCAGGCCAAGCTCTGTTCCCAGCGCAGACAGGCGGGAGCTCCAGGACCTTCTGGAGTGGAGGTTTTCAGCTTGCCTCTCCTAGGCTGGTCAGCAGCCTCTGCTCAACACCCTGACTGGCCCATGCCCACTCAAGCAGATGCCCGTGGCAGGGAACAGACTGCAGTGGGTGTCACTTGAGCAGTTAATAAACCAGTCCCTTGAAACAGGCCCCGGGGCCCTGGCAAGTTCCAGGCAGCAACCCCGCTGTGGTGTCAAACCTGGAGCCAGCCCACCCGAGGGGACTAAGACCCCAATCTGGGGTGGGAGCATCAGGGGCACAGATATGCCAAGTGATAGAGGCCAAAGGAGAGGCTAGACTTCATGAAGACTTGGGGGATTGGAGCAGCCTCAAATGAGGGTACCGCAAATGGCGGGACAGAGGGAAGGAGGTGGGGAGGTGGGAAAGGCTACCTGGCAGAGGGTCTGACCTGTGCGCAGGCACTGAACAGGGGGTAGTCAGTTGTGTGCTTCAGTGCCCGGCAACATGGAAAGAGAGAACTGAGCTCGCTATGGGTTGGGAGCGTTCGAAGTATTAAATCCTAAGGACTCTTGCCACCTCTGCCAGGAGACTGCAGCCTCTGTGGGGGAGCAGAGGGGTGATGGAGTGGCCAGGGATGCGGCTTGGGCTTGTAGGGTGATTTCCCAGCACGCACAAACCCCCAAGCCCCATTCCCATTGCTTATAAACCAAGCACTTGTCACCCCAACGCTCTGGGAGTGGAAGCAGGAGAACCGGAAATTCAATATCTTTGGCTTACATAGCAAGCTCGAGGCCAGCCTGAGCTACGCAAGGCCTTATCTTTTTTCTTTTTTTCAAGACAGGGTTTCTCTGTGTAGCCCTGGCTGTTCTGGAACTCGCTTTGTAGACCAGGATGGCCTCGAACTCAGAAATCCGCCTGCCTCTGCCTCCTGAGTGCTGGGATTAAAGATCTTAAAAAAAAAAAAAAAAAAAAAAAATCACGAAGAACAAGATTTCTCTGTGGTCAGAAGGAAAAGACGTTAGCAAGGGTGGGGACTGAGCTGAGGTGGGAGTCAGGGATAACTGGGTAGGGAATTCTGCAGAGGCTCTGAAGGTGTTGCACCCCTGCAGGGGTGCCATGGGGGTTCTGAGGCACGTGGGGGTGTGACTTGGTTTTCTGTTCCCTGGAAGCCATGACAGGCCTGTGGCATCTGCCCTTGGGAGTGAGGCCAGGAGGGATGGAACAGGAGTGTCCCAGGGGCAGTTGTGGTAAGCACAAAGCCAGCAGGGAGCCTGGCATATACACAAGGAAAGAGGGGGTGAGGTAGGGCCCCAATAGTCAGAGTCGGGCATGATGGTGCACGCCTTTAATCCCAGCACTCGGGAAGCAGAGGCAGGCGGATTTCTGAGTTCGAGGCCAGCCTGGTCTACAAAGTGAGTTCCAGGACAGCCAGGGGTACCCAGAGAAACCCTGTCTCGAAAAACCAAAAGAAAAAAGAAAAAGAAAAAAAAAGAAAGAAAAAGAAAAGAAAAGAAAAGAAAAGAAAAGAAAAGAAAAGAAAAGAAAAGAAAAGAAAAGAAAAGAAAAGAAAAGAAAAGAAAAGAAAAGAAAAGAAAAGAAAAGTCAGAGCTCTTGCCGAGTGCCCCTTAGGGAAGGACCTACAGAGTCTAGCCTAGAGCACAGGGCCAGGCCAGTGGCCAATGGGGTGCGAGGGACAGGGCAGGTGGGGGTGGAGCCTAGTGCTGGAAGTTTGTGTTTGCTAGCCTGTAGTGGAGGCTGGCAGACAGGGCTGGGGCTTCTGTGAGTGTGGCTCAGTCTCGGCATCTCTTTCCCCAGCAACTACACGGCGCTTCTGGGAGTGTGGATTTACGGCTTCTTCGTGCTCACGCTGCTGGTCCTGGATCTGCTCTATTATTCCGCCATGAACTACGATATTTGCAAGGTTTACCTCACTCGGTGGGGGATCCAGGGACGGTGGATGAAACAGGACCCCCGGCGGTGGGGGAACCCTGCTCGAGCCCCTCGGCCAGGACAGCCGGCCCCACAGCCGCAGCCTCCCCCTGGTACCCTGCCGCAAGCCCCCCAGGCCGTGCACACACTGCGGGGAGACACGCACAGCCCACCCCTGATGACCTTCCAGAGCTCATCCGCCTGGTAAGTGTTTGCCAGAGCGGCCTGGGTGGACTGGACTCTTATCACTGCTGCCGCGGTCCGACCACAGGTGACCTGGTTATTTGCTGTCCTTACTGTTCGCCAAGGAGGACTTAAAAGCCACTCGCGTGTGGCAGCACATGTGTGTTTCTAGAGGAGAAGCCAGAAAAGACAGGTTGTCGCTTGAGTTTCCTAGTGGCCAAGGCGAAAGGGGGAAGTTGGATGGGTTTTCAAGTTTCTGTGGTCTGGTCAAAGGAAAGAAAGCTTATCGGTGATGTGGAGAAGAGTTTTCAGCCTCAGGTCAGGAAATAAATCTAAATCTCTCCTTTAGTTCCTTTGTCATACATACCTGGAGGTGACTCAGGTAGGTGGAAGGTCAGGAGAGAGAAGGAGGTAACATATCAAAGACTTGGCTTTGGAGGTGGCCGGATCTGGTCTCATCTGGGCAGCTGTCATCTCTGCCTTACTCCGGTAGGATGTTGGTGGTGGGGCGTGGCAGCACTGCTGCCCAGAACCGAGGACTTTCAGAGCAGGTGTCTCATGAGGTCAGCTAGCCCAAGGACAGAGAGAAGCATGGCTTTGGCTTGGGGTCATGGGTGGGCGGGGTCTGGGCCCTGGGTGGAAGCTGTGGTACTCAGATTCTGAACACAGCATCCCTGGGGGTCACAACCCAGAGTTCTGCAAGATCATCTTGAGCCCTGTTGCTGGTGACCTGCACCTTCTAGCACAGTGACCACTGGGCTCTGCAGGGGACTGGCCAACACATGCTGGCTAGTTTTGTTATATCACCCTTCGACCTTCCAATCCTTGTGAGAAACCGGGGGGGGGGGTGTACCATCCTTGGGTTATTCTGGGACTGTCCAGCGCATAGTAGGCACACAGTGCACCTTTGCTACTTCTCCTGGGGGGTACTGGCGACCTTGTTAGCCACTGCCGGAGCAGCTCCCAGGTAGCGACCTTTTCAATAATGAATGGCGTGAATAATTAATCAGATGCACTTATGGACCGAGGAACCGCCTGTCTATCAAGCAGGAGACAGCCACGGTCTGTCTCTCCTTGGATGAGCTCGGATGAGCTCTGGGCTGACTCCTGTGGTGGGAGGTGAAGGTGAGGAGAGCCACCATTCAGG
The DNA here is from genome assembly GCF_900095145.1 of Mus pahari. NCBI lineage: Eukaryota > Metazoa > Chordata > Mammalia > Rodentia > Muridae > Mus > Mus pahari. The sequence goes on along the minus strand of NC_034606.1, from coordinate 49,446,606 downwards.
TGGAGAGCAAGACCCAGACCCAGGGAATGCTAGAGAGTGAGCAGTCTGTTTACGGTACCTAATGTTGAGGGTCCCCAAAGTATACATCCCATGTCTGTGTCAGAGAACACTCAGAGCCCACTGGCCAAGAGGGCCTGGTGGGCTGCCTCTGGGCACCCTGGTTTTAGTTGGAATGGGCCTCCTCCGTCCTTTCCTTTGGGGTCCCTGCCTGCTGCCCAGGAAGGCGTTGAAGGTTATCGGTGTTCTATACTCACAGCTGGAGTGTGCGCCTGTCTGGAGGCCCACAGTGCCCGGAGATGTACTAAGACCCCACCCCTGCTCCTGATATCCGGGGTTACCTGCTAGGAGCTCTGTGTCTGTCTCAGTGTTCCCCCACCCCCACACTGGTTTTCACCAACATGGACAGATTATGCACCTACTGTATGCCAAGTGCCATGCTGCACCTCTGGGATATAGGCATAGAGGAGGTGGCAGGGGTGTGTGCCCAGAGCTTGGAACTGTACAGAAGCTAGAGTTTATGGAGTCTGAGAGCAGGTGTCTGTCTGGATGTGTGGGGCACACATACTGTGGAGCTCAGCCGTCCCTGTCCCCGTGGTTTCCTCTTCAGACTTGGGAAGTTGTGCCTTGTGGCCACCCGCTTGTCCATTCAAACCATAGCTCAGAGGTCCCTGTGTTGGGGGAATGTTCTAGCCACTGGCCACATTCACACACCACCTCCCAGTCACTTTCTGTCCTTGGATATGCTGTGACTTTGCAGGAGGCTTCAGGGTTTTTTCCCCCAGAGGAGAAACAAGGGGAGAGGGTTGGGCAGCCACATGGGACCTCCTCCTTTGTCACCCCAGAGTCCCCTGGGAGACTAGAGGGGCAGGGTGCAGGACTTTGGAGGACGTCTTTTGAGTTCAGCCCATGGCTTCTCCCCTCTTCATCCTGACTCTGACTGACTCTCTGGCTTCTATAGCACACAGCCAGGTCACCAAGAGGGTGATGGTGGCCGACTTGTGTGTTGTCACTTTGGGAGGCTCAAGGTCACGTGACCCATTGAACAGGGTAGGTCAAAGGCTCCTGCAAGATGGGGATCCAGGTAGCTATGGGAGGTCTTGGCTGCTCAGGCTCTAGGGTACTCCTGCCCTGCTATAGGGGAAACAGAAAGGCTATACCACCAACTGGGGCTTGATAAGTGACGAGCGCCCCGGGTGGCCCCTAAGTTGCCACTTCTGCAGCAATACTGAAGACCCCCAAGGGCTGTGGCACAGCCTCGGCCCCTCAGGTCCTGTGATCAGCCTCTCGGTTCATTATTCCATCCATCTCCCTCTTAAGCAATATGACTGTCTGGCTAAAGGCAAAACCAGGTGCCAAATTAAGCCACCAGGCATAGGAAGCATCAGCCAGCTCTTTATCTCTAACTGAGTTAGGGGGTAGTGGAGCCCGGGTGAGTTGGAGCCCCGTTGCTCTTCATTGAGTTTTACAGAGGAACTTTTGTTCAGATTCTCAGACCCCATCTCTGTTTAGATGACTGAAACTTCTCTGTTCCCTGCAGCCTCGGTGCCCTCCACATCTTGAATCTCTCTTTACCTTCCCCGGGGCCCTGCCTTCCTCAGGCAGAAGTGCTCTAGCCTCCTCCTTGGCTGCAGATGACAGTGGCCACTGTCCCCAGACCAGCCCCCTCCCCAGGCTTCCTCTCTGGCCCTGTCCCCTGCTGATGGTCACAGCAGCTTGTTTGCCCGTGGTTTCTGGTGGTGCCAGGCTCTTGGCCCATGTCGGGGCCGCCTGTGGCTCCTAGCGGATGCTCAGTGGCTATGTTCTGACAGTGCAGCAGGTCAGCCAGTGCGCAGGCGCAGTGCAGGATCTAGCTGTGCATGGTCACCTCCAGCCCAGGTCCCCAGGGCCATCTGGAGGGAGCTGCTGGTGCCCTTCATGAAGCTCAGCATATCTGCCTCTGCATTCTGCCTGTCCTGTGACAGGTGGAGCGAGGTCGGTTGTCACGTTGGCCACCCCTTCCTTGTCCTAGTATTCACTGGCACATATGTGCATGCGCACACGTGTACACACACACACACACACACACACACACACACACACACACACACCACTCTTCCCAGCATCACTGGGACTTGGCATCTATTTCATCAGGTTCCCAAAGGTTAAATTCTCCTCACTTCACAGATGGGGAAACTGAGGCCTCATGTAGGCTCAGCCACATGCATGCCAATGGCAGACCTGAAGCCTGGGGTGCTCAGGGAGCCACAACACCAAAAAGTCTACTCCTGTATGTGTGGTGGCTCCCAAAGCTTCCTGGACTCCTCTGGGCACCGCCCAGTCAGCTGTACTGAAATTCCCTCTCCCCAGCAACAAGACAGTCACTGGTCGGTCACCTCCTGGTCTTGTGACTTTTCTGTTCCCTCCCCTTCCTCCAGGAGGGGGTGTTCAAAGATCTGCATGGCCATTTCTACTGAGTTCCTGCCCAACACTCTGCCACTTATGTCTGTAGACAGGGAAACTGAGGCACATAGCCGTTTGGTAACCGGCCCTGGGTCAGCCCGCCAGTCAGTGGTCAGCACTTGAAGGCAGGTGGATTGACTCTGGCCAGACTGGAGGATTGCTTGGCTGGCTGGCCATCTCCATCTTGACCACACTGAGGCAAGAGCCTCCTGCCTGTCTTCTTGTCCCTGTTCTTTGTGCCTGGCAGCAGAATGACCCTTTTAATACAGAATCAAAACCAGCTAATGGAATCAAGACCTTCTTCACTTGCTCACACAGGACAGTGGCCTCGCTGCCCCAGGGGCCTCAGCTGTAGCTGCTCCCAACCTTTGAAAGCACTTCCCCCAAGTAACCAGTGGGGCTAGCTCCCTTCCTCCCCTCCCCGCTGGTTCAGAGCTCAGAGGCTCCTCCCAAACAGATTGTCCTCACCCCTCCCCTCCCCCTCCTCCCTACCCTGACACCATCACACAGAACTCCCTGCACCGCACTTTTGGTCCCTTTGATGTGTTATTGCCACCTGGCACTATGTCTGGTTTCCTGTTTGTTGTCTGTCAGTCTGTCTGTCTGTCTGTCCCTCTGGAAGGGAACCCTGGAGAGCTGAACTCTAGCTCGTGGTAGGCACACTCTGATTGAATGGCCTGTGTCTTGGGGTGGGGGGTGTTGAAGGCCCCCCATGAATGTCAGCTCAGTGAATGAACCACAAGTGCACAGCAGACTGAGGCAGCAGAGCTTCACGGCTCCCGCTCCGATAGACATGGTTGCTGGCTCTCCCCGGCAGCCCCGCAGTGAGTGCCCTCAGGCCAATCCAAGAAACGGAGGCCCAGGGGGAGAACGACAGCCCAGCCCTGCTGATGTCTGAGCCCAGGGCCTGGAAATTTAGGTCCCTTCCCGACTGGGACATCTGCTTCCTGAGATTCCTGAGACACCTGGCTCAGGTTGGGTGTGTCACCAGCTAGCAGCTGAAGAGTGTGGCTTCCTGGCCTCATCCATTCCTGGAGAGACTCCAAGGGTCCCCTAAACTCCAGGAAGTCTAGGGTTCCAAGTAGCCCCATTAAAAGCTCTCTCTGGCTTGGGGCAGCAGTGATCTGAACTCAGCCTGGGTTCCTGCTGGCCCAGCCCTTTCCTGAAGGCTGAAGAGACCTGATGGGTTGTCCTGGTACGTGCTAGGTTTAAGGTCTCTGTCCTTTCTCTTATAGCAGCACCAAGTTCCTAGCATTCAAGGTCCCAACAGAAGTAGCCTCTGGGCTGTCTACTTGCCAGTCCACTTACCCACCCACCCACTTGTCCACCCTCTTATCTGCCCACCAGCCCACCTACTTGCTCACCTAATACCCACCCACCTGCACACCTAACTGCCCACCCAACTACCTACCTACCCACCTACTAACCCACACACTTACCCACCCATCTGCACACCCTCCAGACAGTCCACTCAACCAGCCCACCACCTGCCCCTCACTGCCCTCTGGTCTGTCTGTCTTCCCACTAGCCCCTCCCCACCACAGGGGGCCAGGCAGTGCAGTCATGCAGCATGCATGCTTATTTGCAGTTAATTTAATCCCTCACCCCCAAACACACACACACACACACACACACACACACACACACCCCTCCTGGTCAAACTTGCAGGGCTGAGAACTGCTGTCTCAGAACCATACCTGGGTTCACACACACACAACTCATGGACCCAATGGAGAACCCCAGGTCAATTCTTGGAATCTCTGTGTTTTCATAGGTGAAATGGGTATAAACCAGATACACCACGTGGACTCCTAGCAAGGATTCCAATGGTCCAGGTATGGCCAGTTTCTCCGTGAACAGGAGCTATTATTGCTGTCATTTAATTAGTAACTGAAAGTGAGGGGGAAGGCCACGGCCACCGTGTCCCACCTGGCTGATATTTATTTCCTGCTGCCCCCCTGGGCCTGCTTTTTTTTGCCCTCTCTGAAAGGCTGTGTGGGATTCTGCATTCCAGTTTTATTCACAGTAAATTGGCCATTATCATGCGAATTTCCTTAATGTCTCTAAACATCATTTTAGCATCTACTCGGTTGTGAAGTTTCCCTTGCGCTGGCATTAACTTAGTTCCCCCACAGAGCGACATTTAAGACAGCTCACACTTTTTTTTTTTTTTCTTTTGCTGTGACAACTAAAAGTGGCAGCGGCAAGGCCGGCGTAGGAAACCAGGGTGCACCAACACCTCACTGGCTGTGGCCTCTCCCTGAAGTGGGTTACTTCCTCCAGGTGGACCCTGGCAGGAAGGAACCTGAGCCTCACAGTGGGACCACTCCAGGCACAGCTGCAGGGTCTGGTAGCACTACAGATGGGCTCAGGATGCAACTCTGGGGCGCCATCTCTTTAATTGTCATGGTGTTATTATTAATCCATTTTGTCTCCTCTCTCCGTGAGTCTATTTTACTGTGCCTCTAAGACCATTGATAATTTTCTCTGTTTCCATAAAGCAGCATTTATTTGTCTCAAACCTTGCTTCCTTGGGGTTCTCCTCCACCCCCCTCTTACTGTTTACTGAATACATTTTTAATTAACTTTCAGTCAAGTTGCTTTTCTGGAAAAAAACCAAGGCTTGCCCAGAGTGGCGCAGCTCCGTGTTTCCTGTGTGTGCCCCACATGTGATGGGGTTTCCTGTCCCATGCCAAGAGTGGCCAAGAGGATAGTGGGAATTTGGGAGCCTCTTGTTAAATGGCCAAACAAACAAACACACACAAACACAGTGTGTGAGCTGGTGATTAAATACACAGTAACAGGCGGGGAGAGGGTAGCCCTTCAAAACCCAGCATTTCTTGTTATGCTCCCGCGTTGACTGTGACTGTGCTTCTGGGATGGAGGACGTATATGCTGGTCCATCTTGTCTGCCCAGGAGATATCTGCAGGATGGGCTGGCCTAGGGCATCCCTTCTGCATCTGGTGATGATGTGCTGGGTGGGATGTTTTTGCCTCAAAAGCAGGCAGCATGTGCCCGCCCAGGATGCTGGGATTCGGCCAGGGTAGGGGGGTTCTGTTGGCCCCCAAGGACATGCTGCCCAGTGCGTGCCGACTCCTTCCTTGTCACTAGGCATTCAGATTCCAGCTCTGGAATGTTGTCACCTCAAATAGCCTCACCTGCCCCTTGGCCTGTGACCTCTCTGGGGACAAATGCATCTCTTCTGGTCATGTTAAAAAAAATAACTTGCCTGCGGGGTCACCCCCAGAGAGGACTGGCCACTGGTTCGGTACTGCCTAGTCTTTTGTCCCGAGTGGGGCCATCATAGGCTCCTCTTTACCAACTTCCCAGCCCCAGCCTCCTCCCATGCCAGCCTGACTGGTGCCAAGGGTTCCACAGGCATCACAGAACCCTCACTTGGACAGCCAGTGCTTTTTGGAGGCCACCTACAGGGTCCACGTCCTGTACTGAGGATTAGGAGTCAAGGGACAAAGAAGGCAGAGCTCAGAGCCTTCAAAAGCCACCGCTGACTCGGAGAAGGTCCACACTGACCTCCTCCCGGCTTTGCTGGGAAAAACCAATGCCTTCCGTCAAGGGCAGACACACCGGCAGATCAGCCATTTTGAAGACCATTCCAGGGTGACCTGGACGGAGCAGGGAGGTCACAGGGGCCTCTTCCAGCCTGTTCCCAGCAGACTGTAGGTTGGAAAAGACCAGGAGCCTCTCAGCAGGCTGGGGGAAGGGCGGCTTTCGGTCCGGATTCCTGTGTCTTGGAGTAAGCCTCTACTTGCCCACCTGGGGGAAGCAGGGGCTTTGAGAGAGTGAAGTCAGGTGTGCTGGGGACTTAGGAGCATAGCGACAGGGCACCCGTTTCCCAGCTGGTCTCCTTCACACAGGCCTGTGCCCCCATGTGGGGACCACTGATGTAACCCAACACACACACATTTGCATAGAACGTTCATCAGGGTGTCTTAACACAGACATTGTGTATAGATAGAGATAGCAGACCTATGAGTCGCTGACAAAGAGGCATTTTATAAAGGCCAGGTATGGCCCTCCATCCCTCCACACCCATGACAGCATCCCTGTTATCACCCTCTGAGCCGCAGCGACCTGCTCATGAGAAGGACCCCAAGAAAGCCCACACCCGCCTGTGAAGGGGCAACGCCCCATGCCCCACCCCAGCTAGAGACGGAGGACAGCTTATGTCTTTGCTCCTCCGGCCGCATAAGAGAAGGGACCTGGGGTTGAATTTGCTGCTATACCCTCGGTCCCTGGATCTTTGTACTCCAGCAACTACTTCCTCAGTCATGCCGGCTGCCGCTGGCTGGCTGGGGTTCAGAGAGACTTAGCAGCTGGAACTAGTATTGTGGGTCTGGGTGGGAGGAGCCAGGATGCACAGCTATGGCAGGCCCGCAGCCTCCATTCCTCAGCACACCCCCACCCCAGCCAAGTGATCCCCTGATACTCTACCAGAGACTTATGGAGACAAGAGTCTCCTCCAACCCAGGGACCCTTGGCTGCTACTTAACAGGGGGACAGGTCTCATTTCCACTGCCCATCCCAACCTCCTCCTCCCATGATCTCCTGACCTGAGTTGCCCAATGACCTCTCTAGACATTTCCTGACCAATGCCCTCACGGTGAGGGAGCTGACTCCCGTATAAGACACCTTATTCCATAGGATGGGGTCAGGGGTCAGAGGGTATACAGAGGGCTTGTTGACACTGGGTCAGAGAAGCGCTTCCAAGTCTCCCTCTTGTAATCACTGTGTCCCTGCCTCTACTGTGCCGCTTCTGTGTTTCCAAGAACTGGCGTCTTTGCTGCCTCGCAGAGCTCCAGTCCAGATGGGTCCCGATCGATACACGCATGTAATGGACCAATACTCTTGTCTTCCTAAAAGCCATTAGTCAGTCGATGGCAATAGTGTGTCTCCCAGCTGACAGCAGGAAGAGAGGGCAGAGCTCTTTGTGGTGCCTGGAGACGAGAGACCAGAGTCCATTAGTCAGAGGAATCGGAGCCTCCGGGTGGGGTTTGGGGAGACCAAGTACCACAGTGGGCAGGTGGCGCCAAGGGGAACAGTGGCTGTGCCCAGGCTGGGTGGGGGCTGCAAGGGCTGCTCTGGAGGGGATGGGACCTGAAAGGGGTGGGCACAGGGCAGGCAGAGAGCACAGCAGACTCCAGAGAGACTCGGGTATGGCATGGTAGGCCAGTGTACTGAAGACCGGGCACTCTGGGTCTCAGGAGAGAAGAGAAGGGTGGGGTGGATCCTAAGGAGCCAGGGCAGGCCACAGGTGAAAAAGAGGAATGAGATGTCCAATGGACAGGAGGGTCTCCCGCAGGCATGGAGGCCCAGCAGGAACGCTGGGTAGGTTACCACCCATGAAAGATGGCTTGTCTCTGGCTGTTTTGACAATAGTGAACAAGGATGAGGAGTGGTGTGTGTGTATGTATGTGTGTGTGTGTGTCTGTCTGTCTGTCTATGTGTGTTCTGTGTCTGTGTGTCTGTGTGTGGTCTGTGTCTATGTGTCTGTGTGTGTGTGTGTGTGTGTGTATGTATGTGTTATGTGTCTCTGTGTATGTGTGTCTGTGTGTGTTCTCTGATTTATGGTTGAGGGTGAACCAGAACGTGGGTGTGCTATGGGATTCATGTGACATAGTATATATAACCTTGTGTACCATGCAGGAAGTGAATGTTCACATGCTATGCTTGGCTTTGACCCCGGATGGAGCTTCTTTCCATACCCCACCCCTATGGGAGGGCGGTAGGAGGGTATCCTGGTTTGTTTTCTGCTGCTGTGATAAAGCACTGACCAGAAGCAACTCGAGGAGGACAGAGTTTATTTGGCTTATAGGCTCCATCTAGGGAAGCCAAAGCGGGAGCTTGAGGCAGAAGGTTGAAGCAGAGACTACAGGGGAATGTTCCTTAGTGGCTTATCTGCCGAGAGAGGCCACCGACCACTGTGGGCTGGGCCCACAACAATTAGCAATCAGGAAAATGTACAGCGTACATGGGCACAGGCTGCTCTGATCTGGGCATGTCTTCGGCTGAGAGCCCTCCTTCCCAGGCAACTCCACGTTTGTGTGAAGTTGACTGCTAAAGCTAACCATGAGAGAGTCTGGGCTGGGCATGGGTGACTGACAGGCTCGACTGCAGAAAGCAGAGACAGGTCCCAGTCTGCACCCAGGCTTAAAAGGAGGCAAATGGGACCAGAGGAACAGACAGCCATGGCTAATCAAGGACAAGGATGACACACCCTAGGGGCCGTAGATGTATTCCACACGATTCGCCAGGTGTAGGCTGAAGCCTGGGCTGCAGGTCAGGGCTGAGGATGCGCAGTAGACCTGATCCCAACATTTATTACTGCTCCCGAGCCCTAACAAATCCTTCCTCATCCCTCAGAACCTTGCCATTTCTTCGATGGGTTGATACTTCTGCAGACCCCTCTCCCTGTGTCCACTGCAGTAAGGGCCTTAAACAATTGGCTGCACCCTGCCCAGGAGAACAGGACATACCTGAATCATCAGAGTTCACAGGGCCAGGGCAGAGTCCTGGGCAGGAGTGGGCACCCTATTCTACTCTCTACCCCTTCTTGCTGTTGGACTATGAGCAGCCGTGACCCTCCATGTCTCGGTTCCACCTTTCACACAGAGCATCCTGACCTTCCGGGGCTGCTGGAGATGCTAATGGGACAAGAGTGGGTAAGTGGTTCAAAACAACCTCTGATGCAGGAGACGAAGGAGTCTTGATTCCCGTGGGGCTGGAGGTAGGCCGTTCCAGAGAGAGGCCTTCCAGGGAAGGGCGGCCCTGTGAGACAGCTGATGTGGAACACGGGTTTCCTGTTAAAGCGGCGCCATCAATTATTGACCAGCGTGACATTAAAAATGAACAGTCAGGAAGTGTGTGTTAAAAGGCACGAGCCTCCCATGGCTGAATGAGAAAGGCGACAGGGAGGAAGGTAGCAGGAAAGACTAGAATAAGAGAACTCCAGAGCACACAACCCACCTGAGGCCCCACTCCCAAGCTGCGCTGCCCACCACCCTGTGCCAAAGAACCGCCTGGCCCATCCTCTAGTTCCAGTAGGACAAGGAGGACATCCCTTCAGCTTCCAGACAGCTTCCCTCTGATGGAAAAGACAAGGATCATGTTAAAAGTCTTTGTTTTGAAACAGAGTTTCATGTAGCCCAGGCTGGCCCTGGACTTCTGATCCCCCTACCTTCCCATACCCACTTTCTGGGCATGGACCATGGGCCTTCATGGGTACTAGGCTAGCCCTCCACCCACCGACCCACACCTTCATCTCACACACTAAATTCTTCACAGTGGCACAGCGTCCTCAGGCAGAGGAACTGGACCCTCTCTGCCGACAGCATCATCCTTTGTGAGGCCACCCCCGTGGGAGACACAGTGGGGCGTGAAAGGGAGCCAGACCCCGAGTGAGGAGGAGGAAAGGGATGCCACCTTACCAACCTCTCAGGTGGGAGTCCCTCCCGCCATCTAATGCTACCGCGGTTCTGAAGGTCACGAGTGCAGCCAAGGTCAAACAGCCAAGGAGAACTTGACCCCAAGAGGCCGCCATGTCCCTAGCACAGATGCGTGCAAGCCAGAGTCTCTCCTACACACCACCCTCATTGCCTGTCTCTTCGGCACTGAGGCCACCTCAGCACTGAGGCCACAGCCAGAGTCTGTCCTGCTGGGTGTCCTGTTGGGTGACCCTTACTAAAGCACTTACTACTGTACAGCTATTATGTGCGCACGCGCACACACACACACACACACATCTGTTCCCCTCTGCAGCCTGTGTTGGAACCAATGGGCTACCCTACCTCTTGCTGCTTGAACTTGGACCCGGAAGCCCCCTTGCTCCAGGAGCTGGAGCCTTGCGGCCAATGACTTGGAACCCTTTGAGTGAAGGTGGCACCAGCCACTGGCTTCTGAAAGCCGCTCCTGTCTGTCCTTCAGAGACTCTCCCAACTTACAGAATATCCACGCCGAGCCCCGCTGAGCAGATCTGAGAGAGGAGGCTCGTGGAAGCAGGTGACAACAGCTAGTCAGGGAGGCGATGGCTTGTTCTGGGGGCTAGCCAGGACCTGGTCCACACTGCTAGTGGCCAAGCCGGTCCTTGCTGACCACCCAAGACTCACTCAAAACAAAGAAGGGACATAACGCTGAGGTGGCAGGGAGGCTCGGTGCAGAGGCAAGCTACAGACTCCTAAAGTAAGGGACAGAGCTGAGGGACACCAGAGCTAAAGGACTCTGGAGCCCAGAGACCCCAGAGCCATGGCATGTCTGACCCTAATATCAAGTTGGCACTTCTCCTCCTTCAGGGGGCTGTGCGGGGACGTCTTGAGGCACCCGCCCTCACTGGCCCACAGCCCTACCCAGGACAGCTGCTGTCTGACCTGCTTCTGTTTCCTTTTGGATGCTTAGCCTAAGTCTGTGTACCACTGGCATGGCTGTTTCCTGTTTAGGCCCGAAGAGGGAGTTGGACGCCCTGGACTCGGAGTTACAGGCAATTGTGAACCCCCATGTAGAAACTAGGAATCAAATCTTGGTCCTCTGCAAGAGCAGCCAGTGCCCTTAACTGCTTCTGAGGCCTTTCGTCTCTAACTCGGTCCTGGTTGTGCTCGACTGACCACGCCTCTTGTTAGGATCCCGAACAGAATCCCAGCAGCAAGCTCCCTGACTTGCAAGGCAGAAGGAAGCACAGTTCCCAGGGGTGGGGGCAGGGGACCTGCTTAGAGGCCTCGTCGGCATCTGTCTACTCAGGGTGGGCGGGCGCTCAGCTCTCCTGCAACTTAAGGGTGGGGCAGCATTCACATCCTCATCCAGCCCCAGTGAGAGCCAGTGGCATCTGAATGCGGTTTGCATCATTGCAGGAATAGCGCCTCCTACTGGAGACCTTCCACTTGCGGGGACCACATCTGCTGCCCAGGTTGCCGCTATGCCCTGGGACTGCATCTGCCACCACCACCACCCCATGGTTCTCTCAGCATCCCTGCCTTCTGCAACCTTGTAAAATGTGCTTAACACGCGGTCCCAACTGCAGGGTTGCTGGGAGAACACCCCAGGAAATGTGTCATGGTTCTGCCCCGGCCCAGCATCCAGCCGGCGCTAAGTGGCTATGAGCCATTGTCATCCCAGGAGCCGTGTCCACACTTCACCTGCAGTTAGGCAGAAGGCTTTCATCTCTCCTTTGCTGTTATTGTTCCAGACTCGCCTGGCATTCTGGAAGCATTCATTACTATTCAAATTGCCAGGTGTTCTATCTCATCTCAAACAGGCTGCAGACGCTGGCCTAGCCTGCCTGCCAGCTGCACAGCTCCTCCTCTCGTGCCCCCCCCGCCCCGCCCCTTGCCTGGCTCAGGTGCAGATTGGAGGCAGTGTTGCTCAATGTTTAGCGGCACGGGCCAGCCTGCAAACCCTAGCACTGGCTGGACAGTGTGACCTTGGGCAAGTCACCTGTCCCCCCAGAGTCCAAGTCCTTTCCTAGTAAAATTTGAAAGTGGGCTCTTGAGGATGGGATGCACAGGTGAGAGCACTCTGAGAAGGCCTAGCCCAGCAGCGCCAGCACTGCCTCTGGCCCTAACTTGCCTTTCTCAGAATTTTCTAGAATCCCAGGACCCTGGGATGGAGTCCAAGGACCTTCATCTAAAGTAGCTATTGTCTCTCCTACCGGGTCTGTTGTGGCTTTCTGGATGTCCCCCAATCACCCATTCCCCAGCACCAACCGACTTCCTGCTCAGGCCCCACTGAGCTGAGGACCAGGCCAGGTCTCCCGGGAGCCAATTTTCAATGCTACCCCACATAGCAGGAAATTCCCTGATCCTGTTTGGGGGTTCTTGTATTCTGTCTCAGCTCAGAGTCCTGGAGGGGCGCAGTGACCTGTGACTTAGTCTCATGGTTCCAGCACCAGCTCAAACAGGCTACGGAAGACACCGTTAAGAAAGGCATCCACAAGTCAGGTGGGCGACAGTGGCATTGGCCCCGAGTAAAGGAGTGTGGCTACCACTATCCAGGAGCCAGCAACCAGTCAGGGACAAGTCTCTTCATCCTGGCTTCCGTGTGACCAGCTGTGGTCACAATGAGAGCCAACCGTTCCTTCCAGAAAGTTAGGACCAGGCCAGGCATCCTAGCACGCATAGTCTCTGCTGTGGCCAATGCTCAGCCCAGGCATGTCACTGTGACCGCTTGCTGTGAACAAGTCCTGCAGGCCTGGAGTGGCGGATAGTGGGTGCTTGTGGCCCTAAGGTATTAAGTAACATACTTGCCCAGAGTCACATAGCAATTCTGAACCCAGGACAGCTTGATAGTCAGTAAGGCCCAGGCTCCTCTACCATGATGTGGGATATGGGGTAACATGTTACTGAGGCCCATGAGAGTCAGGGAAGCTTGGGTAAGGGACACCCAGTGAGGGTTCTTGATAGATGTGTAAGCATTCCCCAGGTGAACGCAGGGAGGGCGTGTCTAGCGTGTGGAAAGTATCCTGGGATTTCTGAAGGTTTCTGAAGGGGCTTTCAGAGTGGAGACCACAGACCTGGAAGAGGTATAGAGTCCAGCAACGAGAGGCTCCTAAGATCCCAGCCCAGACATCAGGACTGAACCCACCGAGGAAGCCAATATAGAACGGGTTCTTCCAAAATTCATTGATTCTTCAAACATTACATTGTGTACAAGATATTATTTAAAATGCAGTTGGGCGGTGGGGGATGGGGTTATCTGACCTCAGTCAATAAAGCGCTTTCCACTCAAATGTGAGGGCCTGGGTTCTGTCCTCAGCACCCACATTAAAGAGCCCGGGGTGCAGTGGTACTCCGCTATACCCGTAGACCAGAGCCTAGTGTGATCATCAGGGAGGTTTCATCCAGACACCGAGAGGGGCGGATACAAAGACCCACAGCCAAACATTAGGCAGAGCTTGGGGAAGCCTGCAGAAGAGGGGGAGGAAGGATTGTAGGAGCCAGAGGGGTTGAGGACACCAGGAGAACAAGACCCACAGAATCAACTCAGCAGGGCTCCTAGGGGCCCACAGAGACTGATCAGGGAGCCTGTGGGTCTGATTTAGGTCCTCTGCGTATATGCTACGGTTGTACAGCTTAGTGTTCTTGTGAGACTCCTAGCAGTGGGAGCAGAGAGCTGCCTCTGGCTCTGTTGCCTGTTCTTGGGACCCTTTTCCTCTGATTGCCTCATCCAGCCTTAATATGAGGGGTTGTGCCTAGTCTTAATGTAACCTGACATGCCGTGTTCAGTTGATATCCCTGAAAAGCCTGTCTTTTTCTGAAGGGAAACAGAGAAGGGGGAGATTTGAGAGGGAGGGAGGGAGGGAGGGAGGGAGGGAGGGAGAGAGAGAGAGAGAGACAGAGAGAGAGAGAGAGAGAGAGAGAGAGAGAGAGAGAGAGAGAGAGAGAACTGTCTATCCTGGGACCTGAGGTTGAGGTACCCAGACTCTGAAGAAGTAAGATGGTCCTGGTGTGTTTGAACTGGTTTGAAGGTGAGCTTAGTGGGCCTGGCTATGGATTGTACCTGGGGATGAACGACAGGAAGGGGCTGGGAGAGGAGCTGCAGGGATTAGAGAGGCCAGTGTGGACGGAGGAAGGAGCAGGTCGAATTTTAGAGGGATAGGTAGGAGTCGGTTTGGGACGTGATAAAAGCAAGATGCCTGGGAATCAGGGGGGGGGGGATCCAAGAGGAGCCTGGGACCTCCATGCTGAGGCCTCACCCAGCCTGTATCAGTGCCCTGCAGGTCACTGTTAACCCCCTGGGAAAGAGACCAAGATAACTGGGGAGAGTAGAACAGTGTCTCTTGGGTCTGGCCCGCTTGGTTGGTTGGTTGGTTGGTTCACTCAATTTAATCTGTAGTCTGTGTATGCTGGCTCTGGGGGTTTCAGTGTGGCCAAACCAACACCAAGCCTGCCTTAAGGAGAGACATGGTGTAGATGACCTGGGCTGTCCACAGGTCAGCAGCTGCCACAGAGAGCACAATCTGAGCTGATTGAGGGAAGGAGGAGTGATGGTTTAACCTCAGCAGCCAACAGGTACCATTGGGGGAGGATGGGCAGAGCATCCTGGGAAATGGCATGTGTATCCTGTGTCGATTGTGACTGATAATGACAGGTCACATGACAGAGACCAGGAGGCCCTGAGACAGGCCCTCAGCAAGCCAGGGACCTCTACCAGGTCAGTTAGGGTTCCAGATAAAGGTGTGGCAACCAGGGGCAGTGTGTGTCAGTTTGCTCAATGCGGTGACAAGATGGCTGACAAATTCCACTTGAGAGCGGGAAGGTTTATTCCATCATAGGGAGAAAGGCATGGCAGTGGGAGTGAAAGGCGGCTGGTTAGGCCATGTCTAGTAAGGAAAAAGAGAAAGGGTAGCTCCCATTCATCTCCCTTTTGCTTTTTAATCACCTAGGACCCCACCCACAGAATTGTGTCCCTCACATTTAGGGCAGATCTTCCTACCTCAACGTACCTCATTTAGAAGCTTCCACACAGACAGGCACAGAGGTTTGTCGCCTGGGTCATTCTAGAGCCTGTGAAGTTCACGACATGTGTTAACCATCCCACACACAAAGAGATGAGTGTCGGCAGAGGTGATCTCCCCTCCCCAAGCCTCTGTGGAAGGGACACAGGTGGTCACGGTGACAAGCCCCTCCCCCTTCACTCATCTCCCATTCAAACACTAGCCTCGCCAGAGTTTCCTTAGAGAGGCAGAGCCTCAGCCGAGGAAGTGGGTAACTGGTTGGCCTCCACTTCCTGTCTGCTTTCTGCCTCTGGATCCTTCCAGATCCGAGCCAGAAACTTCCTGCTTCTGCGCTGCAGCCCAGAGCTGTTCCATCTGCCATGCCCTTCTCCACCATGATGGGCTGTACCCTCAAACCACAGACCCAGATAAATCTGCCATGATCTATGTTTCTTCTTTTCAGGAATGCAGTCACTCCCCCTCTTACAATAAGCACTAGTGACTGAGGAGTCAAGAGGGTTAGTTTGCTTTGACTTCATAAATTCGAGCAGCAAAGGACTGTTTCTATAGCCCCGCACCCATGCCCTTCCTCCTTTTCCTCACTGGCTGAGTAATCAGGGGTACACTGGCACCTGTCACCATCAGTCACCCACAAAGCTGGCGCATGGGTTTATCTGTACATCCTACATTCTGGTTATTTCAAATGCTATGGGGTGCATGGCTTAGTCGCATCTTTGAGTCATTAGACAAGCTTGGCAGTTAGCATTTTTTTTCTCTAAACTTTTAGCCTGGGTGGGGAAGGTAAATGAACAGGTGTTAGCAGGCCCAGTATTTCTTGATCATGCATAGTTGACCCCATGATCAAGATGGTCCATTTTCATGTTTTACTTCCCACAGTCACTGAAACAGGAAAAGGAACATTAGCCTAGGGTGGTTGATTTGTTGGCTTGACACACCCAGGAAGAGGGAAGGGTGGGCTGAAGAATCGTCTCCACTGGATTGACTTGTGGCCATGTCTGTGTGAAGCATTTTCTTGGTTGTCTATTGGTGTAGGAGGGCCCAGTCCACTGTGGGCGATATCTTCCCTAGGCAAGGGGCCATAGGCTGAGTAAGGAAGGTAGCTGGAGTTGAGCCTGGAGCAACCACTAAGCAGCATTGTTTCTGCCTCAAGCTCCTGCCTTGAGTTCCTGCCTTGGCTTCACTCCGTGAGGAACTATAACCCGTAAGCCAGGGATAACTCTTTCCTCCCCAAGTCGGTCTTGGTCATGGTGTCTACTTCAGCATCAGAAAACAAATTAGAACGGTACCGTGTAGGTGATGTTTGAAGTTCTTAGAAAACACTGAAGCTAAAGGTGACTGGAAATACAGTCTGAGACGAAGACATCTGGGAATCAGGGGAAAAGTCAGGAGCATCCTAGAGCAGGCGGCATCACTGAGGCAACACCACTAGGCCAGTGCCGGGGTTGGTAATTGATGACCACAGATTTGGCAGCGTGGGGATCTCTGGAGCATCAGTCTAGTTGGAGATTGGAGTTAGACAGAAAGCACACAGTCCTCCTTTGCCAGCTACCATCTTCCCTTTTGTTTCTCACCACTTCTGCTGTGCTGGGATCCCTAGCTGTTCATGTGGCCCATTGCTCTCTAAAGAACCAACAGCCTGATTTGATTATGAGCTTCATCTTTGGACTGATGTTTCTAAAATCTCTTTCTAGATTCCTGTGACTTCCTCAGTTTTGTTGGTTTGTTTTGCTTTTTGTCCTGTCTGTTTGAGTGTAGTGACCCACTTGTGTTTTTGTGTTTCCAAAGGGCTTAATCTAAGGCTATGAAACCACCTCTCAGTGCAGCTTTGGCTGCACCACTCAGATTTGGAGATGTTATTTTCACTTTTGACCACTTTTGAAACTCCCGCTTTCCTTGCCTGGTGTTTTGCTGTTTTTATTCTTCACTCTCTTGCTCATTTTCTTTTAAAGATTTATTTACTTAATTTATGTATGAGTACACTGTAGTTGTCTTCAGATATACTAGAAAAGGGCATTGGATCCTATTACATATGGTTATGAGCCACCATGTGGGTGCTGGGAATTGAACTCAGGGCCTCTGGAAGAGCAGCCAGTGCTCTTAACTGCTGAGCCCATTCTCCAACCCCCCTCACACTTTTTGACTCAAGAATTATTTTAAAGAGTTTATAATGTTTTCAGCAGTAGACTTTATTTTTGTTTTGTTGTTTTACTCTGGCGTGTGTGTTCATGTGTATATGTGTACATGTGTGTGCACACACATGTAGAGTCTATGGGATAACACCATGTGTCTTCCCTAATCGCTTTCCACCTTACTCTTTGAGACGGGGTCTCTCACTGAACCTGGAGCTCACCCATTTGGCTAGACTGGATGGTCAGCAAGCTGAGGGATCCTCCTTTCTGTCTCCTCAGATCTGGGACTACAAGAGCGTGCCATGGCACCCAGTTTTTTACATGGGTGCTGGGGCTCTGAACTCAGGCTCTTATGCCTGTATGGCAAGCACTGCACCAGTTAGCCCCAGTTGCTTTTTTGTCTGTTTCTTTGTTTGTGTGAGTCTTGCTGTGTAGCCCAGGCTGGCCTCAAACTGTGTTTTGAAAGCTGAGATTATAAGTGAATGCCGCTTATAGCTCTTACACCTGACTTGTGTTGTTTGTTCAAATTCTGTTGTATTGTGACTAGATAATGTTTTAATTCTGGTTTTTGAAATTTAGACACTTCTTCAACAATACTTGAATAAAGGGTAGATTCCATTTACTATACACTTGTGTCAGGGTTTTGTGTGTGTGTGTGTGTGTGTGTGTGTGTGTGTGTGTGTGTGAAAGCATTCAACAGGGCTCTGCCCAGTTAAACCCAACTTCACCTTTGTCTGCTGTTCCAACATGACCTTCAGTTCCTCCTGGTTTGCAACTGTGTATTTTCTGAAATGGGGTAGAGTACAGAGCAGAACTTACCGTCTGACCATCCTGAAGCGTGGGCCCCAGGGGCTTGAAGTGTGGGCCTTTCTGAGTCACTTGGCCTGAAGTGAAATGTCTCTGCAATGCCCACTAAGCGTCCTTTTCTTTTTTAGCTAGCTCGTACGGCTCATTAATGTCTACTGCTGCAGCAAACACACTCGGTCCCATTTCTGTTGTCCTGGTTTATGATACATTTTTGCGTTTATAGCTTTGGTGGGGGCTGTCAATTTCCCCCATATGGTCTGGGTTTTCTTTGTTTTATTTTCCGTGTAAATGTCTTCTGATCACTCGGAAAGCTGTGTTTGGGTGCCATGGTTACCTTCATAATTATAATGGGATGTGATGGGCTTAATCATTTATTTCTTGATACGGTGTTTCTTTTCTCCCCACAATGAACAATGTCGGTACTTGCTGACTTAGCCTTCCTCTCCTGTTGTCTCCCAATCACCCTTTCCTTTTGTCCTCAGCACCCTCAGACTTCTGATTTGACTTATTCTTCTGAAGACTCCTTCAGACCCCCAACTCTAAATGAGTCAGACCTCGTTTATCTAAACCGCCTCCTCCTCACCTCGTCCCTCCTACGATCTGTTATTTATACCGCTTCCCTGTTTTCATTCCCATTCTCTTGTGTTCTTGTCAGAACCCTTGGGCTTTTTCAAACATACTCCTAGAGTGAGAGCCCCCTCACGTGCCCAAGCCTGTCTGCTGGGGATTTAACTAAGAAGGGTTCATGGGGACAGTAATTCAAAAACATATCAAGCAAATCTTTCTGCTGACCTCATGCTTGAAAGATGATCCCCTTGCCCGGCTTCTCTATTGCTTGCTTTGTTCATGCATTTAACAAATATTTATTGTGTCCTACATATGCTGGTTGCCATTCTAGGCCCTGGAAGTACAGGACAAGGAAACAGTTAATCACTTTGGCCCTCTTGTAACTGGGTAGACTTTGACTTCCCTGTTCCAGTCACCCCATCATGTGGTTACCCTCACCTGCAAAGGTCTCTGGGAAGACAGGGATCTGAAATCGGGTAGCTGTTTGTTTGTTTGTTTTTTGTTGTTGTTGTTGTTGTTGTTATTGTTTGGGTTCTTTTTAAATTACATTCACTTCATTATTCTCTCTCTCTCTCTCTCTCTCTCTCTCTCTCTCTCTCTCTCTCTCTCTCTCTNTCTCTCTCTCTCTCTCTCTCTCTCTCTCGTGTCTGTCTGTCTGTCTGTGTGTGTGTGTGTGTGTGTGTGTGTGTGTGTGTGTGTGTGTGTGTACACTGCAGTCATGTGTGAGGGTCAGAGAATAACTTTTGAGAGTCGAGTCTCCCTTTCACAGTGTGGATTATCAGGTGTGGGAACAAGCATCCTTACCATTGAGCCAGCTCACTGGCTTTGAGTAGTTGTCCTTAGCATGGCGATGTATGATGCAGGCATTGATGAGTTTGTCTGTGCCCCCTGTTGTCCTGCCTGCAGCCTGGCTCAGCCAGTCGAGGCCCTCAGTCCTCAGTCTTCAGGCCTCTCTTACATCCTCACTCTTACACACTGGTCTTCTGGCTCATCTCCGGTCCAGGAAAGCCTTGGGTTCTTTTCCATGACTTTATCTGGCCCAAAGCCATGGAGACCCATCCAAAGGTCATCCAAAGGTGTGAGTCTAAGAGGTACAATGGGATTTTTTTTTAAATTCATATGAATGGCAACTGTATTTGTTTTGAACAACTGTTAGCTTATTACACAAGGATATATTTTCACCCGAACCAGAGTACTCTGGAAGGCTAAAGAGTATTTTAAAAATTATGTTCAATGACAGGTGTTCCCTGAAACTGTTTCAAGCCAAGATATATAGTCAGGCTGTGGGAGATGAATGTCCCGGGCCTTATAAGTTGATCTGATGGCTTAAAGAGTGAGAATTGTATTTACCTTTGCAATCCCTGCTTTAATAAGCAGCCTAGTGGCTCTATTGGATTTCCCAGATAGACTGTATACAGTTAATTGGGATTTGGGTTTCTGTATACAAGTCCTGGCACTCCGTATGTTTTTCTCATCTTACCACATGGGCCAGGAGCTCGAGTATCCCACGCAACCACAGTGTCACAGACTTCCTTGTGCCCAAAGTACAAATGTCATATGTTCTTGGCTTCTTCCTCACTCTAACGCTTGGTACTTCTTTCTTCCACTCTCTCTAGAAAACCCTTTTGCTGTGCCTCAGGATGGAGGAGGCTAGACCCAGAGCACCTGGTGCAGCCTCCAAGAGCAGCTTCAACCGAGACACGGGGGAGAGCTGGGGCAGCGGCGCAGTAATGAAAGAGGAAGTACCACCTGTGCCCAGAACCCCCTTCTGTGAACTTCTGAGATTAGGAGCAAACTCAGGGTCCGGGGACAGGGTGCAGGAAAGGGGCTCTGAGCCACCTGTCTGCAAGCAATAGTTCTCTCTGGGGCTGGTGGCTTCTGAGAAGAGACTCCGTGTGGATTGAGGTGACCAACACTAAGCTGCTCTGGCTGAGCTCAGCCAGAGGGATTTGGGGCCATGAGTTGTACCATGGTCCAAACACTGATGTTTCCCCTGCCTCCGCCCCCTCCAGTAGCGGCCCCCTTAGGCCTATCCGTGTTGGAATATTGAACTTGAGTGTGTGCGCGCACGTGTGTGATCAGGGTGTTTCTATATGTCCAGTCAGTCGGCATTTCATGGCGCCCTGTTGCCACTGGCTGCAGGTTCTCTGATGAACACAAGATGCCGTGTGGCTGAGAAGTCTTGCCCGTGTCCTCGTTTGAGGCTCAGGCCTCTTGCTGTGGCCAGCAACTGTGAACCGGTGGAGTCAGTAGGCACAGGGCCCAACCTTCCTGTGCGTGACACAAGCAGTGGGGGACTGGAGCGTACCAGTGACGGGTGGTTCTGGTGGAATCTGTTCCCATGGCAGCTGAAATGAGGAGGCTGTGGGCGGCCTGGGTCGGATGTGTTGTTGTGTGCACCGTCACAGCCCCTGGGAGGTGGGGGTGCTAATGTCATTGGAAAGAGTGAAGCTTGGGGAAGGGTGCCACATTTATATGGCAGGAAGTGATCAACTCTTTAGTTTGGCCCCAGAGTGACAAGAACCCAAGTCCAAGGTTTGATTCCCAGGGTGTAACAAGCTCTATAACCCAGGTCCCCCAGTGTGGTCACTGGAGCACATGGCTGACATTTTCCCAGTGAGTACAGCACCTCCCCAGCCCAGGTCCTCCTCTGTCATTGTCTGAGCTCACACTGGCCACGTGCCTGCTGTGCACCAGGCCAGGCAGTGGTAAGGTCCAGAGGTGAGTGGGAGCTTCGATTTGCCCTAGGGTGCCACACCTCGAAGGGAAGAAACCACACAGTCACTTAACAATGGGGGTTTCCAAGTAAGCCTGGGTGCCTGTAACATCTGCCCAAAGAGCTCATTATCTCTGCCCCCAAACCCACTGCCCTAGGGCACACAAAAGGAAGGACATCCCCCAGAAGTGACCCTGTAAATCTCCAGAGACCACATCGGCAATATAGACAGGGCCACCTCACCCCTATGAAGGAGGCCAAAGTGTCCCTGCCCTCAGCCTTGTGGCCCATTCTTCCCGAAGCTGCATCCTTCCTTGATCAGTGCTGTCCCCACACAGGTTGGTGATCTTCCCTCCCCACATTGCGGAAAACAATAGGCAAGGGCAGGAAGGAAGGGAGGGCCAGCGTGAAGGCACCCATGAAGACCACAAAGGTCTGTCATGGAGCCCGAGTGGGGCTTGGGTGGTTACAGATGTTTAAGCCAGGGTCTAAACAGGATCTAGATAAGAGGAGTGTGTCCAGGAAAGTTGCCGCTGGTCCAGAGGCCGCAAGGTTCCTGCCTGTCAGGCTCCTAAAAGTAAATAATCCAGGATGGCCAGGAGTGGCAGAGGTGAAGGGATGGATCCACATGCAGGTCTCCATGGTTACTGTACTGGATCTCTGTGGTCACCATAATGGCATCCACACAATGTGTCACCACTGGCAGTGCTCTGTTCTAGGACATAAAACTCTTTCCACGCTGGCAGGTTCTTCATTCTTCAGCCCACATGAGGGAGGGATGGCCCCATTTGTAGGCACGCAAGTTGTCACTCTGTCGGCTCTAGAGGCCTATTGGGCCCACTGGCCTCTGTCTCTGCACCCAGTCTATTTCTCTCAGACACACTGCTGGGTTCTACACACACCCAGGAGAGCCTCTGCATGCCTCTTGATTAAAGATGGGCGTGGATCCTCTCTCACATCCTAGGGTGTGGGGCAGCCATTGCCCTGGCGGGTTCTTAGCAGTGGACTGGCTGGATCAGGTCACACTTAACACCTCAAGGAAGAGCTTCTGCTGGGAAAAGGATTCGGGAGCTACTAAGATAGAGGTTCTGATAGCACCTGAGCAACGCGATCACAGGCCCTCCTGCCTCAGTTTCCCCAGTACCAAGAGGAAGGAGTCCTACCGGATGTTGAGGCGACTTCTGGTCTGGGGTGGCTCTGGGTGACACTCTCGAAGCTGCTTGCACAGGGCTCAGATCTACTTCCTCTGTGAAGGCTCCTTCCTCAGACACAGGAAGGGTCATGGCCATGCAGATAGCAGGGTACTGGGTGGGGGTGGAGGTCCCCATCAGAGGCCTCTTAGGGAATAGCTGAAGGTCCTCATGAAGTGTGGCTGGAATCTGCTGGGATGCATCTCTCATGTGTGTGTCCGAGGCTGAGTAACTAGACACTGTCCAGGACACAGGAGTCCCCCCCAAGGACAACACAGCCTTTGACTTAGCAGGCCCTGGGGACCCTGTTCCCTCCCAGCTGGTTGACCCTGGCTCCACCACCACCAAACCTCTCTGAGCCGCCTCTCTCTTCAGTTGGCAAACCAGGGTTAGAGGTCAGGGTCATAGCCAGTGCTGCCTCCAGAGCTACTGGAAGTAAGAGCTGTGTCCGTGTGGGTGTGAGCACCCAGGTGGGCTGCAGAACCCCAGGTAGCCATGATGAAAATTTGTCCCCTGCCCCTGGTGTCTGTGGGTGACAGATATGCCAATGAATAGCATGTCCTGAAAGGATACAGAGTAGAGACATGGTCCCGAACAGTTGTTGAGCTGTGTCGCTGCCAAGCTTCCCCACTGTTGTCTCCTCCAGCTGCATCTGACCTCTTCTTCCCGTGAGCCTTGGGCTACAGACAGCACATGCTGGCAGCAACAAGTAGCCACAGGAGGCAGAGAAGCTGCAGACATGGTGTGCCCACGGAGGGGCATGGAATGTCCTTGTGTCTGTCTGGCTTTTTCCCAGTGGGAACTCTATGTCCCTAGTGATCAGTGTTACACCCTGTCATCTGTGAGCTTTAGAGCCTCCAATCAGAACTCCTCCCTGGTTGACTGTACTCACCAAGGAAATGGCTTGCTCATCCCCTGTGGAAGTGGCCAAGCATCTGATGGTGACTGTGACCAGTATGCAACAGGCCTTAATCCAAATAGAAGCGTGTGCACATGCACACACACACACACACACACACACACACACACACAGGAAACGCACATGTATACACACATATACATATACCCACACATGTGAACATAACTTATACTTGTTCATGTGTCCACACACACAGACACACACACACAATGTATAAGCATATGCACACATCCATGTGTGCATGTATATACACATACCTGTTAGTGTAATTTGCACATGTTCAGTAATGAACACCTGTGAACATACATATGTATACTGAGAACAGATATAAGCACTCAAGTATACATGCACACCCACAAATACCACATGCACATGTTTACATATGTCCAAAAATACATTCACATGCATTCACACGTACACTCACATGAACACACACACATATGTGCTCTGCAAGAGGCGGTGAGAAGATCCTTGGGCTTCCAGACATTTCTCAGAGGCTTGTTTTAATTTTTTCCATCTGGCTGCTCGATTCCCACTAACAGGAGTTGCTTGGGAGGTAAATATGAGAGTCCCCAGGGATTCAGGCACAGGTGACAACCTGCGCAGCCTCCTGAGCATTTCCTGTGTGTGTGAAGGGCGCGGGGCCGGCACACTGTCTGCCAGGGAGCTCTGCTGGGGCAGTGGCAGCCTTGGGTTGGGTCACACGGCTCACTGTGTGTGTGCCAGTATCTGCCTGGATAGGCCAGAGGACTGTGAGGAGATGATGTCCTACAGCAAAGGTGGTGTTCTGTACCCTCTAGAAAACGTGGCTTCGTGCCTACCGTGTGTCAGTACCACCATGGTTTCCTGCCCCTTCTGCAGCCCCAGCAACGTGCCTGCACTTCATGGCTGTGGTTGGAATGATTGACACTCAGCAGACACTCGCTGAGCAGCTCTGGCTGCCCCGGCTGTGTCATGGACGCTCACCTGAAGCTGCTCCTGTGCAGACACAGGTGTCGCATCACAAAACAAGCAGTGGTCCCCTGACAGGCCGGCAGTCTACCACTGCTGACCTGACTCTGTGCCTAACAGAAACTCTCCCACCCCAAAATAAATAAATACAGAACATCTCTCTGTCCCTCCCACAGAAGTGACCTTGGAGGTGGCGTTGCCTGCCCCACTCCACCCTGTTTCCAGTCCAGATGCCTGCCAGGCAGTCGGTGCTAGAAATGCTTGATTTAAACCGTGAGTCAGTCATTTGGGTGGTTAACACTCCTATCTTTACGTCAAAGCCCTAACCCGTTTACCCTTGACAAACTAGAACCGCCCTCTAAAACATACAGAGTCCCCTTGGAACTGTAAATGAAGCGTGGGGCCAGCAGCTAGAGTCACGGGGCCACCATGGCCTCCCATTTGGTTACAGCTAGTACCTGACTAGTGGGAACTTTTAGGCCTGTGTCTCAGTTTCTCACATCTAGTCTCTTCCCATTTCCTCCCCACCCCCACTGTCTGTTTTCAAGCTAGGGGGAAATGTTCCCGTCTAATGTCCACACATGAGCCTATGGGCAAGGTGCAATAACCAACAAAGCTGCAGGGTCAGAGCCTGGCCACCCGAGAGAGACAGGGGACTTTCCTGCAAAGGACTTGTTCCTCCCTGGGTCCGTGGGACAAAGCAGGTAGACAGAATGGAGCAGGAAGGTATCTCTATGCTAGAAACGCCAGGATCGTGAACAGGCACGGGGCATCTTCTCTCAGAGCCCACGACCAGGAAAACCAAAAAAGAAAACTGGTATCAATATTCTCCCCCTTCCTAATCCGATGTAATAACGGTGTGTGTGTGTGACACTGGCGCTGTCTTGCTGCGTTTGTCTTTCTATATAGTGGTTTTTATAACGATGTCCTTAGTTTTAATAAAGGAGAAATCAAGTCAACTGTTACCCCCCCCCATTAAAGCTGGTTGTGATATTTCAAAACACACGCCGAGGAACCCCGGGCAGTGTAACTTGTTGCTGTGGGCCGAGGAGGGAGAGGCTGGGGGGCTCAGTCACTAGGTCCATCGTGAAGAACTCAAGTTGTGTTCAAGGTCAAGGGCTGAAGACAAGGCCAGGCAGACCCTATCCTGAGTGGGTGCAGCGGGAGTTGCATGAGGAGGAGGAGGGTGACAGCCGGATAAGGCTCCGAAGCCTGGGTGTGGCTGTCCTGATGCCCTGGGTACCCTGTTGGGGGAGCCTGGGTGTGATTGTCCTCCTGTTCTGGATCCTTTCCTGAGAACAGCTGAGCTCCTCAGGAGAAGACTGAGTCATCTCTGCCTCAATCCAGGGACCAGGGCACGGGCCTGACACAGGAACACATCCTTATCCACTCACGCCAGTTCTCCGCCAGGTGAACACACTCTACTCCCTGTGTGACAGAGGAGGGGACAGAGTAGCCTTCATTAGTAAGCATTGACTTCCTGAAGAAGCACTGTCCTTTCCTTTGGCCCCTCACATGGAGGACACCGGACACTCTTGGCCTTGGAAGGCCCAGGGCCCCGGGAATACAGCTGAGTGACATGGGGCGTGGTCAGGAAGTAGGCTGGGAGCAGGCTTGGGGTAGGAGCGACTTCACAGGTCTATCCCCTGGGGAATGTAGTGGGTCTTGAACTTGGAAAGGACAGCCAGACCTGGTCTCCTGGTAGCCAAATGGTGACAGTGGACACTAGAGACACACTGGCTTCCCCCGTGGTCCTTGAGTCCTGGGACAGACAGGCTGGGTGCTTCCCTGAGGAGGAGAGTGACAGCCCAGGTCCCCAAGGAAGGTACCCACATGCAGCCACCAGACCAAGAGGCTGTTGGGACTGTCCTCCCTAATCCACACAGGTGTCAGCCACCCGGATCACAGCATCCGGGTCCTGGCTATCAGAGTACCTCTCCCCTCCATTTCCTCTCCTCCCTCTATTGGAAGATTTATTCATGATTATTAGTGCTCACCAAGGGGACAGGAACTTGCCAGCTAGCATTGCCTGGGTCCCTCAGACACACCTTCCACCCCAGAGAACGTTTGATCGTCAGTGGTTCCAAGTATGGGAGATGATGGAGGAAAAACTAAGGCAACACCACAGAATGAGCCCAGGCTGCCAGGCATTGAGCTAGGTAGAATTATGGACCCCAAAGGCACCTCCCTAGGAATTAGCATGCACAATCCCTCACAGATCATCCCCCAGTTCGCAAACCTCAATTGCTTCTAGCCCCCCGGGTGACAGGTTTCAATAAGTGGGATTAGACAACTATGTGCTTTCACCACAGTCTTGCTTCTCACTCTTTACTCAAAGACATTAACAGCCTGTCCACACACAGCCTTGGGGGTGTTACAGCAACTTTTTCCCTGTCTTAGAGTTTACTGCTGTGAACAGACACCATGACCAAGGCATCTCTTACAAGAACAACATTTAATTGGGGCTGGCTTATGGGTTTAGAGGTTCAGTCCATTATCATCAAGGCAGGAGCATGGCAGAGTCCAGGCAGGTATGGCGCGGGAGAATCTGAGAGTTCTGCCTCTTCATCTGAAGGCTACTAGGAAAAGACTGGTTCCCACATGGTTAGGGGGAAGGTCTCATTGCTCACTCCTACAGTGACACACTGCCGCCAACAAGGCCACACCTCCTAGTAGTGCCACTTCCTTGGCCAAGCACAGTCAGACCAACATAGTCCCAAATTGCCAGAAATTGGAAGCAGCCAAGCCATACTTCAGCCGGAGAATGAGTCAGTAGACAATGGGATATCATACAGTGCTAAAAAGGGATGTGCTATCATGCTAGGAAAGACTAGGGGGAGGGGAACTTGAAGTGCATACGCTGAGTGCAGGAGGCTCATCTGAAGATGATGCCGGCTCATGATTCCCAATTCTGTGATGTTCTGGAAAGGGCAAAAGGGAGGAGAGCAGGGATTCTCAGGGCAGTAAAGCTACCCTGCCTGGTGCTGTAAGGTTTGGTCCCTAGCTCTACACCCATGTCAAAACCAACAGGCTACACAGCCAGGAGTGCATGGACCTTCAGGAAGCCTGGTCACACGTGGGTCACCAACTGCGCCATGGACATGACTCCAGTGGAATGTTGGATTTGGGGACACTACTCATGTGAGAACTGGAGGTGTCAGGAACTTGAAACTATACTTAAAGATATCTGCTCAAAAAAAAAAATAAAAAAACCAAATGACTCCAGAAATAAGGCCAAAGGTCTGCACCCATCCGTGTTGCTCAGGGTGGTGCTGGATGCTGGAGCCAGGGTGAATATACCTATTCACCTGCTTGCCTATGTCAGAAAACGCCAATGAATTTACAAACAACAAGAAGTATGAGTTCAGAAAGCCTCAGAACACTGGATGTGAAGCCGTTAACCAATTGATTTCTACACAATGAATATCAGATAAAAGAACAGGAAAGTTTAGAATGCTGTAACAGCCACAGGTCCTCCCAAAATTAGATACTTAGATGCAGATATAAATCTAATGAGCAGGACTTAAACACCAAAAACCAACCAAAGCAAAATAAAACACATTGGAAGAAATCAAAGACAATCCAAACCAAAGAGAGACATACCTTGGTCATACGTCGCAAGACCCAACCTGATAAAAATGTCGATTCTGCCCAAAGCTCTGCTCTGTGAAAAGTTCCTGCTAAGAAGATAAAAAGACAAGCTGTTGATAAGAGGAAAACATTTGCAAACACATACGCAACAAAGAACTAGTAGCCAAACACATAAAGAAGATTCAGAACTAAACGCCGGGATGCTGGGGCCTCCAAATCGGGCTGAGGATGCGGCTCGGTCTGTAGAATGCTCACCCAGTGGGCACAAATCCCCATGTTCAAGCCACAGTGCTACGTAACCCGGGGCACGATGAAGCATGGTTTGTAGTCTCAGCATTTGGGAGACAAAGGCAGGAGGATGAAAAGTTCAAAACCATCCTCACTGGCACAACGAGTTTGAGGTGAGCCTGAGATATGTCAGACTCTGTCTCAGAGGAGAAGTGGGGGAGAGGGAGAAGAGAAGAGATGAGAAAAATGGTTGAGAGAATCAAAGTAGACAAGAGCCCAGAAGGCAAATGATTCTGATGGAGGCCAGTTACCTGTTTTAATTTTGTTGGATGTGCTTTGAGCCTTGTGTCTAAAACACTACTTCTTAATCCAAGCCCGTGAAGATTCTTCTGTCTGACAATCTAAGCCCTTCACATATGCCTTTGGTCCATTCTAAGCTAATTTCACCCATGGCCAAGTTTAGTTCCATCTTTATTCTTTTACATGTGGATACCTCAGTGCCATGAGAAACCACCCTGTGTCAGAAAGCAACTATTTATAAATGTGAGGTTTATTTCCAAACTCTAAATTCCATCCCAGTGACTAATACATCCCGAGTGCCAAGAACACGAAGTCCTGATGAGCATGGCTTTGTAGACATCTGAGCCTTCTCTGTTCTATTTGGTGTTGTCTGTGCTATTCCAGTTCCTCATGGGACCTGTGAACTTTAGGATCTACCACACTCACAGTCTATGCAGGGAAGCCATCTGGGGTGCCAAGGGGAACTCTGTCATGTCTATAGACCATCCTGGAGAACCTGGCCACGCCTTCCACTCTATGAACATAGGATGTCTTCCCATTTGCCTGGCTCTTGCTTCATTTCCCCTTTCAGAGCCCAAGTCTTAACCTTTGTGATGCTAATCATGACTGTCAAGACAGCTGGTTAGAGGGAATCTTAATAGAAAAATCCCCCCAACAGCCTGGCCTGAGGGTATGTCTATGGTGGATTGCCTTGATTGAAGATTAACGTAGGAGGGCCCTGCCCACTGTGGGTGATATCTTTCCTAGGCTGGTGGTCCTGGGTTGTCCTGAACGTGAGCCAGAGAGGAAGCCAGTACACAGAGTTCCCCCATGGTTTTTGCTTCAGGTTCCTGCCTTGAGTTCTTACCCTGACTTCCCTCAGTGATAGACTGTGACCTAGAATGGTAGACTGAAAACCGCCACAGAGTAACATCACAGAACACCCAACAGAACAGCAAAGTCAAGAATTACAGCAAACATGGATGGGGATGCTGAAGAGAGGGTGGTATTCACATCACAGTGGGGTGTAAAACAGCCAGGCTGGAAATAATTTGCCAGTGTCTTTTTAAGGAGCACAGGGCAGGGATGGAGGAGGGAGATGCCTCTGTAGCTAAGACCACTCACTGGCTGGCTGCTCTTCCAGAGGACCCAAGTTCCCAGTCACCACCGTAAGCAGCTCATTACCTATAATTCCAGTTCCAAGTTATATGATGCCCTCTTCTGGCCTCCATAGGCACTGCATTCCAGCGCGTGCGCGCGCCCGCGCGCGCGCGCGCACACACACACACACACACACACTTACATGTAATTAAAATTTTTTTTAAAAATCAATCTTTAAAAACTGAACATGGGGGCTGGAGAGATGGCTCAGTGGTAAAGAGCACTGGCTGCTCTTCCAGAGATCCTGAGTTCAATTCCCAGCACATACAGGGTGGCTCACAACCATCTGTAATGAGATCCGATGCCCTCTTCTGGTGTCTGAAGGCAACGACAGTGTACGCATATACATAAAATTAATAAATAATTCTTTTTAAAAATTGAACTTATCACTTATATACTGGTACATAGCCCGGAAGTCATGCCCCGGGTATTTGTTCCAGGTAATTCAAAACTAGAATACACATAAAAACCCGCACTGCTCATGGTGAGTACACTGGTAAGAGCATCAGACTAGAAACAGAGCTTCTTCTCTGGGCCAGTGACTAGACAAACTGTGGTACACGCACCCTGTGAAATACTAGATAACAATAAAAATGAACTGCTGCCGGGTGTGGTGGCGCACGCCTTTAATCCCAGCACTTGGGAGGCAGAGGCAGGTGGATTTCTGAGTTTGAGGCCAGCCTGCTCTACAGAGTGAGTTCCAGGGCAGCCAGTGCTACACAGAGAAACCCTGTCTTGAAAAACAAAAAAAAAAACAAAAACAAAAAAAACCAAAAAAACAAAAAACAAAAAAAAAAAAACCTGCTTATATACAGAGAGATCTGAGAATTAGTGTTTGGAGGCAAAAAGCTATATACTGTAATATACTATATATTATATATAAGTTATATACTGTATGGTTCCATTTCTATGACATGCTTAAAGTTTATCAAAGATATGGTGAACATATTAATGATTGCCAGGGGCCAAGGAGATGGGGGGGCACAGGAGGGAAGAGGGAGTGGTTTTGAGAGAGGACAGAAGGAGTAGGTCAGGCAAAATGACACATGCCCTTAGTCCCAACATTCAAGAGACAGAGGCAGGAAGATCTCCGTGAGTTCAAGGCCAGCCTGGTCGACATAGACCTGTTTCAAAACAAACATCAGAGAATACAAGAGCACATAATTAAAATATTTAAGCCCGAGCCCTACAATGATGGATCACATTAGACACTTACGAATGAAGAGCCCTAAGTGAAACATAATGTCTCCACACGTGTACTGTGACACGTACATACATGTACACATGTATGTGACATGTATACACATACACACATATGTATGCCTAGACAATAAATAAATGAGAATATTGTTTTTAAAACCACATATTTATAAAAGATATTCATGGCGTGAGTCTAGAGGCGGGATGTGAAAATTAAGGGAGGGAGAACACACCATGCTCACTAACTCAAACCAGCAAACCAACCAGAGCCTGTCTGTATTGATGAAGTCAGGGACAGGAAAAGGAGAGGGGAGTAGAAGACAAGGGGAGGGGAGGTGAAAGGGGGAGGGGGAGGCCCTCCCCAAATGACTAAGAAACAGACGCAGCTCAGGAGCCAGCAACTGTGTCCAAATTGCTGCTGCTGGAGTTTAGCTGGCTGAAAACTAATGAGCAAACCACACCTCCCACAAATTAAAAATAGATTGGTAAGAGAAACACAGAAGGAAAAGAGCAATAATGATAAACAGCCAAGGGGGGAGAAGCTAAACAACTCGGAAGGCTACGATCATTCCCCAGCAAGACACTGCAGGATGAAAGTAAGAACCATATAGAGTCTCGGGAGCAAGCGTTTGAAAGACACCATTACAGGTGAGACAGGCATCAACAGACGCAAGACCACTGTGGCCGGGTGGGCCTGAGTTCCCAGGACTCACACAGAGGGGACACGGGGCCCAGCTCAACAGCACTGAGGCAGATCCTGTCAGGAATGAGGTTGTGATGTCCCTCTCCAATGAATGGAGGTTAGAGACCTTGTAAAGGACTTCAATGAAGTATCTGGCTTTCACTGTGTGAGCATGCAGCATGCTTTCCCAGAGAGCCCACAACCAGGGTACCTCAAGAGTCGAAGGGCGACCCCACCCAGCACCACGCCCACAAGCACTTTGATCTTAGACTTCAAATGCATTTGACTCTTTAGTGTGGTAGCCAGTGTGTCAGCTCCATACATTTTTTTCCTATTTATTTATTTATTTATTTATTTATTCACTTTACATCCTGACCACAGCCCCACCTCTCCTCCCAGTCCTCTCAGCACACAGCCCCTCCCCATTCTCTTCTGAGAAGGAGGAGACCCCTCTGAGTACCAACCCACCCTAGCACATCAAATCACTGCAGGACTAGGCACAGCCTTGCCCACTGAGGCCAGACAAGGCAGCCCAGTCAGGGAAGCAGGATCCACATCAGGCAACAGAGTCAGGGACAGCCCCAACGCCCGTTGTTGGGGGACCCACATGAAGATCAAGCTGCTCATCTGCTCCATGTGTGTGGGGTACCTAGGACACAGTCAGTGGTCCAGTCTCTGGGATCCCCCAAGGGTCCAGATTAGTTGACTCTGTTCTTCTTGTGAACAACCAAACATTAGACAGAGCTTGGTGGGTCGTGTGGAAGAGTTGGAGGAAGGATGGAGAACTCCATACATTTTTATTGTTCATAAATGCAAAAATGTTTGAAAGTAAAATGCCCCCAGGGGTTCCATGTTTGAACACTTAGTCCTGAGCTGTTGATTCGTTCCATTTGGGGAAGCTATGGTGCCTTTAGGTGGGGGGGTCAGTCTGGAGGAGGTTGGTCTCCAGGGTTACAGCTTTCCCTGCTTCCAGCCTCTGACTCCTGTCCTGCTGAGATATCAGCCAGCATCTGCAGGAAGCCCCCATCACCACAGAGAGCCACCTGCTGCCATTTCCCCATCCTGGTGGACTGTGCCACCTCAACTATGAGTCAAAATAAATGTCTCTCTTCTCAGACTTGCTGCCTGTGTCCCTTCACGGCACAGAGAAGGCAGCCTCCGTAAAGAAGTGATGCGGAGGAGCGGAGCTGCTGACGGACCCGGTCGTGCGGTTCTTGGGCCTTTGAACTGGCTTGTGGAAGGAATGTGGAAGAGTTTGAAGCTCAGAGGTGGTGAGATCCTAGAATGGTTTGAGCAAAGATTAACATGTGGGAGTTTAGAACATCAGCATGCCAAGGGAAGTATAAGCAGTAAAGGCTTCAGA
Source organism: Mus pahari (assembly GCF_900095145.1). Taxonomy (NCBI): domain Eukaryota; kingdom Metazoa; phylum Chordata; class Mammalia; order Rodentia; family Muridae; genus Mus; species Mus pahari. Next base: position 49,413,923 of record NC_034606.1, on the reverse strand, counting down.
TGTCCGTGGTGTGTGCTGTCACCGAAGGCCGTGCTGAAGTTTGGATGCCCATGGTACCTACTACTGCCAGAAACCATGTGGAAGTCTATGATTCCTGCTGCTGCTGCTGCTGCTGCTGCTGTTGTGGGAAAGCAGCTTCCCAGACTCATCACTGAAAATGAGAGACATTGAAGGCTTCTGTGACAACCTTTGTTCCCACTACCCCTCCCCCAAAGAAACAGCCTATACAGGAAGCTACTAAAGAGTATCCTTAAAAATTGTGATAAAGATGCTGAAGTGTAACTCTTCATAACTGATGGCTTCTGGTGGGGAGTTGGGGGAGGACTCAGCTATCTTTAAGGGGCTGGTCACTGGGAGTTTGATTATGCTCTGGTGAGTATATGAGCAACACAAACTTTCTTTCTTTTCTTCCTTTCTTCCTTTCTTCCTTTCTTCCTTTCTTCCTTTCTTCCTTCCTTCCATCCTTCCATCCTTCCATCCTTCCTTCCTTTCTTCTTTCCTTCCTTTCTTCCTTCCTCTTTCTTTCTTTCTTTCTTTCTTTCTTTCTTTCTTTCTTTCTTTCTTTCTTTTTTTCCTTTCTTTCTCTCTCTCTTCCTGTTTTTCTTTCCATTCTTTGGGGAGGACAGACCTGGGAGGAATGGGAAGTGAGTGTGATCAGAGTGCATTGTATGAAATTCCCAAGTAGTCAATAAAAATATTATGTCAAGCCAGGCGTGGTGGCGCACGCCTTTAATCCCAGCACTCGGGAGGCAGAGGCAGGCAGATTTCTGAGTTCGAGGCCAGCCTGGTCTACAAAGTGA
>NC_034606.1:49386365-49412388 GCF_900095145.1 Mus pahari | reverse complement strand
GTTTCTCTCTCTCTGACTCTCTGTTTTTCTGTTTCTCTCTCTCTCTCTCTCTCTCTCTCTCTCTCTCTCTCTCTCTCTCTCTCTCTCCCTCCTATTTGTGGAACAAGAAGTAAACGCTCAACTGTTTCTGCTGCCATGCATTCACTCGGCCATTGCAGACTCTAACCCTCTTGAACCATAAGCCTCGTTAAATACTTTCTTTTATAAGTTGCCTGGGTCATGGTGTTTAACTGCAGCAACAGAAAAGCGATTAACGCAGACTGAAAGTGAAACAAGAATTCCTACAGAGACATAAAATTCCTGACCACGACTCGAAGCCCTGAAGCGACAGGAAACAGGATGAACACTGACCTGGTCATAAAAAACACTAGGCCACAATTTTTACCTGATGGAAGATGACAGAGTCAACATCAAGACAAGCAGAGACTCGGAACACAAAACCCACAAGCGAAGCTTGTTTGTTAACATGCAGAGGACACAGACACACTGACAGAAGGGAACAAGGGACTCAGCAGGAAAGCGTGAGGGGTGTGGAGGGGCATCAACCATGAGGAGCTGCCAGCAGATGGGGGAGCAAGTGAGATAATGAGGTTGTGCTGGGCACCCACCAGACTGCCAGGAACGATTTTACACGTCCTCTGTGGGCAAGTCTGTGAGTGGGGCAATTATTCTGTACTCTAGAGAAGAGACTGAGAGATGATTGTTCTGTAGAAAGCCAGATCGTTTCTGTAGCATAAGCTAGAGTTCCTTGTTATATCAACTAAGTATTCTGTGTTTAGGTTAAGCTTTTCTTAAGAGGGACAACAAGGTATACACAATGGTAGCTCATCACTTGAGAGGCAGAGGAAGGAGGATTCATCTAGAGTTGGAAGCTAGCCTGGTCTGCATAAAAAGAGGTGGTGGGGTGCTGGAGGAAAAGCTGGGTGGTAGAGCCTTTTCCTCTCAACAGTGAGACTCTGGAGACAACCTGAAGACATCTATTCAAAAAAGAGTTTGCCCTGTGATCCAGCATGAATAGAATGGAATTCTGTGTTGGATGGGAACAGGTTAACTCTGTGTGTGTGTGTGTGTGTGTGTGTGTGTGTGTGTGTGTGTGTGTGTGTATGTGTGTGTGTCCTATCAACAGGGGATAGGCTTAAAGGATGTGTTAGTAACTAATAAACAGTTTTCCACCCAGAACACTCAGTGTGATTTTCACTCTTGCCGTGAGGTGTAAGTGGGAGAGATGGTGTGGGCAGATGCCTCAACTCACTCCTTGGCATGAGCGACCTCCTTCTGGATAGAGTAAGAGTTTCCAGAGCTCAGCACATTTTTTCCAGCTTCGTCCTGCTGTTCACGACACAGTAGCCACAGACATGACGCACCTTGAGGTCGACCAGGTTGGTAATGTTCCCTCTGTGACTTGCTCAAGTCTAGACAGTCAACCAAACAGCCCATCTGGTCCTGAGGTGCAGTTCTTGCCAGGCTCCGTGGGGCACACACGGCCCATAGCCAGCGTGAAATGCCAACATGTCATCCCGGAGTGCTATCTTGGGAGAGATGTGCCATGCACCACTGGGTCCTGTTCCATGGCAACAGTCAACAACTTCCAGAACGCCTACGATGGCAAGGGAGGCACAATCAATATTCTGAACACTAGTGACGTTTGTTTTCAATATAATGCGTTTTTGAAAATGTTACTCATTCCTTGAGCATTTTGTTCAGTGTATGCAGATTATATATTTTCTCTCTGCTTCTTCTCCAAATCCTCGCAGATCCACAGTTACTTCCTACTCCAACCTCATGCCCTCTCTCTTCTTAAAAAAAAAAAAAAACATCAACAACAAAAAAAAAAACCCAACTCTTCCATGTGCAGCGATCCACAGGAGCATGGTTAGCCTACCAGGGGCCAGTGACATCCTGAAAGAAAACTGACTCTCCCTCCCCAGAGGCCACCAAGTGAGTGTCCATAGCTCCTCAGCTGGGGGTGGGGTTCTGAGCTCCTTCTCTCCATGCTGCAAAGTTAACTGGCCTGATCCTGTGCAGACAACCACAGCTGCTGTGCGTTCGTGTGTGCAGCGGTTCCGTCATGACCGGAAGGCACTGCTTCATTTCAATCCTCTCTGACCTCTGGCTCTTACAGTCTTCCCATCCCCCCCTCTTTCAGGATGGTCCCTGAGCTGTGGGGGCAGGGCAATGGCAGCATAACATGTTTAACGGGAAGTCCCATTATGAACCTTTGCTGACTCTAAGAGCCGACTCATCAACTCCCTGGGGTATACACGATCCACCATTGCAGGCGTCCCACGCTGGCTCGGGCCACCACTGACGGATGGAGGGGCCTGAAATTCCATACAACCACTTAGAGGGATGAACTGAAGGGTGTCATACAGTGTACTTGGAAGGATTGTCACAAGGAACCGTCAATCAACGAAGCAGAGCAGACCTAAGATGGCAAAAGCCCACTGTCCGCCATGGTTTTACAGCACCACGACCCCTGGTACCTTCCTCTCTGAATGCATCTGTGAACCCTGGTGCTCCACACCATAAGCCTCAGAATAAATCAGAGCTTGGTTGGCCAGGGGATGGGCTGGGTGGGACACAAAGAAAATAGAAAAACAGACCCAAGAGGTGGCCAAGAAGGCAAAACATGCATATGTTAACCCATTTGGCATCTGCGTGAAATCTATGGATGCATTTAGTTTATTTATTTCGCTTAAAAATCCATGTTTTGTCCGGGCGGTGGTGGCACATGCCTTTAATCCCAGCACTTGGGAAGGCAGAGACAGGAGGATTTCTGAGTTCGAGGCCAGCCTGGTCTACAAAATGAGTTTCAGGACAGCCAGGTCTACACAGAGAAACCTTGTCTCGAAAAAAACAAAAATCAAAAAACAAAAAACAAACAAACAAAAAATCCATGTTTCAGCCAAGGCTCCTTCTGGACAGCAGTTTAGCGTCTCCCCCTGTGCAGCAAGTCATTCCAGTCAAAACTGGGTCTCTGCTTTGAAATGCCCCCAGCATTCCTCAATGGGAAACTTGGTCCCCAATGTGACTGTGCTGTGAAAGGAGGGCATCCAGAACATGCCTGACTCTCAGTAGCTGTACCTTCAGGACTGGATTCATGCCACCATAAAAGGACCTGGGCAAGTACGGGTGCCCTTCCATTCTCTGTCCTTTGCCTTCGCCCATTTGAGGGTGCAGCAAGATGCTAGACTTTATCTTGGACTCCCCAAAGGCCAGAAATGCAAGCACAAAGATTTCTGTTCATTTCTAAAGTATTGGCTATGGAGAATTCTGTTGAGCCCGCATGACAGAGAGCATGCAGTCACCTGTAACCATGCCCTGTGGCAAAACCGTGGGCCATGCCAGTGCCTCTGTCGCTCTGGGTTGTGTTGGCTATGGCTGGGGCACGGGATATGATGGTGTGAGTCTCTGCAGGATCTCCCTTGGCTGGTGGCCAATGCTCGCAGCTGTGGGATGGGACTTTAGCTCTCTTCCACGGGTCTCTCTTTGTGGTGGCTGAGCTCCCTCACATAATTACTGCTGGGTTCTGACAGGGAGCACTACCAAAAGCAGAGATTGGAAGGGAGGTCATCTATTCCTACAAGGTTCTATCAGCCTCAGGGCTAGCTCAGATTCATGCCGGGGAGAGCAGAACTTATGAAGAAATAGTAAGACTGCACGGGGTAGGAGAGACTGTGAAGCCCTCTGGAAGTCACCACAGCCATCCAGGCTGACAGGCCTCAGCACACAGAATCATGGACTCACTGAGACTGGAAGATGAGTGAGTATCCAGTCTAAATATCTTATTTGGTAATGGGGAAACAGATCTCAAGAGGTTGAGGCAAAATGTGTCCACCATCACACAGAGACTAGATACCAACTAAGTCTACAAATGCAACCTTTGTCATCCATTTTTTTTCCTAGTAATTCTTGATGGATAAGACAAACTAGTTTTCTTGTCCTTGTCTAGACTGTACATATTTCCATTCATCTAGCCACCATCCATCCACCACCCACTCATCCATTCATCACCTATTCATCCATCCATCTACCATCCATCCACCATCCAATCATCCATCCACCGTCTATCCGTCCATCTACCATCCAATCATCCACCATCCAATCATCCATCCACCATCTATCCATCCATCCATCCATCCACCATCCATCTGCCCATCCATCCATCCATCCATCCATCTACATATAGTGACCGCCCACTATATGCCCTTGAAGGAGTGGCCACCCCAACAGTAGAAGATGGAAAAGCAACAATAACTGATTAAATATTGTGTGATGGAAGGCAGTGGGCACCCTGAGAATAGAATAAGACAAGAGAGTGAGGTGTGGGAGAGGGCCACACCCAGATGGTGAATAAAATTAAAGAAGTGAAGGCATGAGCCCAGTGGGTATCTTGGAGCATGGCAACTGTCTTAGTTTGGGTTTTACTGCTGTGAACAGACACCATGACCAAGGCAACTCTTATAAATGCAAGCATTTAATTGGGGCTGCCTTACAGGTTCAGAGTTTTCAGTCCATTATCATCATGCAGGAAGCCCAGCATCATCTAGGTAGGCATGGCACTGGAGGAGCTGAGAGTTCTATATCTTTTACTTAGTCAGGGTTTCTATTCCTATGCAAACATCATGACCAAGATCAAGTTGGGGAGGAAAGGGTTTATTCAGCTTACACTTCCACATTGCTGTTCATCACCAAAGGAAGTCAGGACTGGAACTCAAGCAGGTCAGGAAGCAGGAACTGATGCAGAGGCCATGGAGGGATGTTACTTACTGACTTGCCTCCCCTGGCTTGCTCAGCTTGCTCTCTTATAGAACCCAAGACTACCAGCCCAGGGATAGCACCACCCACAATGGGCCCTCCCACTCTTGATTACTCATTGAAAAAATGCCTTACAGCTGGATCTCATGGAGACATTTCCTCAAAGGAGGCTCCTTTCTCTGTGATAACTCCAGCTTGTGTCAAGTTGACACACAAAGTCAGCCAGTATAATCTTCATCCAAAGGAAGCCAGGAGCACACTGTCCTTGGGCAACTGGGAGGAGCCCACCTTTACAGTGACACACCTACTCCAAAAGGGCCACGCCTCCTAATAGTGCCACTCCCTGGGTCAAGCATACTCAAATCACCACAGCAACCAAGAAGAGGAATGTCAAGTGTGAAGGTCCTGAGGTGGAGGTGCCTTGCACATTGTCAAGGGAATCTCAAGGTGGGTGCTGTTGCCGCATGAAGCAGGGAGGGGAGTCCGGGAGGTCACGTGAGAGAAGACACAAGGAGACCCTGCAGTGGGCTCTGGGGAACTTGGTAAGAGCATGAGCTGTACTCCCAGTGTAAGGCAGGGCAGCTCAGGAAGGTTTGGAGGCTAGGGGTGTTGTTCATACTTATAAGGATTTGGAGTGATGGGGAAGGGCCAGGGTGGAAGAGGACTGGCCAGGGTGGAATGGTGATGGAGAGAAGCAAGCAGGTTGAGATGCCTTTGGAGACAGCTGTGGGCTTTTCTGATAGCCTGGGGCTTGAGTGGACTAGCCTGGGCCTCTGAGGCTCTGAAAAGTGGGAAGGCTGGGTTCTTCCGCCTGGCCAGGTAAGGAGGGTTTCAGTGTCACTGTGCAGACTTAGCTCTTAGCGCAAGTGGCAGGGCCACAGAAACAGGTAGAAACCCAACTAGAGGTGACAGCCAAAACCTGGGCATATTGGTGCCATGTGAAGCCACCAAGTATGATTAAATGAGTAAGGGAGGGAATTTAAAAAAAAAAAAAAGATACAGAAGCCAAGAGAAGACCAACACATTCAAGTTAAGGGACCCAGGAGGTACAGAAGGAGGGCAAGGAAGACCTACCAGAGGGGTTGGAGGAAGTCACACTGTGCAGTCCCTGGGGACTCCAGGGCAGGTAGGAAGGGACTTAGTGATGGGAACAAATGCTCCTGAAGGCTGGCGTGGCCGAGGCATGATATGGAGCTCCGGCTTAGTGGTAAAGAATTAGTTTGCCTTCCCAGTGAGGAATTTCCAAGCACACAGAGGTTTAAAGAGGGAAATCTGTAAAAATAGGATACGACCTGTTCTGACTAATGCCCGAAAAGGAACCAGCCCTGAACAGTATTCTTTGCTTATACAGGTTCATGGCCCCAAGTTAGACTCTGAGCAGTCTCTGTTTCTGGTCCAAAGAGACAGAAGTGAGATGCGCAAAGTAGAAATACTGCCTGTCTTAGTTAGGGTTTTACTGCTGTGAACAGACACTGTGACCAAAGCAAGTCTTATAAGGACAACATTTATTTGGGGCTGGCTTACAGGTTCAGAGGTTCAGTCCATTATCATCAAGGCAGGAACACGGCAGCATCCAGGCAGGCATGGTGCAGGAGGAACTGAGAGTTCTACATCTTCATCTAAAGGATGCTAGCAGAATACCGACTTCTAGGCACCTGAGATGAGGGTCTTAAAGCCCATGCCCACAGTGACACACCTACTCCAACAAAGCTACACCCCCAAATAGTGCCACTCCCCGGGCCGAGCATATATAAACCATCACTCTGCCATTGTTATCCCAAGATAGACCAGGGCTGCTTTTCCTGGGCTGTTACCAGGGTCCTCCTGCCTGCCTGGCAGAATTACACAGGGCTTAAAGATGGAACAGGACTTACTTAATGCAGCCTTGCCCCACAGTTGTCCCCCTGGAGCTGCCCTCTAGAGGCCCTTTCCTCATGGGCCTGATGACCAGCTGTGAGCCAAGGGTGTCTCATTTGGTTGTGTGAACAGGAGCCTAATCAGCAGCAGCCTTGGTGAATGGATCTCTTTCCCCTCCCCCTCCCCGACTCTCCCACCTCCAAGACAGGGTTTCTCTGTGTAGCCCTGGCTCTCCTGGAACTCACACTGAAGACCAGGGTGAACCCAAGATCAAAAAATCCACTCACCTCTACCTCTGTACACGCCTCAGCTTGGAGCACTCCTTTAGCTAAATTACACTTTGGCGTTATTTTATATTTCCTAAGGCAGCTTAGTAGATCCTCTATAACGTCCTGTTATTATTTCCAGTTTCTTCTACGTCATTAAGATCAATCCCTGCCCACCCCTCCAGGAGCTTTGCTGGGAGACGGGAATGGACAGGTAAGAGAGAGATGGATGAGAGTCAAGAAAGAGAGGCTGCGTGGACACAGCTGCTGGGACACATCTGTCCTGAGTCGGGTGCAGATGGACCCCAGCCAAGTGCACACAGCAGAGAAGGATGTCCATGCACTGGGCCCAAGCTCCAGCCCCAGCTTAGCCAGGGTGTGTCTCCCAGCCAGAGGCCCTCATCATTCATAGCTCTTCGGCCTGCTGCCGATTCCAGAAAGACTCCAGCCTTTGTACAAGGGGCCTCAGTGCTCAGATGAGGGGGACACATGTGCTTTCAGAATAGCATCCTGCCAGCACTTGGACAGCCCACCTTCTCATTAATCCCCCCAGGAAATAACCAAGCGACTGGCAGATATCCAATTCCCAGAGCAGGAGGTGGCAAGACGTGAGGAGGGAAGACGAGAGTGCAGCGAGCCCCGCAGGCAGGAACAGTTGCTAGAGATGTCTATTTGTGGCTCTCCATCTAATGTCTGGAGTCGATAATGAATAGTTGCCCTTCCTTCTGCAGCGTGTGTCTGCATGTTACATGCGTGGGGATGCTGATGTCTCTTGTTTTTCCAGAACTACAGGGATGCCTGGGGAAGAAAAGGTGTCACCCGGAGTCTTGAGGGGCAGGAGACACAGAGCAGAGTCATTTGTCCCTGTGATACAGGCTACGTGCCACCAAGAGCAGGGAGCTCACTGCTCTCTGCTAGTCTGTTCTGTTGTCAGGAGCCAAACTTCTCCATCCGACAAAATTCCTTTTGAAATCTGTGTACTGCACTATACACAGGGTGCCTTCACTGGGACTTATGGGACTCCTGATCCCAAGGGAGAGACTCACAGGAAACCACAGCCGCCATTGCTGGCCATCTCTGACCAGAAAGAACACTAAGAATCATTTTTAAAATAAAATAATATACTTGTTTTTATGTATGTGCATTCGTGCTTTGCCTGCATACAGGTCTGTGTGAGGGTGCCGAGTCCCATGGAACTTGAGTTATAGACAGTTGTGACCTGCTGGGTTCTTAAGAAAAGCAGCTAATGCTCTTACCCACTGAGCCACCTTCCCAGTCCCCTCACTAATAATCTTACATCACTTTTCAGGGTGATACTGAGAAAGCAGGGGTGGGGTGGGGTGGGGGACTCAATACACCAGAACATCCAAACCCCAAAAAGGATAAAGTCAATGTCCCTACTATAAATGCAGCCCAGTGCCACCAAAGAGAAGCTACCGTGGTTACTCCATGACTGGCTGGGGTTTTGTGGTTTACTTACAGTGCTAGGGTCTGAACCCAGGACCTCCATCTTGGTATGTTTTCTATTGCTGTGGTAAAATGATGACCAAAACCAGCCACCTTGTGATCATCATCATCACATCATCATCATCACATCGTCATATCATCATCATCATCATCTGGCTTATACTTCTGCATCACATTCCATCTGTGGTAAGGGCATCAGAGGTAAGGGCAGAATCCTGGAGGCAGGAGCTGAAGCAGAAACCATGGAGTCATGCTGCTTACCGGCTTGCTCAAGCCTGATTTCTTACACAATCCAAGCCTATCTGTCCACCACTCGCAGCGACCTGGGCCCTCCCGCATCAATCATTAATCAAGAAAATGCCCCAGAGACTCGCCTGCAGGCCAGAATGAGAGGCATTTTTCTCAACTGATCTTCCCTCCTCCCAGATGACCCTCGCTGTGCCAAGCTGGCAGAAAACGAGCCAGCGAAGCCTCCCAGACTACGGCGTGTGTAATCAAAGCTCATTGCTACAAACCCCGCCTTTCTGTCTCTTTATCTTGAGACCCGGTTTCACTCTGTCCTCGGGCAGGACTTGAACATGAGACCCACCCCACCCCCACCTCAGCCTGTCTAGGAGCTAAGACTGAAGGCTTACCACTGCCAGTCCATCGCAGATTGGTTTCTAGTTTCCCGCCCTTCAGAACGCCACCCTCTTACCTTGGCTGTGTTTTTAAGATAGAACACTTCCCTGCCTCTGTGAATTGTTTTGAACAGTGCAGAATTGTTCCCCTATTAAAGCTTTTGCTGTTGAATTAGATCCACAAAAGCGCTCGTTTCAAAACAAAGAGTTTTCTTCTATGGGACCCATTGATTAAAATGTCCTCCTGAGAAGGGATTCAGACTCTCATCATGGGAGCGAAAGGTCTACAAGTACCTGGTGACAGGCCAGTCACTGGCTTGACTCGGGAGCCTCAATTCTTGGTGCAGCCTCGAAGCGGGGGCTGTGTGACTTCAGCTGAGGGTGGAGAGGCGCCCCACGAGGGCGGGCAGCCTACGGAAACAGCCTCGTGGGTGTGAGGACCCAGGCTTTGTGGACATAAAGACTTTTGTGAGATTCATTTTGTTATCTGGCACTACTGACCCGGGATTCCTGCATGGAGCCATCCTGTCTTCCCTCTGCCTCTCTGGAAAGCCGGGGGTGCTCAAGGCTCCCCTTTACTGTCTGACTTTTGCTTATTGTTTTTGTTTGGTTCTGTTTGGGCGTTTTGAGGGTCTTGCTGTAACAGCCCTGGCTAGCCTAGAACTTGCTATGTAACCCAGGTCGGCCTCAAATTTGTGGCAAACCTCCTGTCTGCCTCCTGAATGCTGGGGTTACCAAGTCCAGCCTGGTTTCTGGGTGCATGCCTGTGCGCATGCCATAGTGTGTGTGTGCGCGCGCATACATGTGTGTGTGGTGTGCGTGTGTTCTAGTGTGTGTGTGTAGTCCAGGGATCAGCCTCGGAAGCTACTCCTCAATCACCCTCCACCTCAGTCTCCGAGACAGGCTCTCTCGCTAACCTAGCATTCACCAAGTGGACTGGATTTGCTAGACAGCAAAGTCCTGTCTCTCCCCTCCCAAGCTCAGAGCACTGGGATTGCAGGTGTTTACCACAGCATCTTGTTTTCCCATGAGTGGCAAGACTGAACCTGGATCTTGGGTAGAGAGCAGATTGTTAAATCAGCCATCTCCCCACACCCCTCCTTATGTTTTACAACAGCAACCTGAGTGTTTGCGGCAGAGGTCTGAGCCACACCATGTGGAGGAGACCCAGTGGGCAGGCAAATGAGGACAGGGACAGAGGCAGGACCGATGAAGCAGAGAGCCAAGGACCCACCAAGACCTGGAAAGGGCCTGGAATAGATTCCCTCAGGGATTCCAGGGGCCCCAACCCAGTGCACACCTGAACTGCAGCCGCTAACCCCTCAGAGCTGGGAGCAAAGCCAGTCACGTCCTATGAAGCTGCCCAGCTTGTTAGCACACCTGAGGCTCAGTAGCAGAGATTTTGTCTCGGCATTGGCAAGGCCCAGGTTTCATCTCCAGCACTGAGGAAATCAAAAACAAAACCAAAAACAAAAACCTGCTAACAAGACTGGGCTCTGCAAACACTAGCTTGAAGTGTGATTAGCCCAGCACAGACAAAGCCAAGCATCTCTCTGCTGGGCCTTCCTCTTCCTGCTGCTAACACCAAGAGTCTCCCTCATCTAATTCCTTCAGAAATCCTAGCCTTGCCCTAACACCTGTCATGCTTGGTTCTCCTAGTTCAGCCTGTCAGTCGGTGGCCTAGAGACTCTAGGCTCCTGGTGAATGTGTATGTATGGGCTCCTGGTATGGACAACGGGAGATTGAAAACACAAGAGCAGGCAGGCCACAGTAGGTGTGTGGGCAGCAAGCCCACATATTTCTCGAACTCCGCCTTCCCAGCGAGCCATCACCACTCTGTACGTTCCACCGAACCCAGGGTATTTCTGCCCGAGGCTGATGGTTCTCGTGTGTGCTTTTACTCTTTCCCACAGAGGCTGCTTGACCGACATATAGCTGAGTGTGGCTGAAGAATTTTGCTCTCACATATGATGTTCCTTACAGGTGTTTAGAAATCAAGGGGCAGGGTAACACTGCACAGCTAAAGTTCAGCTGGGCAGCAGGCGTGGCTCTCCTCCTCCTCCTCCTCCTCCTCCTCCTCCTCTTCCTCCTCCCCTTCCTCCTCCTGCACCTGAGAGAATGGGAACCCTGTCTGTTCCTGGAAATGAAACCGTCAAGAACTCCCCAGCATCTGACCCAGCTCCTTCTGAGCCCCACATGTTGGCCCATGGATGCTCTCAAATCCGGGCTCTGAGGAAACCCAGCTCCAACACTCTCTCAGTTTACTAGGGGAAGGACTAAGCTGGTACCTAGGGGTGATGGCATGACCCACTCTGCTGCCTGCCAGGTCCAGTGGGGCTCCATCTCCTGCTGGACCTAAGGCCACGTCTGCAGCCCATATCCCCATCTCTTGGTGGTCCTTTGGTTCTGGGCTATTGGAGGAGAGGCCTCCTCTATGCTCATCACATGGCCAAGTGCACCAGTGGGAAAAGATTCATGACATCAGTTATAAAATACTCAAGAGTGCTCCACCATGAAGCAGGTGTATAGCTGGTTCTGGTACCATGTGGTGTGATGCCAACTTCTTCCCTCAAATCGTAACATTTTTCTAAATCCCCAAGGCAAAGCAGTGTCGCTGGCCTCCGACATGGTTCCAGGCTGTCCCCCGGTACTGTTTTTAGTCCTTTATCTCGAAGCTGAGCTAGGCTTATATGGAAACAAAGCCAGGGTCGTGGGAAGGTGAGAAGCTTCTAGGATGTTCTAGGCCAACATGGCGGAGGTAGAGCTAACTTTGATTGACATCTGCTAGAGCACACAGCAGGACAGAAGGAAAGTCCTCTCACAGAGTATAGAGGGTTGGGGTGTGCCAGATGACCCTCTCTGCTGATGTGAACTAGCCTACAGTGACCAGGACAACTTAGAAAGTGAAGAAATGATCCAGAAGTAGATGTTCCAAGGATCCCTGGGTCTCATGGGTTGGGGCTAGCAATCTGGAACTTTCCCTTCGCCCTGAGTTTGACCCCTCCATCACCATGACCCTGGAACTCACCTAACCTGCCCTATCTGAACCAACAGTAGCTGGCCTTGAGGTAGGATGAGCTGACTGCCACCCAGGCAGGACAGGCATCACCTCTGTAGCTTGGAAGGACACACATCAAACCTTCAACTACTCAGAAGGTCAGCAACAGACAGGAGTAGCCAACATACCCCAGAGCCTTCCTTCTCCTGCACCCTGGCTAACCATTCAGCAGGTCTAACCTGGGTCAACCTCACAGCCAGGAGGATGAGCCAGTCCCGGTCCAAGACTCCCAGACACACGGTGGCATCGCAGCGTGGCTGGGGCTGTGCTTACCAAGGCCACAGACTGCACATAACAGGATCTAAGACACGGCACTTTCTGCCCCGCTTCAGGACCAAAGCTAAAAGTGATTCCTGTGATCCAGAGATGGCAGCCGGAGTTAGGATCCAACGCCAGGAATAATAAGAAAACGGATTCTGTCTGACCCAGATATCCAGGCTCTTCTTTCTATACTTCTTACCAGTGGCCTCCAGGGGCCCCAGGAAACCTCAAAAGGGGCTCTCATCTTCTCTACTCCTAACTTATTTCCTGCTACAAGCTCAATGGCTGCGGCTCAACAAGAATTAAAAGACTATAAAAATGGCTGTGGGATTTCAGTAAAGGAACAGCTAGAACTTATAGAAACATCCAGACTGTGACAGAAACGAGGTGAGTGACAGAGCCACGGTGGTCTCCGTTTGATCAGGGTGCACGGGTTTAGCACACTACCTGCTGGAGTAAGCCCCAGATGAGGAGTCTGGGTGTTGCTTACCCAGGCAGAGTTGGAGGCAGGGGCTCCTGACCATCAGGCCCTGCTCCATCTGGAAGCTTGAGGACATAGCCTGTAAGAGCACAGTTGATTGGTCCTCTCCTGAGCATTGGAGAACCTAGGCATCCATCAGAACCTGGCTTTATTCATCTCAATTGAATAGGACTTCACTAGGCTACATCAGGTTACAAAGGAGTCTGGGTAATGTAGTCCAGCACAAGCCCAGCATGAGGAATGAAGGGACATCCAGGTTGTCTAGGGCATGGCTGATGGAAGGGGAGGGTGTAGCCGAAGCTAGCTGTCTAGCACATAGCTCTCTATCCATCACCTCAGCTCCCATCCTGTTGTTTAACCCCAGCGGGGAGGATCATTCCCATTTTTCACACAAGCAAACTCCAGTTCAGAGAGAGGCCATGATTTACCCAAGAGCACATGGCTGTTAAGATATCTGGTTGGAGATGGGGCCCAGCCTCCTCACCGTACTGCCTCTCCCTCTGGACAGCAGGGGACTGGGAGGATAAAGCAGTGAACCCTGTCATCCCCATTATCTTGGCTGAGCTGAGGATCCCACAAGTCCAGCCCAGGGATCAGGGAAGTGTCAGGAGTTGGTTACAGCTTTAACACTGGCACATGGGAAGCCAGGGTTGCCAAAGGTTGAGGACTGGGAGGCAAGATGTCATGCCCAGATCTGCCTGACCTGGGAGATTTAAGAGGTCACCACCAGTGTGTCTTGCACCAAGTATTTACACAATGCCACCTGTGTGTCCACAGGCAAGACTCGGACAAGGATACTGTCTTAGGGTTTTAATGCTGTGAACAGACACCATGACCAAGGCAACTCTTTTTTTTTTTTTTTTTTGTTTTTGTTTTTTTGTTTTTTTTTTTTGGTTTTTCGAGACAGGGTTTCTCTGTATAGCCCTGGCTGTCCTGGAACTCACTTTGTAGACCAGGCTGGCCTCAAACTCAGAAATTCGCCTGCCTCTGCCTCCCAAGTCCTGGGATTAAAGGCGTGTGCCACCACACCCGGCCCAAGGCAACTCTTATAAGGACAACATTTGATTGGGGCTGGATTACAGGTTCAGAGGTTCAGTCCATTATCATCAAGGTGGGAGCATGGCAGCATCCAGGCAAGCATGGTGCAGGCAGAGCTGAGAGTTCTACATCTTCCTCTGGAGGTTACTAGCAGAAGACTGGCTTCCAGGCAGCTAGGATGAGGGTCTCAAAGCCCATGCTCACAGTAGCAAACCCACTTCAACAAGGCCACACCTGCTCCGACAAGATTATACCTCCTAATAGTGCCACTCCCTGGGCCAAGCGTATTCAAACCACCACAGATACAGAAAATACTGCTCAGTTCCTGGCTTTCAATGCCAACTGTGACCTAGGCCCCCTGGCCACATACCTCATGTCACTGCATGCTCACTGGGATGGAGGAGGAGACCTTCAGCACTGTCTTTTAGAGAAGAAATGGTAGTGGCAGTGAGGAGGAAGAGGAGGAGGATAATGATGTCGGTAGTGTATTGATGATGATGATGATGATGATGATGATGATGATGATGATGATGATGATAGTGGTGTTAATGCTATTGCTGTTGTTAGTAGTGATGGTGGTGATAAAGATGGTGATGTGGTGACAATTGCAGTGATAATGATGACTGTGTTGCTGCTGGTGATGATGGTGATGATGATGGTGATGGTGGTAGTGATGGTGATGATGATGGTAGTCTGATATTGATGGTAATAGAGATGATGACAGTGATGGTGATTGTGGCAGTAAAGGTAATGCTGGTGATGCTGGTAATTGTGATGGTGAAGGCGTTCATGTTGATGATAGTGCTCGTGGTATCATGTAATACTTTATTGAGTGACATGTCTACTCATACGTCAAGCTTCTTAGATGACTTCTCTTAGTAACTCTCACTAAAGTCTCATGAAGCTTAGATGCCTTCTCGCTTCCATTCCACAGACAAGGACTCTGCGATCTAGGGGATTAAGGGATCCATCCAGAGTCTCCTGCAGGAAAGGGATGTATACAGGGACCACATGGCAGAAGCTGGCCCAAACATCGCCTCCAAACCAGCATGCCGGGCAATGGGCCTCGGACTCCTCACTCCACAATCTCTCTACCCTCTGCTCCAAGCCTTGCACCCAGAAGGTACACACAGGGAGGCCTATTGATCAGTGCAGACAGGGACACTCTTGGGTGGCGAATCTCCTTTTCTGAGTTGTCAGTCAGTATGAAAGGTGTGTGGGTGAATGAAAGAATCCTGGCGATTGTTGGCCTCCCTGGGGCCCTTGGGTCAAGCCTTGGAAAACTCACTTTTGGGGTATCTTTCTTGTCTGTTCTCCACATACCCGGGCCTCCTCACAATCGGTGACCCCCACTAATAGAGGGGACCAGGATGCTCCCTGGGCTGTTCCCTCCATGCATCTGGTGAGGACCCAGAGAGCTCTGGAATGGAAGGGCTGCAGGCCCCTCCACCAGACTTATAAGGAAAGGAGACAGAGGCGGTGGGGGAAGGGCAGCTTTGATCCGTAGCCAAAAGAGTGGGGAGTGGGCAACACTTCTCCAGACAAGCTGTTCCTCACCAGCTGACTTTGGTAAAAAGAAATAAAAATCACTAACACCATCTGTTCCCAGAACAGGGCTGCTTTGGGGCCGGGGGGCTCCCCAGGCTCCTGTGGCCAGACCCAGTTTCAGAAGCTGAGACAGCTGCCCCTGGATTATTTTGGGAAGCGGCTCAACTCGGAGGCACCCCGGTCTTCGAGGCATTTCCCGTCACTCGTGAAGCTGTTTGCATGGCCGACTGGGGCTGCCAGCTCCTTCTCCAACTCCAGCTCTGGATGCTTTCCCATGCAGCCCCACTATAATTATCCTGCTTCTAACTTCATCTTCAACAGCAGTCGCAACTGGAGTCAGATTTCAGATCGGTCGTCCTAGAGGAGGGAGCAGCCGCTGGACAGTGGAACCGGCACGGGAAGGGCTTTTCTCCCCTTAGCCTCCAGTGGGACCACTTCCCCCATGCACACCCAAGTAGCCTCTCTCAAGCTCCGGGGACACCCCGATCCCTCAGGGGATAATGTGTTTCCGTCTGGGTAGCGTGAGGCCTCTTGAGCAGAAATGACATCAGGCTGGAGAGAGTCTGGGGAAGCCGGGCACTAACCAAGCAAGCAAGGCAGGAGAGAGGCACAAGGGACTGTGTGTCAGCAGCACACACACACACACACACACACACACACACACACACACACACTCATGCCCAGAGGCTAGACGGAGGGTTAGAGCAGCTTTCACGGAAGCCAGGATCCTGAAACAAGGTCACTGGGGCAGATGTAGGATTGAAGTTAGTGGAGATAAGGCAGGGAGACCAGTGACCCAGACTTCAGGGTGCAAGAAGAGAGTTTGGGATGAAGAGAAGAATGGGTTTTGGTGCCCAGGTTGGAAAGAACAGGCCACAGATCTCAAGTATGAGGGACCATGACACTAGGAGGGTAGATCAAAGAGAGCAAGACAGGGAGGCTGGAGGCAGGGGGCAGGGACAGTAAGCCCTGATTTGGAGGTGAGGAGTTTTGAACAGCACCCGAACAGAAGCCAGTCTCTGAAAAGTGAAAATGAATTGAGTCAAGAAGTAGCCTGTTATTGGGTAAGGATGGTTTCTATGTGGAAAGAATCTGGAGAGGATGGTGATGGTCCTTCAGTGACATGAATGAACTCAGCACTGCTGAGCCACATAGTTAGAGATGGTCCAGCATGGAGACTAGGAAATGACCCGCATGTTAAAGCGGGCATAAGGACCTGAGTTCAAACCAGCCTTACGGTTCCCACTGCTGTGGTAAACCACCGTGACGAAAAGCAACTTGAGGAGGAAAGGGTGTGTTTCAGCATAGGGCTTACTATAGTCCATCCTTCAGGGAAGTCAAAGAACCCAAGAACTGAAGCAAAGACCGTAGAGGACCACAGCTGACCTGCTTTTTCCCTGTGGCTTGCTCAGTCTGCTTTCTTATAGCACCCGGATATACTAGCCCAGAGGTGGCACTGCCCACAGTAAGTTGTACCCCCCCCACATCAATCATCATTAAGAAAATGTTCCACGGGCTTGTCCACGGGCCACTCTAGTGGGTGTATTTTCTCAACGGAGGTTCCCTCTTCCCGGATGACTCTAGCTTGCATTGAGCTGGCACAACTAACCAACACAGAACCCCAGGAATCTACTTTCGAAGGCTGGTGTGGTGATGGGCGTTTATAACACTGGCACTAAGGGACAGAGGGAAGCAGACGTCTAGGCTCACTGGCCAGCTAGTTGAGCCTACCTGCTGAGACCCAGGCCAGGAAAAGACTGCCTAGCCAGGTGGTCAAAGTGCACGCCTTTAATCCCAGCACTCGAGAGGCAGAGGCAGGTGGATCTCTGTGTTTGAGGCCAGCCTGGTCTACAGAGTTCCAGGACAGCCAGGACTACACAGAGAAACCCTGTCTCGAAAAATAGACAAACAAACAAAGGCAGCAATAACAACAAAAAGAGACTCTGTCTAAAAAAATAAAGTAAAAAGTAAGGAAAAAAAACCCCAAAAATCAGCAACTGAAGAAAGGTACCCACAGATGTCCTTAGGCCTTCAGATGCACAACACAGAGCTGAGCTGGGTCCATGGCCCTCATAGGGGAGGGGTGGGGACTGTAGAGGACGGAGGATCCAGCCAGCAACCCCACCTCCAGGAAAGCCGAAGTGGTGGAGTCAGCCATGGGAGGTCAGGACCCAAATCAAGAAGTGTGGCTTAGAGATTGAAATCACCAAGTTCCCCCTATAACCTGTTGACCACTCCCCAAATCTGTGGGAACTGTAGGGAGAGGCCCAAGGCCAGCAAACACGACCCTTCGTCACACGGGTCAGGGGAGAGATCTCCCTGGAGTGTTCGGCTGGGAAAAGAATGCAGGCAGAGATGGCCCAGCCTCAGAGCTCAGGCAGGGCTATTTGTCACCCCACCAGCCTCCAACCACAGGAGGGTGCTTGGGTCAGAGTTACCTTGGTGGTGAGGCCAATGTGCTCTTGACCCATCAAACAGACTCCTGGTATGCCTCCAACGACCAGATGAGGGCGGGGGAGGGTGTGACTCGGTGGTGGGGTACTTCCCTGGCAAGTGCTGCGCTTGAGAGCAGCCCCTCACAGCCCAGAGTCTGGCTGTCCACTGTGTTTTCACACTGAGCCATCTCACAGGCCCCAAGAAATATTACAAAAGGAACTCAGTGCTCAGCGACATAAAATCCACGGGGTACATTTTTGCTGGGCGTGCAATTTTGTTTGACAAGACAGCCATAAATCATAATCAGAAGAATCGATCAAAGGGGAGAAGCCCAGAAACATCCCAGAGGACAGATCAGTAGATGGAAGTGTTTAAACACACGTATAAATAGACCTCGGTGCATCGGAGGTAGAAGAACACGTGAGCATGGTGAGAACCCGGGGATATTTTAAATGACCTAAATGGATTCCCAAGACATCTCAGGTTGGATAAAAGTGGGGATAAAAGTGGTGACGACTGCGCTGAGGAGCGATGGATCGATGGGCTTGAAAACCGGAGAGAGACTGGGACACAGCGAAGGCTGCATGGAGCTACAGCACAGATGAAGCACTGGCCCAGCGGTGTGTGCGTGTGAGCCCCTGCCTTTGATCCCCCAGCACCAGAAATAAAAGGAAAACCAAAAATACAGCATCCCAGTGTGACAAGGTCCAAAGCCACTCGACCTGGCATTGAGAAAGAATCAGGGAGAAGATGTCAGAAAACGGTTGTTGGCAGAAATCATGGCCAAAGCCCTCCCAGATTTCATAAAAATCATAACCCCACAGAACCAAAATTCTCCACAGACTCAAAATACAAGAGGAGTGGACAAACTCATGCCCAGACTCTTCAGGATCACAGGGTCCCATGACTAAAAAAAAAAAAACAGGATAAATTGTAAACCACATAAAACAGGCAAATAGAAAAAGACACAGCTGGCAAATCAGAGAGGAGGAATGCCCACCTTCTCGCTGCGAAGTTTGAAAGTTAGAAGACACCATAAGAAAATCCCGCAAAAGCAATTTAAAGAAAGAGAAGCAGCAAAGGACGATGAAGTGCAAAGAGGTGAAAATAAATACTAAACAAACAAACAAACAAACAAACGGAGAAACACTCTTCTAGAGGACCCAAGTTCTGTTCTCTAGGGCAGCTCACAACGGCCTGTGAATCCAGCCCCAGGGGATCTGGTGCCCTCTTTTGGCTGCCACAGGCACTGCCCTCATGTGAACATATCCACACACAGACACACATAGCCATAGTTAAAAATAAAGCAAATCTTAAAAATAAATAAAAAGAAAAAAAAACCCTGTCCATTGGGAATGTTACACCCAGAGACCTGTTTCTTTAAAGTGGATCCATTCCCAAAGGTGCAGACTCCCTACAGCAGGCTGACACTGTGGTAAAGGCTGATAGCAGCTGCTCTTCCCTGGGCTGAGTTGGTCCTCGAAGCCAACAGCTAGAAACATATCACACTCCCTCCCCCCATGCAGGAGCCTAATAAGAAGCTTTAGGTCACTGGAGGCCCCCCCCTGAGTATGTGCACCCCACTATAAAAGGGCTCAAGGCTGTCTCTTTGAGGTGAGATAAGACCCAGGGGTGTAGACCCTTCAGAACTCTAAGAAACAAACCTTTGTTCTTGATAAATCATCCAAACTCAAGTAGTCTGTAATAGCAACAGAAAACTGATATACACCTCCACACTTGGCATTTTTATACAGGTCCTAGGAACTGAACTCAGGTCCTTGCAATTACGAAGCCTATACTTTAGCAACTCTGCCATCCTCACATTTCCAAGTTAGGGAGTGTGACATGAAATGGTCTCGGTTTGTTATAAATCCCATAGCAAGTGTTCTTATAGGAGACCCAGGAAGATGGTCCATAGAAAGAACTAGACGGTGAGAGTTGGGGGTATAAGCAGGCAGATCTCTGTGAGATTGATACCAGTCTGGTCTATACTGTGAGTTCCACAACAGTCAGGACTAAATAGTGAGAGAGAGAGAGAGAGAGAGAGAGAGAGAGAGAGAGAGAGAGAGAGCAGACAGGCAAGAAGAAGAAACAAATGGCTGTGGGCAGGTAGAAATGATGTGGCCACAAGCCTAGCAATGCAGGCAGCTACCAGGAGATGAAAAAGACAAGGGACAGATGTCCTCCCTGGTCACAGCCCTACTGGCACTTTAACTCCAGTCTTCCAGAACTTGGAACTGTGGGCAAGTGGTGTGGATTTACACCAGAGATGTCACAAGATCAAGAAAGCTCCTAACCACCTGTAGTTCCGGCTCCACAGACTCAAACCCCCTCAGCTGGACCTTGTGGGCACCCGCACTCAGGCATTGTAAGGTATGCACAGACTTAAAAATAAATCTTTAAAAAATGTAAATGGAGTAGACACCACTGCCAAAAGGCAGGGTGGTGAGATTCAGGCGTGCTGGGGCACAGCCGTAATGCCAGCACACAGAGGTAGAATCAGGGCAATCAGCAATGCATGGTCTTCCTGGGCTACACAGTGAGGACAGAGGCCAGCCTGGGATGCACGCCATCTGTGGTGAATCTTCTCAGTTGTCAACTCGACTGCATCTGGAATTAACTAAAACCCAAACAGCTGGGCACGCCTATGGAGGGATTTTTTTTTTCCTTAATTAAATCGTTTTAAGAGGGAAAATGCTTCTAATTGGGATCTTGGAGGGGAGAAGTTATACCTTTAGTCCCGCTCTATTGAGGCGAGAAGAACCACCTTGTAAGCCAGGCCGCAGCTTCTGGTAGTGGCGTATACAGAGGACGCCGAAGACGGAAGCTTTTGCTCCCTGCCTGCCTTCCCTTGCTCTCGCTCTCACTAGCAAGTTCATTCCTTGAGATGTTAGAGCCTATATCTTCAGGACTCCAGCATGTATCGAAGAGCAGCTGAGACATCCAGCCTTAGGGTCTGAACAGCTACTGGGTTCTTAGGTGTTCCACGTGTAGGCAGCCATTGTTGGGACTGGTTGGATCATGGCCTCTAAGCCATTCTAATAAATCCTCTTTCTACACACACACACAGAGAGAGAGAGAGAGAGAGAGAGAGAGAGAGAGAGAGAGAGAGAGAGAGAGAGAGAAGAGAGAGAGTGTGTGTGAGAGAGAGACATATAGACTANGAGAGAGAAGAGAGAGAGTGTGTGTGAGAGAGAGACATATAGACTACATACATATTTATCCACATGTAAATGTATATAGAGACTATATATGTATACAGACAGACATACACACACACACAGAGAGAGAGAGAGAGAGAGAGAGAGAGAGAGAGAGAGAGAGAGAGAGAGAGAGAGAGAGAAGAGAGAGAGTGTGTGTGAGAGAGAGACATATAGACTACATACATATTTATCCACATGTAAATGTATATAGAGACTATATATGTATATATACATATGTATGTATGTATATATATGGAGAGAGGGGGAGAGAGAGATTCATTGTATAGGTTCTGTTCCTCTAGAGAAGCCTGACTAATACAAGATCACGCCAGGAGGACATGAGAGCGCACGCGTTCACGGCCCACAAGGACCCGCCACTGTGATGAACATCCTCAATGCTAGGCCCGAGGACCTGATGAACATGCAACACTGCAACCGTCTCTGCCTGCCTGAGAACTACCAGATGAAGTACTATTTCTACCACGGCCTCTCTTGGCCCCAGATTTCTTACATTACTGAGGATGAGAATGCGAAGATTGTGGGGTACGTCTTGGCCAAAAAATGGAAGAGGACCCAGATGATGTGCCCACGGACAAGTCACCTCACTGGGGCTTTGGTGTGCCTCAGCTGATGGACCAGGCCTCTCGAGCTGCGATAGAGAATTTCAATCTCAAATATGTCTCCCTGCATGTCAGGAAGAGTAACTGGGCCACCCTGCACCTCTGTTCCAACAGCCTCAACTTTCAGCTCAGTAAAGAGGAGCCCAAATACTACAAATAGGGAAGATGCATACGCAATGAAGAGGGGCCACACGCAGATGGCTGAGGAGCCAGCCCCAGGGCCCGGCTCCTCTTGTCTCCTCTCTGGAGACTTAGGCCCTGTCTCTTTCCACCTGCTTCCCTCTGGGCTCCCAGCAGGACCTGAAGCTGAAGTAAAGGGGCAGGCACAGGCAGCGCTGGCAGCCATGGAGAACAAAAGCAATGTGCTTCTGAGCACAGGAGAGGCCTGTCCTGAGAAGGGCCTGGCTGCTGAGGATAGTGGTGGGGACAGCAAGGACCTCAGTGAGGTCAGTGAGACCATAGAGAGCACAGATGTCAAAGACAGCTCAGAGACCCCTGACTCTGCCTCCTAGAACCTGACCCATCTTGTCCCGGTCTCACCCCATGTGCTTTTATAATAAATGTCACCCAGCGGCCCGGGGTGGGGGGGGGTGCGGGAGAGGGAGAGGATGTTAAATTGGGAGGTAAAGAAATAGGGGCGGATCTGGGAGGAGGTAAGGGAAGGAGTTGGGTGAATATGATCAAAATCTACTATATGAAATTCTCAAAGTATTAATAAAATATTTGAAATTACAACAGAGAAAAGAGGAGAGAATGAGAAGATGAAGAGATGGAGGAGGAGTTGAGGGTGACAGGTGGGGGAGGGGGACCCCCACGTTAGTAACCCAGATTCCCAGAGTTCTAAGCCATTGGCTGACCCCCATTTGACCAACTCCAATCCAAATCTCAAAGACTCTTTTAAAAATAGAGAAGGACAAACGGATCCCAAGTTTATACAGAGGTCAAATGAATTCAAAGGGCTCTCGGGATCTAACGCTGCTTCTCAAAGAGTGAACAGGGCTGGCGATCCACCGCTTGGCTTCGTGACTTCACGGACTCCCCAGTGGCAAGGACGCTGGTGCTGGCACCGTGGTGCACAGTGCACACGAGATGAGCACAGCCCAGCCCTCGGATGGAAGACGCGTGGCAAACTGATTTTGCACCGAGACGCCGTGGAGATTTGGTGGGCAAAGGGAAGTCTTTATAGCGGATTGGGCTGGAATGAGGAGGTACCCACCGGGGAAAGTTACAATCCAACCCTTGCCCTCTATGCAAAAATGAACTCAGAATGCATCCAGCATGACACATGAAGCTTAAAGTGCAATCATTTTTCTATACTAGGCAGTAAAAAAGGCAAATGGGGCTGGGTAACTGTAGCTAAACCTGCTTATTGCTCTTCCAGAGGGTCAGATTCCCCAGCAGCCCCAGGGGAGCCAACACGCAATTAGTTTTTTTTTTGGCGAATTATTTAAGCAAGCACTTTACCAAGGATGCTTCTAGGGGTGAGAAAGAGAAGACACTGCCTAAGGTGCATGCCGCCCCTCCTCCACCCGTGCTACGTGGAGGCAGGTTCACTGTGATTAGAGTCAGATGAAGCCATGAAAGTGGGCTCCCCAGAAGAAGAGGGTGGGGTAATGGCAGAGTGGTGACCTCTCTTTCTCTCTCTCTCCTCTCTGACAGACCCCATCCCACCCTACCCGTGACCTCTCGAAGATAGAAAGAGGAGCATCTCTGAGCCAGGATGAGGGTTCTTGCCATTCACCATGGGAGCACCTGCCAGCTCCTCCATCTCACAAGCCCCAGCCGCCGTAACTGTTGGACAGACTACCTGTGATTTAAACCGCCTCGTCTGCTGGAATTTTGTTATGGTAGCCAGAACTGACTAATAAGGATTCTCAAAAACATTAGTCACTAGAGGAACAACATTTAGAATCAAAACCACTGTGAGATATCACCACACTCTCTTCAGTGGCTAACACTGATAATACCAAGTGCTCACAAGGTGCAGAGTAACTGGAGCTCTTAGAGGCAGTGTAGAGGGGACTGAAGACAGGATATTTTACTTCCAAAAACTGTTTGGTTTGGTTTCGGACCCTGGCACAGGGTGTTGAGGTGCATATTTTACATACCGAAGCAGACCTGGCCTCTGGGTTCTCCCAGCATCCCTCAGTCCCTAACTGGCATATTCTGTCCCCAATCCTAAACTTTCCAGCCCAGAGGCTGGGTTGCCCTTCCCCCAGAGGTTCTTCCCTATATCATCTGGTCTCCTGCTCTCTCTCTCTCTCTCTCTCTCTCTCTCTCTCTCTCTCTCCTCTTTTTGCACATGCCATTTCTTTCTCTTTCTTCCCTGCCTTCTCCCTTCCTTCCCATGGCGACTTCCCTGGCCCCTTCCTTTGCGGGACCAGTGAACTTGCCTGCCTGAGAGCAACTTCTCAATAATATACCTGTCTGTGTGTGTGTGTGTGTGTGTGTGTGTGTGTGTACACAAATATATATCTTGAATTGGCTCATTTCACCATTTC
The DNA here is from genome assembly GCF_900095145.1 of Mus pahari. Classification (NCBI taxonomy): domain Eukaryota; kingdom Metazoa; phylum Chordata; class Mammalia; order Rodentia; family Muridae; genus Mus; species Mus pahari. Next base: position 49,388,274 of record NC_034606.1, on the reverse strand, counting down.
ACCAGAGGAGAAAGAACTTACTATATTTCTCAGTGTCTTACCAAATAAAACATAACAATTACTGTGTGAATCAGTCATGTCGGTCTTGTGTGTTCACCTAGGGAAAGTGATAAGAAATGTTCATACAAAGACTTGAACATGCAAAGCAATCTGAGAAACATGAACATCAATCCCTGTAGACTACATAAATCTAGAGTAAAGAGAGCCTCCAGGCTTTAGAGGCAGCAAGCGCACGGATGAATGAATGACTGGCATCCACGGAGGTGGGGGGGGGGGGTCTGTCTTCAGCAAGCAGAGGGGTGGGCTGTAGGGTCACCATGGAAACAACAGAATTGCATGGGAGAAAGAAACCCCACACGGTTACTATAAATGTTATTTGGGGGGTTTCTACCCCACTTTAGATCATTTAGTTCCCAAATAAAAGACATCAAACCTTTATATTTCTAATACGCCTTAAAGTGTCAGAGCTGGGCAGATGTCAACCCTCTGTGCTGTTTGGGCTTCTCTCCAATCAATAAACCTGACGTGGCACTTGTGTGTTCTCTTCAGCCACTTCTACTCCAACAGGCCAGCCCTCATGATCATCTGCTCACGATCCACTTACCCCATGGCGCCTTCTTCCTTCTTCTCTTCCCTCTCCTGATGGTCTCTGTCCCAGACCCCCAGCCTGGGAACCAAGGGTCCACCTACCTCTCTTCTGTACAGCTGCAGGCTGTGGGCATCTTTATTCAACCAGTAGTTTCACAGTAAGGAGCCAAGTTTGCATAACAAAAGCTGAGAATTTACTTGTCTTGAGGCAACTAGACTTGGGATACAGAACTTGGCATTACAATACTTACCAGTAGAGCAAACCCCTGCATCACGAGGAAGGCCTCTTGCTCTCTGATGCACTTTCTAAAAGATGCCAAAAAAAAAAAAAAGCAGTAACAGAAAGCAGATCTCCCCCTATAAGGCCGGGGCTCTGCCAGGCAGGATGTCAGGTGACCAGGTGTTTTAGGCCTTGAACCTTCTGTTTGGAGGGATGTGACTGCTTCTGTTTGTTGTCGGCTGTCATTAAGTCACGCATTTAAACTGAGAAATGTTATTTATTCCTCATTAAAGTTACAAAAGCGATTCTCCTTATGAGTCAAATCTCCTATGAGACAGGAGGTGAGGAGGTGGAGGTGATCACATGGAGGGGCCAAGAGGGCAAGCAAGCAGGGAAGAAGGAGGGAGGGAGCCAAGAGCCTAGGAGGTGAACGTGGACTTTGACCTGCCTGAGCATCCACTAAGGAAGCAGAGGGGCTCAAGCTTGTATCACGGCTCGGGATGCTCCCGAGAGAATCGATGGGGCACAGAGGAAGGTCTCCATGGAAGGATTACCTAAGCAGAAAGAGATAGCCGGACCCCAGCTACAGTGAAGATGCCCCTGGTACAGAAGAGGGGCGTGTCCCAGAGGTAACAGGACAGAGGAGATATCTACTGGGGCCCTCTAAGACTTATGAGTGGCCTGCCTGGGGCCAAAAGGACAGGTGGAATGGAGCTGGGTAGAGAGAAACCCCAGACACATCAGACACCAGATCCCCAGGACACGTAGCTCCACCTACTGCTGTTATAGGGGTGGCCAGCCCTGTCCAGACTCTGCTCCAAAGTCCCCCAAAGGCAAAGCTATTTGGCTATATACCCCCCAACCTAAAAGACTTTCCTCACAGGGGCCTGGAGCTGGGCAAGCAGGGAAAAGTCCAGAGGCAGAACAGCCAGGCTAACCTCCCTACATCCCTGCACCCCTGAATCCCTACACTCCAGGTCTCTGTGCCCCATGCCTTGCATCTCCTCCCACAGCTTCTTCTCCAGCCTGGACCCAGCTCAGTTCTTCGGCTCTCTCTCTCTCTCTCTCTCTCTCTCTCTCTCTCTCTCTCTCTCTCTCTCT
>NC_034606.1:49372744-49385348 GCF_900095145.1 Mus pahari | reverse complement strand
AACTCAAGATCCAGTGCCAGCCACATGACATATATTGGTGTGTCCTTCCTCTTGTCTGGGCTTCCCCTCCCCCAACAGTGTCTGGGTGCTCTGAACACACATCCCGAGAGACTTCAGTCCCTGTGGCAAACGTGGTGGCCACAGCATCCCTCCTAGGACGCCTAGGAAACAGTATCTCTTTATGGACCAGCAAGCACTATCAATGTTTGTCCCTCCACTCACCACAACTGCTCTCAGTCACATCCAAGGCGGGTCCCCCAGCAAGGGGAGCTATGCACTCACCTTCAGGGTTGACAGGGTAGCTGAACAGGCCTTCATCCTTGAGCAGATCCAGGGCTAGGGTGACATTGTGCAGCTATGATGATAAAACCAAGCGGATGTCAGCCAGTGAGACCCTGGGTCCAGGCATCAGGCCCTCCTATCACCAATGACATGTCTCTTTGCCCATCCATGGTTTGAATCCCCGAACTACCACAGCAATCATGGGGCACCCAGCCATTTCTATCTATGCCCTGTGAATAGAGAGCTCACTCCTTCATGAAGAGGCCCTCATCAACACACAGCTCTTAGCAGATGCCACGCCCGGGACATGCATGATCAAGGAGACATCTTGGTTGAAAGATCCTCACTGAGAGACTGGAGGGGGGAAAGGGGTGGGTGGAGGTGACACCCTGCATGCGAGTGTCAGGCGAGGTAACCAGGGCTTGTAGGTGGTAGACTCCCCTTAGAACGTGGAAATCTGTCTGTCTCCGCTTGGAGGGCCTCGGAGGAGCAGAACAGATATAGAAGAGATGGGGCAAGGCCAAGGCCATGACGCGGAACAAGAACAGCGGGAAGATGGATCTCTGGCCCACAGCTCTACAAAGGCTAAACATCCCTCAGTAAGTTCCAGGCCAAGGGGGAAATAGTCGGAGCAAATGCAGACTAGAGCACACAGCTCAGTCCTCCATGTCCCCAAGTCCCTCCCTGAGGAATCTCCTGGGAAGGGGGACTCCCCATTATTGACAATTTCTCATCAGGAGTGCGCGGCTTGCAGGCTGCTCAGGAAGTAAACAACAGCAAGAGGGAAGTCCAGTTCCTGCTCTGGCTTGGTACGCTCTCGCTCTCGACAAGAACAAAGAGTGAGCCAGGATGTCAAGGGAGCGGGTATCTGTGGTCAACTGGTTTTGTAGAGTCTTGGGTCCTTCACTGCAGGACCTCTCAGAGCCTTGAATACATCCTTGTATGTCAAACACTTCAAGGGTATTTATATTTCCCGGAGGCCACAGTCTCCATTTGTCACAACACCCCATGTGGCAAATTTTGAGAAATCTTTCATTCACACACTTCTGGGGATGGGCCTCAGGGTCTCCCACACCCACTCTACTGCTCTGTGCCCAGACCTATGTCTACTTTTAATTTGGGGCAGGGTGTCACTGAGTTATCCAAGCTGGGTTGGACCTCACTCTGTACCCCAGGCTAGCCCCAAACTCGCGATCCTTCTGCCTCAGCCTCTCCAACAGTTGGGGTTGCCAGCACACACCAACCATCAGGTCTCCTACTTCACTGTTCCTTCTACAGGCTTCCTCCTCTCCAGGCTCTGAATGAAGCAGGTACCATGCTCCCCTTGTTTATTCCCAAGCAGGGTCTGAAGGCTGTGACATCATGGGTTGGGAGCTGACTGTGCCAGGAATGTTAGATGCCTGCGTGGCTGCCCTGGCCTGTCATGGTTCTTAACTTTATTTTTGCATTTATTTATTTATTTATTTCTGGAGGGGAGGGTATGCCACAGCATGTGTGTGGAGGGCAGAAGACAACTTGTGCGAATCCGTTCTCTCTTTCCACCACATGGGTTCTGGGGATCAAACTTAGGTCGACAGGCTTGGCAGCAACTATACTGAGCCATCTGCCCAGGCCCATCAGCTCTCATAATTTAAAAATACTTGTTGACCCCCAACTGTGGGCAGGCCATGCACAGAACCCAGAATCAGAATAGCATCGCTCTCAGGGAGTCCATGCTGAAGGATGGGTATAAGGGTCTCAGAGAACATGGGGCTCCCCTTAGCATGCTCTTCCCCCTTGAAGCTCATAAACCGAAGACCTGGCCAGGCTCCCTCACCCCTAACCCCCATCCTCTATCCCCACCCCCACCCCAGTCTGTCCTTTGCTTCTGAGCGGTTTGAGATGATAAAGAGAGAGCTCGACGCTCTGTGGAGCCACGGAAGGCCAGGACCCAGGACCCGCATTCTCATCTTCCTGAGAGAGAAAACTGAACGTGGGAGGAAGCCAGTCGGAGCTTCCTGCCTCTGGTGCTTTGGTTTCTGCACAGCAAATGACCGCCTCTCTCTCCATCCCTAACTTTACTCTAAATTGAACACTGATTCCCTTGCATCTACACTGCAATCAAATGCCACCTGATAAAACATGAGTCCTGGGAGACTGCTGCTCTGAAGAGAAGCACCAGAGTCCAGCTTCCAACGAAGGAGCTGTGGCTGTGGTCAGCCACGTCCCTGCCCTGAATCTCTTCCACACACCCTAACCTCCTCTTCTGGGCTCTGAGCTATTGCCATGTTTCTGCACTTATTCCCATGCAAGGTCAGAAGAGGGTCTAATTGTGGATTCCCAAATTAGCTGTGCCAGGAACCTTGGACCTCGGTCTGGCCTGGCCTGTATGGGGGTGCTGGGGAACAGGTCTCCTGCCCCAGGAAGTCTGGCTGCTGAATGACATGGGATGGCCCCATGCTGCTGAGCTTCCTGTAGTGCCTGCCTCCCTCCTCAGACTCTTCTCATGGTTCATCTCCAATGTCCCACTGGATGGATGCAGGTCTGTCCCACACTGTGAGCCTCCCACGGGCTCACCCTGGTCCTAAGCAGGACTCAAGGATGGATTGTTCCTGAGGAACGGACTTGCATCCATAACCTGTGTGGTCCCAGGGGAGCCTGTCAGACTTCCAAGGACTCAGTCTTACTCTGTGTAAAGTGGGGACACAATTCACTCTCCCTCTTCCCAGGGTACAGAAGGAAGGGCCATGGAGGTCAGACCTGGGAGGGCAATGCCAAGGGACCTGGGAGAAGCTTGATAGAGGCCTGCTAAGTGCCAGGGGACCTCTAAGAAAATAAGAATGGGGCAGATCTGGTAGCTATAGAAACATCTAGACAGCAACACTAGGGCAGGTAAGGTCAAGATGCTGGAGGCTGAGCTCTGGGGACTAGCAGGAACCTTGCAATAGGACGAGACAGGCAGAGGGTATAGCAGACAGAAAGCAAAAGAAACTGGGAAAGAGCCAACTAGGGATGTGGAGGACCCAGCCTGAAGGTGGCACACTTGGGGACAGGCATCCTGACTGGGTGTTACATCGGGAAGAAAGGTTACTACCTAAAAGAATGTGGACAGGGAATGGGTCAGCCGTGTGGTGCCAGGCAGGCCACCAACTGTCCCGCCTCCATCACCCTTCTCAATGGTTGCCTGAAGACTGGAAGATTAGCGTAGCCGCAGAAAGCGTAGGGCAAGGGATCAGGAATGTGTGCCCCGCCGAACCTCCTCCCCAACAGCTCTCCACACGACGGCTTACTGTTTAGTCCCCACACAACCTGAGAGTGGGCAAGGCAGTGCTAGCAACCCATTTCACAGACAAGAAGCAGGAGAGAGCCTGGGCTGGGACCCAGGGGGAGGCGCTCCTCCCCTTGCTAGGTCCTTTAGAAGGTGGTGAGAGTCTTCTCCCTGGGCACGAAGCCTCTGAAAAGGGTTTCTTCAGGGAATACCCTGGTCTATAGCTCAAAGGAGATGAGGGAAAAGCTTGGATCCAGTGTCCTTGGGCAGCGTGGCTCTGTGGGCAGCGATGCACAGGGGCATGGTGCATATTCAAAGCAAGCACACCCTGGCACTCATCAACTCCCTGACCTGTCACGCCTCACCATTCTTCCTGGGGTCAAACTTAGCTGCCTGCCTGGACTAAAGGTGTCTTTTGGCAGCTCTGGGATCCAGGGTTCATCTGAAATGCCTTGCCTACAAAACCTGCCCTGCCCAGTCCCTGTAGCCCTTGTGAACCACTGACTGCTCCCCCAAAGCATTCCTGAGCCTCTGCTGAGTCTGCTCCCTCATTTCAAGGCATCCTCCATCTTGCTCAACTCTGTAAAACAAACTGCAACCAGCACTGTTCTCTTGTGACCCTGCCCAGCACATCAGAGGCCAACGCCTTGCCTTGATGTCCTGGAAGGCCACCATCCCAGGAGAATTACTGGTAGAGATGGAGGAGCTTGAAAGCCAGAGTTGTGAGAGACTGTCCTGTGTCCTGGACAGCATGGTATGGCACTAAGGAGACCCTTGGAGAGTGGGGAGTCTGGTGCATAGGTGGGTGAGTAAGTGAGTTGAGGGAGGCAGATGGGTAAATATGTGGACAGACAGGTAGGTGAATGAGTAGATGGATAGATGAAATGGGTAGATGGATGGATGGATGGATGGGTGGGTGGGTGGATGGATGGGTAGATGGATGGATGGATAGATGGATGGATGGATGGATGGATGGATGGATGGATGGATGGGTGGATGGATGGGTAGATGGATGGATGGATAGATGGATGGATGGATGGATGGATGGATGGATGGATGTACAGACAGACAGATGGAGGATGGATGGATGGATGGATGGATGGATGTACAGCAGACAGATGGAGGATGGATGGATGGATGGATAGATGGATGGACAGACAGACAGATGGAGGATGGATGGATGGATGGGTGGAAGGATGGGTAGATAGATGAGTAGATAGGTGTATAGGGGATGTATAATTAGATAGATACATAGATGTTGGATGAGTGGATGGGTAGATTAACTGGTGGGTGGATAGGTAGGTGAATGGTGTCAGTGAATGTGTGGGTGGATAGATGAATGGATGGACACATGGATGGGTAGATGAGTGGGTGGATGACTGAATGGGTAAATGGATGGATTGATGGGTGAGTGGGTGTGAGGATGGATGGGTAGACAGGTATATGAACAAACTTCCTTGTAAATAAATAAAATATCCAATAATAATAAGAATATTAATAAACTTCCTTACCACTTTCCTCATTGTTTGGAATTGAACAAAGAATGTCAGGCCAATGCCTTAAACCTTTCCCCCCCCCCCAGGAAAGTCACGGAGGAAGACTTTGGAAGCTTACCATTTCTGTGGGAGAGCTGGGAGTGAGATAGAATTCCTTCAGATGCAAGAAGAAGCCTTCCAGCTGTCCAATCAGCAGCAGCAGGATGACGCCATCTGCAAACTGCAGGTGTTATGTTATCCCCACAGCATGCTGTGAACACTTGGACCTCAGCCGGTGCATTGTTTGGGATGCTTTATAGGGTAGGGTCTGGCTATAGGAAGTGGATTACTGGGGCACAGTAGGTTAGTGTCTACAGTTCCCCGGCTCCTTCCTGCTGGGCTCTCGGCTTCCTGTCCATCACGATGTGAACAGCTGCCTCCCACCAGACACCGATCCCCATCATATTCGGCCCAAGCATGTGGGGCCAAGCAAAGAGACCAAACATGAACCTGTGAGCGAGAGAAACCTTCCCTCTTTGTCGTAGGTGCTTGTCACAATGACATATAAGGGACTAACAAGAGAAATTAACCAAGGCTGTGGTGTGAGGGACACTGACATTGGAGGGGTTCCACTCTGCCTCTTACATGCTGTGTGAGCTGAAAGAAGTCATGTGACCTCTCTGAGCCTCCCATTCCTTCTGAGAAGTGGGGTTGGCTTGGAGTTACCAACATCTGCATGAAGCAGTTGTGGGCTCCCTGGCTCTCAGAATACACTCAATTAAAAAAGCTGTTTCCAAACTTACTATGGAATAGCCTTATGCTGTCTGTCTGTCTGTCTGTCTGTCTGTCTGTCTGTCTGTCTCTCTCTCTCTCTCTTTCTCTCGTGTGTGTGTGTGTGTGTGTGTGTGTGTGTGTGTGTGTGTGTGTTCATGTATGGGCAGGTGCATGTAGAGGCCAAAGGACAACTTAGGGTATTATTCCTTAGAAATAGTCCACCTATTTGGGCGTGGGAAGAACAATCTCTCACTGGCTTGGAACTTGCCAAGTGGGCTAGCCTGGCTAGTCTGAAAGCCCCAGGGACCCTCCTATCTTTGCCTCCCCAGTACCGGAATTAAAAATATGTGCCAGGGTCTGGAGCGATGGCTCAGTGGTTAGGACCGCTCTCTGCTCTTACACAGAACTTGGGTTTGATTCCCAGCACTCAAGAGGCAGCTCACCACCATCCATACCTCCAGTTCCAGGGTGTCTGAGACCTTCTGGCCCCTTTGGTAATCAAGCACACATGTCGTACATGCACGCATGCAGGCAAGCACTCATACATATAAAAACGGTACATGTGCCATCACACCCCAGGATTCCGGCTTGCCAGAAAGCACTACAGAAGCTGAGACACCTTCCACCACCACCCCCATTGTGTCTATTTTTAAATGACAAGTTATGCCACGGACTACAGACACATGTGTGAAAACAGAGTTAGTATAAAACTCTCCCATCAGGAGAGGGAAAAAGAGGAACACACGGGCCCATTAATATTTCTGTCTGTTCTGTCTGCACGGTCTGAGATAACACTGCAGCGAGCACATCAAATGCTAATGTAATCCTCCTGAATCTCTTTGCTGTGGAAAGACGCTGTTCTGTCTTTAATGGAATTTCCCCTGATTAAGTCTGTTCTGATGTTATTAGTTTGGGTCTGGAAGCGTCTTTGCTGCTGTCCCCAAAACGTAGCTGGGAAACCTAATTCCGAGGTCTCCCCTAGCATCCAATATGCCTACTATCCTTGCTACTTACTCTTGTTTTACCAAAGAAGTGGACTGTAAATCTGAGCTATCGTGCTATGTCTACCTACAGAAAATAGTCAGAGATGGGTGTGCTGCTCGGGGAAAGTCACAGTGAGTCAGGTGACATAAATGTTACTAAGTAGCAAGTCTCCCCCCACCCCCAATCCCATGAAGTAGAATTGCTCCTACTTTATAAAGCCAAGGAGCCTTAAGTTCAGAGAAGTTCAAGAAATCACCCAAGGTCACACAGCCAACGTGGACATACCCTCAGAGCCCAAGGGCACCAAGTGGCAGGCACAAGATGGAAACACATATGCATATGGCTCTGAAGTCTGTGTGTTCACCCACCATATTACCAGAGCACTCACAAAGCTCACGTGGCCACCCACTATGTGCAATTACTATGAGTGTATACTTGGGCCCCAACTGCCTCAGTCCAAATCCTAGGGCCACCACTTAATTGCTGTGTGATCTTTGGTAAGTTGCCTAACATCTCTGTGTCTTAAGAGTGTCATCTAGTGAATGGTATGAGTTCTCGAGTGGAGCGGGTGCTCGGGAGAGGGGAGTTGCAGAGCTGATGGCAGAGAATATTTTGCTCCAGGCAGAGCAGGTACGAAGCACTTTCCTGTTTGGCCCCAAACTCAGGAATATGTGGCCTGGCCCTCTGTGATGGGGTTCCGCATAGGCCTTGAGACGTGGCTGATACCCACAGTCAAGGAAGGCCTGCCCAGGGTCCATCAGACCCTGTCAACACCCTGTCTGACCAAGGCAATGTCAGATCTCTGCGTTTCTGTCACCTTGTGTTGTGGGAACACCGGGGACACAGAATCTCTGTGAAGGTCATGGAGAGGTGAGGGGCTTTGGATCTGCGGGGTTCTGCTCCTACCTTAGGACAATTGAGTTTGTGTTGTCACAGTGGATTAAGCTCTGAGGGCTCCCGGCGGGGACAAAGCCCACCGATGGTGGGGCTGTGCCAGTGCCTCTAACTACCCTGGCAACAGCCTAGGAAATGGCCCCATCATGAATCTCACTGCTATATCTAGTAAACATGATTACAGGGGCAGCCCCTCACTCCGATGGCAGTTCTCAACCTGTGGGTTGTGACCCCTTTGGGAGTTGACAGTCAGATATCCTGTATATCAGATAATTTACATTATAATTCATAACACTAGCAAAATCACAATTACAAAGGATCAATGAAATAATTTTAGGGTTGGGGGGTCAACACTAATGAAGAACTGTATTAAAGGGTGGTCACAGCATTAGGAAGGTTGAGACCTAGAGTATCCCATGCCTTAGGAGCCATTCTGATAAATGGGTAACGATGAAGCCTGCAGTAGAGGTGGCTCAACCTTCACGGCTTCCCACAGTCCCCCTGCCCAGGGTCTCCAGCAGTTCCCTCGAGCGATGATGCCTGTAGCAGTACACCCCACTAGGGAGAGCCCTGAGATCTCTGGAAGTGACACCTCACTTCTGTCACACAAGTGAGTTTCTGGGGACCAGGAGCCCTCAGGTCTCCATCCCTGCATGGAGACCCAGAAGTGTCCTTACCTGGGTATCCAGACTCTGCACAGACAAGCCCAGGCGCTCTAGCTTCTGGTTGACAAAGCTCACAATGGCCTAAGACAGAAGAACAAGGGCCTCAGAACCACTCGGGACCCTCATGCCCCCTTCCAACCCAGAGTGGCAGAAGGCCTCCCCCCATCACCTAGCACCCAGCAGACATGGGATGAGACCTGTGCCCTCCCCCATCACCCTGAGACACAGGCAAGGTAGGTGATGGGGTTGGGGAGCTTTGATCTGCCCTACCTCTTTGACAGCGTGCACTTTCTCCGGAGCCAGCTTAAATAATTCATCAAAGGCATCCTCTGCAGACCAGAGTAATAAACAGCTCATTATGATGCTGTTATCTTTGCGCCAAACAGAATGTTTTCACACAAAAGTTTCTCAGAACGACCAGTCCCCCGGGAGCTACAGCTAGATCTTCGGGTTCCTGAATGAAACAGACCTGGGTTTGGAACACACCAAATGCTCCCTGACTGTGAGAGGCTTCCCTCCCTGTACCTCAATTTCTTCATCTTAAACACCTGATGAGTGATACCTTAGAGATCAAAGTGGGGGATGAGCATGCATCTCAGTGTCTGCAGTAGGGTACCGGGGCGGGAAGATAAAGGGATGGATGGTTGGACAGATGTATGTCTGACTGACTTGTGTATAGATGGATGAATGGATAAATAGTTGGGTGGGTGGGTGTGCATGTATGAATGATGGGTGAAGATACACAGATATATGCATACATACATACATACATACATACATACATACATACATACATATATACATACATACGAATGATGGATATGTATGGTGGGTGGTTATATGGGTATTTATGAATGGATGGATGGCTATGTGGTTGGGTCCTTAGTACTTAGTACTGTTCCTATGGAGACAGACCCACAGTCCACACAGTGAGGGCAGCACAATGGTGATGGTGAATGCCACCAGCCCCCTTGCTCATAGCTCTGTAAGCTTGAGTAGGTAGATGCCGTAACCTGCCTGTGTCTGTGCCTCAGTTCCCCCCTCTTAAGCTGGTGGTGAGCGTGCTTGGCACACATGGCACTCTCAGTGGTATGCGTGCACTACCATAGCTGCTGCTGGTGTGACAAGCAGTTCACCAGTTGGTGCACTGACCAGATGTTACTCCTCTCATTTATCCCTTCCTCAGTCAGTTGATCAAGTCAACTATTCACCTACATATTCATTACAATCTCTTCTTCCAATTATTAATCTACCCATCCACTTGTCTCCCTACGTTCCATCCATTTGCCCATCTATATATATCCACACAACCAACCATCCATTTACTTATATACCATCTATTCACCCATGCATCCAGATAAGTATCTATTTAACCATCTCTCCATCTATTTAACCATCTACCCCATCCATCTATCTACACATACATACATCTGGCTATTTATCTAGCCAACCATTTATCCATCCAGTTATATGTTTACCCAACAAGTTATCCATCCATTCATTCATAAATATACATATATCCACCCATCACATGAACATATTCATCATTCATATATGTATGAGTATGTATTCATCATTCATACACACATACCCTAACCAACTCTACATTCATCCATCTATATACAAGCCAGTCAGATATACATCTACCCAAGCATCCATCCCTTTATCTACCTATCCATTTATCCCACTGCAGCCACTGAGATGCATGCCCATCCCCCACTTGGACCTGTAGAATGACCCAGACAGGCAGGCATCACTCACCAGGTGTTTGAGATGAGAAAATAACACCAAGTAGCGAAAGGTCAGGCAAACAGAAGGAAGGACAAATTCATGAACAGATGCTGTCACAGAACAGTAACAGACCACAGTGGAGCGAATCCCTCCACCACAGCTGCTTCGACCCCATCAGAAGGGAAAGGTTTCCTTCAGTTACTAAATTACTCACGTAAAGGCTGGTCCTTGTGTGACCTAGAGGAGAAATTGCAGGAGACAGAAAAGCAATCAAAGAGTTAGCAAAAAGACTGCAGCCCCCTCATTGCCTAATGCAACAAGCTCGGTAGCAGCAGGGGGCAAGGAGATGGGCTCGTTTTTTTTTTTTTTTTTTTTTCCTGGGCAATCAAGGCAGGGGAAGTGCAAAGACCTCGTGTGTGTGGAAGGCAAGACTAAGAGGCTGGCAGCCTTGCCCTGCACGCACACACCTCGGAACACATGGATGTTGTGTGGCTGCAAGCACACACCTCAGAACACATGGTTGTTGTGTGGCTGCAAGCACACACCTCAGAACACATGGATGTTATGTGGCTGCACACACACACCTCAGAACACATGGATGTTGTGCGGCTACACGCACAATGTTGTTGGCTGCACACACACACACACACACCTCAGAACACATGGATGTTGTGCGGCTGGGGATGCCTAGGCTGGAGGCCCCCACAGCCCGCTAGGGGCTGAAAGTCAGCAGGCACAAGGAGGGCTCCCCTGGCCCAGTGCCCCTGCACCCACATCCGGCCAAGGACCGGCCCATCCTCACCTGCATTCTGTGAGCTGCTCCACCTGCTTGTCCGACTTCAGGCCGGTCTTGGTGCTCTACAACAAGGAAAGGGGAAGAACTGTGTGAGCCCAAGAGCCCCAGATCCAAGTCCACAGGGCCAGAGCAGCGGGAAGGGATCTAGTATGGTCTGCTCTGCCCCTGCCACGGATGCGGCTGTGAGGCAGCCTCACCGTCCATTTCCTCTGTGATCACTGAACCTATGAGGATAACACTATGGATGCCTCGCTCCTAAGACATCCTAGAGTCCTGTGTGTGTGTGTGTGTGTGTGTGTGTGTGTGTGTGTGTGTGTGAACATGTGTTGACATGAATGTGAATGGACAAATTAATGGTCACCTCTGATTTTTCCCACTTATTGTTTAGTGTGTATGTGCTTGTGTGCACACACATATATGGGGGAGTACACACATGCCATATTTGACATTTGAAGGTCACAGACAAGTTTCAGGAGTCAATTCTCTCTCTCTTCCATGCCAGTCTTAGGGATTGAACTCGGGTCGTCTGGCTTGACAGTAAACACCTTTACCTGCTGAGCTGTCTGCCAGCCTTACCCATGATTTACAAAAGTTTGAGAAAGCCATGGAAAGACTCAGGACTGAACTTTCAACAAAGGCTTGGGAAAGGTGGGGATGGGTTTGACTAGGCCCAACTGGTGTGTAAGGTGAGTGGAAGGAACACAGACAAACACATACACACATCTACACACATACACATACATGCACATACATACATGCACACACATACACACATGTACATGCATGCACACAAATGTACACACACATGCACACATCACATGCATGCACACATATACACATACATACATGTACATATACACATATATATACATATACACATATATACACATACACTCAGATACACAGATACACAAATATGCATGCATGTAATATACTCATATTCACATGCATAATACATATATACACATACATATACATACACACACATGTGTACACGTGCATGCACTGCACACACACACCATAGAACATAAGATATCATTGCCAGAGAGCAAAGGTTTCTCAGAAGAGGAGACAGAATGTGGTCATGGGTGATAAATGAAAGGCATTTACTAAGGGTGGCCATGGAGAGATGGTTACTTAGGCCCTGGGAACTATGGTACCACACTGACCTCCCTACTAGTGTTCCCATTCCTGCCTCTGCCAGGCAGAGCTGGCTGTTGGCCAGTGCCCTCCTCTTCCCTCCTGGGTCTCTGCCAGCCCAGCCCCCAACTGCTTTCCTGATATGATATAACATTCCTCATAGCGTCCTGGAGTCACTCCCATACAATGGCCCCATGCAGACACAGTGGCGTGGAACAATATTCTCAGATGACCAGCCCCATTCCACCACCTAGCAAGTACCTCAATGTGGATGACTTCCACCTGGACGTTGTCTGGGAGGGGCAGGTCCGGCTGGAAGCGTTTGGCCAGGGCCACCAGGAGATGCAAGGTGGCCAGCAGGTCCTTGTTGAAGATGGCTAGAGAGGAGAGGACAGAGAGTCAGAGCTGAGGGGCCACCAACACCTGTAGCCACCCTCAGAATTGTCCTGTACAGGTCACTGAGGTCATAACAGATCTCAATCTCTCTTTCTCTGTCTGTCTCTCTCTCTGTCTGTCTGTGTGTCTGTGTCTGTGTCTGTGTCTGTGTCTGTGTCTGTGTCTGTGTCTGTGTCTGTGTCTGTGTCTGTGTCTGTGTCTGTGTCTGTGTCTGTCTGTG